>NC_041380.1:207193073-207258434 GCF_002162155.2 Triticum dicoccoides
GTTGCATGGCACTCGAGGACGACTCCAGCAACGGCAAGCAGGTAGGAGGTGGCCGTGCGCGTGCCGGCGTGCGGTGGCCACACGCCTCGGTCCTTCTGGTAGAGGACGGAGAAGACACAGGAGCCCCTGGTGGGCTGGGCCACCAGCTGGGCCACCATGTGGGCTGGAAGGCCAGGTAAGTTGGCCCAGGTAGTTCTCTGCTTTTTCCTTTTTCTTTCTCTTTTCTAGTTCTGACATTTGTTTCTGGACTTAGTAAAAATGGCTAGGCACTTTCAAAAATCATGCAACTAACTGAGGTCACTGTTTGGAATATTTCCAACAGTAAACATTTCAGTTTGTGATTATTTGGACATTTAAATTATTTTATAACATTTAAATGCCCAAATGTTAATAGAGTATGATTTAATTCAGAGACCAAATATGTCATGGAAAAATGTGCATCACCTCTCGTTACTGTTTCCAGCATTTTCGAAAAATGATGAACATTTTTGAAAGCCATTTGGATTTACTGAAAATATTTTAGTTGAACCTAGTGAATTCCTTTGATGCTAGGGTTTAGGCAATCCCCGTTTCAAGTTTCTTTCAAACTTAAACATGATGCACACAATCAAGAATAGTCCACAAGCAAAGGTAAAGCTAGGGTTGTGACATCAGCAATAATCAATTCAGAGATGCAAAGTTGAATAAACGCTCAACGATGGTACCGTGCTGGTCCTAGGCTAGACCGTGCTAGAGACGCGAGCCTAGAACACTAACAAAATCACGACGCTGCATGTAAACAAGGGAAAAGCACACTCTGGAACTTTTTTTTTGCTCTGTTTTTTTGGCGCTCCTCTTTTTTTTGCGCTCCTCTTTTTTTTGCGAAAAATAACTATAATGGTGAGTGTCTCAAAGCTCTTCCCTCATCAAACTGATAAGATGGGCACGAATTTTTTTGACTTTTTTCGGAAATCGGGGCAGCGACGATGAAAAAGTGCGACAAAAAATCAATATGATGGCACATGGCTCAAAAGACACAGAAAAGCCTAAAAATAGGATAGGGAAAAATATTTTTTCCTGCGAAAATTTTGGCCTGAAAACTGATGGCACGCTCCTCTCTTTTTTCTGAAACCTACTCACGCAAGGAAACACGAAACGGAAATTAGATGGATCTCAAAAACAAACCTAATATGAAAGGAACTAGGATAGGTGGTGGATATACGGTGGTAGGATATGGCAGCGGTGGTTGTATATGGATACGGATTGGTGGTGGTATATGGATATGGATTGGTGGTGGTATATGGATACAGATTGGTGATGGTATATGGAGATGGATCGGTGGTGGATAAGCGATGGTGGTAGATGGCTGGGGCGATGATGATGGTGCGGCGGCGGCATGACAACTTATGACTAGAACTCGAAACTCTAAAAGACTAGACTCTAAGACCAGCAATTAGACACGATGATGCAACCGCAAATTCAACAAAGAAAAATACTGAAAAGACTATGCAAAGGCTCAGACTATTTCGGATATGATGAACTAACCCTATTTTTTGGCTTTTTCATGGACTGTAGGTATGAAGAACAGACTCGATCTAAACTACGAAAAACTGTAAAATCTCATAGAGCAACCTAGAAATCTGATACCACTTGATAGAGGCAAAGGTGTCCCGTCTTTCGATGAGATGGTGGCTATCATTTTGGAGGAAGTCGACTTTGACGATCCAACCACGAAGGTGCGAAGATGTCGCGCCTTAGCAATCGCTAAACCAATCCGAGAGGTTATTGACCACGCCGGAGCACGATCAACCTGACCACGAAGGTCTATTTCCTGCAGGCAAACGAAGAACATGCAAGAAACTAATATTGCAATCGGATATTGCGAATATAAGAGGAAAGCATTATTGATCAAAGGTGGGGTTCTATGACGCCTTTGTCTCGTCATTGGACACAAATGAAGTACGCGAAGTTGCAGCTATGGAGAACTTTAATCTAAACAAAACCCAAAGTCTAAATGATGCCCTAAGGGCTGTATATATGGAGGAAGAGGGGGGAATTTCGTGGCCCTTGGAGGAAGGGTCCGAAACCAACCCTAACTCTTGTTTCCCCACACATACGGACTCTAAAAACAGCCTATACTTAAGTATTTCAAAAATACATGGGCCTAGCCCAATAATAAGGTGACGCAACACCTATAATAGCCTCTGGACGAAATTTATGAATTGGCATCTTGTATATTTTGTCCAAGGCTTCATGCACTCCTTATGCCGGCTTCAAAGTCCTAAAATCATCACTTGTAACTCCGTTCTTGATCCCCTTGCACATGATATCATCTCCATGCTTGAAATTGCACCAAGGTTCATCTTTCTTGTCCAAACTAGGCCCTTCATTTCTAAGCAAAACAAATGTATCCAATTTAGGGAGCATCATATTACCATGAACATTAGAATCATTACCAAGAAACGGAAGTACCTGATAATTCAATTGGCATGCGCGAGCTCTAGTAATTGGTCCAGTATGTATAGCAGCAGGGGCTGTGAGTGTAACAATGGTATTGATGTGCTCATCAAACCATGTGGGGGGTGCATCATCGTCCACCATGGCCATCATCGTCTCCATTGGAGGTATGGACTCCTCGAGGATAGGCATGCTGTCATGTAGGAGACCTAGCACCAAAGAAGAAAACACACTCGGGGTAGAGGTTAAGTCGTTAGAAATCATAGTGGCCTCACATGCCGTCTCAACTACATCACTCAGTAGGTGTTGTGACTCACTCAGTCCCTCAAGGATGCTCTCACTCATATGGTTGCTGGAGTCACTCAAATGGCTCTCAACCTCACATAGGGTGTGTGGAATGCTCTCATGTGTGGGGCTAGTGGTGGTCACACTCATCCTCTCATAGGAAATGCACTCAATGTCACGTGTGGTGGAGTCACTCATCTCACTCATGGGGTGGTGGCTCTCCTTACATGGCAATTGGGACATCTCATCATATGTGGGTGTCGGAGAGATGAAGGCCGAAGATGGCACATCATCACTTTCTCTAAGACCAAAGATAAGGTCTCAGGTGTGGTCTCGTAGCTTGACTCGGAGAATGAGTCCTTTTGGGGCACCGTCTTCATGTAAGTTTGATGTAGGATAGGAACCCTAATCGGCCGATCTTTCATGAAAGGAGCGGATCCCGCGATGAACACGAAGAACACGAGGAGGGAAATGAGGGAAAACACGGGGAAACACAATACAAACACTAAACCAATGAGAAATAGTCACACATGTGCTAGATGCTCGAGAACATAAGAGATCACACGGTACACGATCAACTAGGGATGGTACAAAGGTAGCTAGTCTTCTTCGTGAGGAGGTCTTGAGGTTCTTCTCTGCAAGGAGGTCTTGAATCCAAAGGGGTCTTCTCCGTGGAGTAGATTCGATGTGGATGAGCAATGCTCTATCTCTAAATATGAGCTAAACCAATGCTAACCCTAGCTAGGATTTATAGGAGGTCTATTTACAGTCTTAGTGCAAATGGGGGCGAAAGGAGGGGGTACATGGGCTTCGGGCCCGAAACTGGACACAGCCAGGTACCGAACGTCCGCTGGGGGGCGATCGTCCGGTGTCTTACGGGCGTCCGGACATCTGGTAAGTGCCAGTCGTCCGCTCGTTTTGGCTCGGGTGCTAAAGTGACGGATTTCAGGCTGCGCCGGTCGTCCGGTCGCGGGTCATCCAGAGGCGTCGGACGTCCTCTCATTTGGCTCGGGTGCAGGGGCACCAGTCGTCTGGTCTGGACCGGACGTCCGCTCGCTGGGGCTCGGCTGTGGCTTCAGGAGCCGGATGTCCGGTTCCGGCCGGTCTTCCGATGGATGGGTCTTCTCCTGCAGCTCTCCTTCTTCTCTGTCTTCACGTCCATCTTCCTCTTATTCTTCTCCTTGCTCCTTAGCTTCTCCTCGATACCTGAGTATGCACAATGCGTCCATATGAGGTAGTAGCCATGTCTCATGTGCATCGAAGGGGAAATGTGAGAGGAGAGATGTCACCTCGGTTTCAAGAGCTCTTGCACGTGCTCGTGTCATGTGTCCGCTACACACTTGGTGAGATGATGGTAGGTCCATGGGGATGACCTTGGGATGCTCCGCATCATCTCCTCCCCTTGGGGAAGATCCGTCCTCGGATCAAATTCTTCATCACCATGGTAGGGAGAGAGATCTTTGACGTTGAAGATGTCGCTCACGGAGTACTTGTCGCGTGGAATGTCGATCTTGTAGGCGTTGTCGTTGTAGCATGCAAGCACCTTGAAGGGTCCGTCCGCTCGTGGACGAAGTTTGGACTTTCGTTCTTGGGGAAAGCGGTCCTTTTGAAGGTGTAGCCACACAAAATCTCCAATGTTGAATACCATAGGGTGCTTGTTGATGTTGAGCTTGGTCACAAGTCATTGTACTTGGCGCTCGATGGTATGCCTTGTATCTTCATGCACCTTCTTGAGATGATTCACACGTGCACTTCCATCCAAATTGATTCGCTCTTGGAGTGGTACAGGAAGAATGTCCAATGATGACAATGGGTTGAATCCGTAGACGACCTCGAAGGGGGACTTGCCGGTTGTTGAGTGTCTTGCTCGGTTGTAGGCGAACTCGGCGATAATTAAGCACTCCTCCCACTCCTTGATGTTCTTCTTGATGAGTATTCGAAGTAGAGCAGAGAGTGTGTGGTTGGTCACCTCCAATTGGCCATCGATTTGTGGATGATACGCCGTGGAGAATACTAGCTTGATTCCGAGCTTGGCGCATAGGGTCTTCCAAAAGTAGCTAAGGAACTTGACGTCGCGGTCCGAGACAATCGTCTTTGGCACTCCTTGGAAACAGAATATTTCCCTACAAAAGAGATTAGCAACATGTGAATCATCGTCTATCTTGTTGCAAGGAATGAAATGTGCCATCTTGGAGAAACGGTCCACAACGACAAATACCGAATCCTTTCCATCTCTAGTCCTAGGAAATCCAAGTACGAAGTCCATGCTAATGTCTTCCCATGGTTGATAAGCAATTGGGAGAGGCATGTAAAGGCCATGGGATTGAGCTTTGGACTTAGCTTTGCGACATGTAGAGCATCGGTTGGTGAAGCTGTTGACGTCGCCAAACATCTTGGGCCAAAAATAGTTCTTGGAGAGCGTGGCAAAAGTCTTGTTGCGTCCAAAATGTCCCATTAAGCCTCCTCCATGAGATTCCTGCAAAAGCAACCAACAAAGAGAAGACTCGGGGATGCAAAGCTTGTTAGCTCTCATAAGATATCCATCTTTGATGTAATAGTGTTCCCAAGAGGTGTGCGTCAAACACTTGGCATAAGGAGTAGAAAAAGTAGGACCATGCTCATACAAGTCTTTTATACGCTCAAAACCAATGACATCCAATTCAAGTTGAGTAACAAGCATGCATATGTGGGAAAGGGAATCTGCCACAATGTTTTCCTTACCTTTAATGTACTTAGTGACATAAGGAAAAGACTCAATAAATTCACTCCATTTAGCATGACGCTTGTTCAACTTGGTTTGGCCCTTAAGATACTTGAGCGTTTCATGATCGGTACGAATGATAAATTCATGAGGGCGAAGATAGTGTTCCCATTCATGCAAAATGCGAACAAAAGCATATAACTCTTTGTCATAGATGGGGTAATTGAGTTACGCTCCAGAAAGTTTCTCACTAAAGTAAGTTATGGGGCGCTTCTCTTGCGTTAACACGTGATGTAGGGTAGGAACCCTAATCGGCCGATCTTTCACGAAAGGAGCGGATGCCGCGAAGAACAAGAGGAACACGAGGGGAAAACGAGGGAAAACACAAGAGGAAACACTAAACCAACACGAATAAGTCACACATGTGCTAGATCCTCGAGTACATAAGGAAAGATACACGATCCACAGACAACTAAAGACGATACAAGGGTAGCCGGTCTTCTGCTTGAGGAGGTCTTGAGTTCTTCCTAAAAGGGGTCTTGAATCCTCTTGGGGGATCTTCTCCGGTGGAGGCTCGAATCTCCGAGGAGAAGGTATCCAAGTGGATGAGCAAAGCTCTCACACAAAATATGAGCTAATCCTTTGCTACCCTAGCTAGGTGGAGGGAGAGGTCTATTTATAGTCTTGGTGCAAATGGGGGCCAAAGTGAAGGGGTACATGGGCCTCAGCTCGAAACTGGACACAGCCAGGTACCGGACGTCCGCTGGGGGCCGGTCGTCCGGTTGCTCACGGGCGTTCGGACGTCCGGTAAGTGCCGGTCGTTCGCTCACTTTGGCTCAGGTGCTGAAGTCACGGATTTCTGGCCTGGGTCGGTCATCCGATCGCCGGACGTCCGGAGGCATCAGACGTCCACTCGTTTGGCTCGGGTGCAGGGGCACCGCTCGTTCGATCTGGACCGGACGTCCGCTCGCTGGGGTTCAGCTGGAGCATCAGGCACCGGACGTCTCGTCCCGACCGGTCATTAGGTGGCCGGGATTTCTTCCATGACTCTTCTTCTTCTCCATCTCCATGTCCATCTTCCTCTTCTTATTCTCCTTGCTCCTTGGCTTCTGCATGATACCTAAGGATGCACAATGTGTCCATATGAGGTAGTAGCCATGTCTCATGTGCATCGAAGGGGAAATGTGAGAGGAGAGATGTCACCTTGGTTTCAAGAGCTCTTGCGCGTTCTCGTGTCATGGGTCCGCTAGGCACTTGGTGAGACGATGGTAGGTCCATGGGGATGACCTTGGGACGCTCCGCATCATCTCCCCTCCCTTGGGGAAGATCCGTCTTCAGATCAAATTCTTCATCTACATGGAACAACGAGAGGTCCTTAACATTGATGATATCGCTCACGTTGTACTTGTCGCACGGGATGTCGATCTTGTAAGTGTTGCCGTTGTATCGTGCGAGCACCTTGAAGGGTCCATCCGCTTGTGGTCAAAATTTGGACTTGCGTTCTTGGGGAAAACGGTCCTTGCGAAGGTGTAGCCACACAAGATCTCCGGTGTTGAATACCATAGGTTGCTTGTTGAAGTTGAGCTTGGTCGCAAGGCGTTGAACATGGCACTTGATAGTGTTTCTTGTATCTTCATGCACCTTCTTGAGATGTGTCACTCATGCACTTGCATCCATATTGATGCGCTCTTGGAGTGGTGTAGGAAGAATGTCCAATGGTGACAATGGGTTGAATCCGTAGACGACCTCGAAGGGGGACTTGCTGGTTGTTGAGTGTCTTGTTCAGTTGTAGGTGAACTCGGCGATAGGTAGGCACTCCTCCCACTCCTTGATGTCCTTCTTGATGAGTACTCAAAGTAGAGCGGAGAGTGTGCGGTTGGTAACTTCCGTTTGGCCGTCGGTTTGTGGATGCTACGCCGTGGAGAAGAGTAGCTTGATTCCGAGCTTGGAGCATAGGGTCTTCCAAAAGTAGCTAAGGAACTTGACATCGCGGTCCGAGATGATAGTCTTTGGCACTCCATGTAGACGGAATATTTCCCTACAAAAGAGATTAGCAACATGTGAAACATCGTCTATCTTGTTGCAAGGAATGAAATGTGCCATCTTAGAGAAACAGTCCACAACGACAAGTACCGAATCCTTTCCATTTCTACTCCTAGGCAATCCAAGTATGAAATCTATGCTAACATCTTCCCATGGTTGATATGGAATTGGGAGAAGCATGTAAAGGCCATGGGATTGAGCTTTGCACTTAGCTTGGCGACATATAGAGGGTTGGTGAAGCGGTTGACGTCGCGAAGCATCATGGGCCAAGAGTGGTGCTTGGAGAGCATAGCAAGTGTCTTGTCATGTCCAAAGTGGATGAGTAGTTGAACTTGCCATTGGATCTCCTTAGGTTCCTCGGGGTTGATGCGGGAGGGAACATTTTTTTGAAACGGGGCTCCGGGGAGGAAGTCAATGCGGTGCTCGATGTCTCGGAGTGGAGGTAGTCCCGGAGGTAGCTCGTCGGAGAAAACATCGTGAAATTCCTGCAAAAGAGAAGACAACACTAGAGGAAGAGTGTGATGGGTGTTAGGTTTTGGTGCCTCGTTGTTGCACGAAAGGTCATAGTGCATGACACTAGATGTGTTCCCACACACTTCTCTCATCTCACGTGTGGTGGCAAATAGACTGAAGTACTTCTTGTCGTTCATCGTGGAGTCGCTCAATTTGGGCTTGTGGCACTCACTTTCTTTTTGGTGGTTCGCTCTCTCACTATTTTCTCCACGATGGGTGGCTTGCTTGTCAGTGATCACTTGGCTTGGAGACATGGCACGAAGTACGTACTCCTTTCCCTTCATCTTGAAGATGTAGTGATTCGTTCGGCCATTGTGGATGACTCCTCTATCAAATTGCCATGGGCGTCCAAGAAGAAGGTGGAAAACGTTCATTGGAACGACATCACACTCCAAAGTGTCTCCATAGGCGCCAATTTGGAAGGAGACTTGTACTCTATGCTCAACTTGGAGAGTGCCGGAGTCACTAAGCCATTGCACTTTATATGGATGTGGGTGCTTCTTCTTGGGCAATTGGAGCTTGGAACAAAGTTCTTCACTTGCGAGGTTATGACAACTCCCTCCATCGATGATAACCTTGACAGATTTTCCAATGATGCCGGCCTTGGTATGGAATATGTGGGATCTTTGGTCTTCTTCTTGTTGATGTTGAAGAGTCAAGACCTTGGGGACAATGAGAGCGAGACTTGAATCTCCGTCACAAAAGACTTGATTCTCTTCTTCTTCGGTCACACGCTGCTGCATTTCCACTTGCTCAAGGGCTTTCATCTCCTCATAACTCATGGAGTCATATGTACCATCGTCATAGAGGATCATGTTTTGCTTGTTGGTACACTCAAAGGACTTGTGGCCTCGATCGCCGCATGTGAAGCATTTGGAAGAACTTGTCTTTATGGTCTCATCAGTTGGGCTATATGATGATGAAGGAATCGTCTTGAGTTTGCTTGTAGGAGGAGGATGACTCGGGGTAGTCAAAGATGTTGGAGTCGTTCAAGCTTGGGTGTTGGAGAAGCCATAGGACATGGATGAGAACCTGGCATACTTGAAATCATCTTGCACTTGATGTTCCGCTTTTGTAGCTTGATGCACGGGCTCGATGAGGTTCGAGTATGGTTGGAAGTTGGCAATCTTCTTGATAGGATGGTTGAGTCCATTCAAGAAACATGCCATAGTTTGCTCATCATCTTCCGTGACGTTGGCTCTTATCATGGCCAATCTCCATCTCTTAGTAGTACTCTTCAACACTCTTTGTTCCTTTCTTGAGTAGTTGGAGTTTCTTGAAGAGGTCGCGGTTGTAGTAGGTAGGCACAAAGCGTGCTCTCATGACATCCTTCATTTGCGCCCAAGTAGTGATGGGTGGTTCACCTCTCGCCTCTCAGCGCTTGATAACTTGTTCCCACCAAACGAGGACATAGTCTTGGAACTCAAGGGATGCCATTGCGATCTTCTTCTCTTCTTCATAGTTGTGCAAACGGAAGATTTTGTCGACCTTCAATGCCCATGAAAGGTACTCTTTGGGATCGCTGCTTCCGTTGAACTTGGGCATGGTGAACTTTAGTTTGCCGTAGCATTGCTCTTCATTGTGTTGGGGTCGAGGATGATGACGCCCATGTTGTTGATGATTGTCAAACTCGTGTCGCTCTTGGTGAGGAGGGTTGTCAACCTAATGTTGCTCTTGTTGTGGAGGATTTCCATTGTCTTCATGCTCTTAATGAACTTGATGTTCTTAGCGATCTTGTGGAGGAGCTTGTCGAGCTCGAGGAGGAACTTCAGGAACTTGACGATGCACGCTAGCTTGAAATATTCGTTCGTGAGCTTCTTCGTGAAGTGCTTATTCATGTTCACAAGCTTGTAGGCCTTAGTTGGCTACGGCTCAACTTGAATCTTGGAAGGCTTGTTGCGCCGCAAGTGCTTGAGCTTCACGGAGTTGTTGTTCTTGGCATTGTTCCTCGGCATCTTGTGCATATAGGTGTAGACACACACGCTCTTCCTCTTCATGTTGGCATTGTCGTTGCCGTTCTCGTGCTAGCGCAAAAGCCTCTTGGGTTTGACGTTGTCGGTGCTCTTGCGAGTTGGTGTCGCGTAGAGGATTGAGGCTTGCTTGATGATCGTTGCGCGTGGCACGACGTAGAGTGTTCGATGTCGGTGTACTTGAGCCGGAGAGGGTGAAGTCGGAGTGTCGACTTGAACGACTCCTTGAAGAGGACGAAATGGAAGAAGAGCGGTTGAGAAACAAAGCGTGAATCTCGTCCATCCTTGCGTCATTCTCTTGCTTGTGATCGTCGAGCTTGTGGTCGAAGTAGTCCCTTGTACGTCGCTCGGAGAGTCGCAAGTCGGCGGAGAGGTTGTCGATGCGTTCACTCATTGCTTGTTGCTCTTGATGCAAAACACGTTGTGCACCAAAGAGGGGGCTCTTGGTGACGTAGGAGTTCATGTCGTCTTCATGCTCAATGAAGAGTGGGTTGGTAGAAGTACTTGGCCTATCCATCATTCCAAGATACAAAATGATAGTGGTAGAAAGAGCAGAACGAATACCAAATGTACCTTGACCAAAGTTGAAAGTGGATCAATGATCACTCCAATGAGGACAAGGAAATAGCACAATTGGTACCAATTCTTGTCGGTTTCTCACACCTACACAAGTAAAAGCTTATGGTGGAGCTTGGTTAGGATGGTGGCACAAAATTTAATGCAATTGTAAGTGAGCTTCAATAATGTTGGAAAAGATTCGCAAGAATGCGATGCAACAAGTAGACCAAGCAATGTAATGTACACGAAAAGACACACGCAAAGAGATAAGTGGGGTTGGGAAACCAAGGATGAGCCAAAATGTGGAATCCACAAAAATGCTCTTGTTGCACAACACTAGAGAGACGCTAGCACGATTGCACAATAAACGGAAACAAAGACTTGTGCACAACCTACTAAGCAAAAATGCAATGACTTCTATCCCAAGTATGTTCTATGCAAGGTGTTTCGATGATATGATCCAAGATGATCTAATATTACAATCTTAATGTTGTATGATGCTATGGTTCTTACTTAAAAGGTCTTTGCTTATCTTTCCTTTTTGCTTAAAAGCTTGTTTGGCTCTTTGATGTTTGAGCTCTTTTCTCATACAATGCTTGACGAACCAAGATAGGAAGTGTGTAAGCGATGACAACCTTGTGACACAAGAGATGATACCAAGATATGCAACAATGATGTATGTATGCTATGGGAAGTATGATGACTAATGTGCACAAGTCTCGTTGCCATCAATACTCAAATGGCTTGTCTCGATGGGTAAGCAACGCAAAGGAGTAAGGCTATGATGGCTATCAATGTAATGGCAAGAGTGAGATGTCCAATACCAAGGTTAGGTTACCGTTTCTTGCTTACGGTATGGTGTCAAAATGGTAGCATGAATACCAAGATGTAGTCGAGGTGGTCGTTGTTGATGACGCGTCAGTGGTGAAGATGAGCGGCGGTGATGTTGATGTCGAACCGTACCTAGATAGCCGAAACACAAAACGATACGGAACCGCGACTCAAATTCTCAAAGCTCGAAGTGGAAACACTTGTCGAAGTACAAAATGGGTAAGTAATGGTGGTGGTATGCAAAAGTAGTGATGGTTTATAGGTGGTAGGAGTGCGTATGAGGAAATGTGGGGTGGTGGTGGTGGTGACCAAAACTGAAGAAAATTCAGTTTCATCAGGTAACTCCGAATGTCCGGTGGTGAGCGGTTGTCCGGTCGTCGGACATCCGGTGGCGAGCGGACGTCCGGTGCCTCGGCACTGTTCGGGCACGGGATGAACTGCACATGTACGAGGTGGATGAGCTGAAAATCATCAAATCCGGACGATTTTGTGGATGGAAAGGGTGGGGAAAGGGGGAAAAGCTAGATCCACTGAAAACAAAGCAAATCCATGGATCAAATCCAACAAAATTTCAACACACTAACAAATCACAAAAACATTTTGGGGCTATTTTTATGGGGAATTTTTGAATTTGCAACAAAATCAACAAAAACTTGGTTGATACTAAAATTTGGGACACAACGGGGAGGCTCCGAAATCGTGATCAACGTGGCTCTAGATACCAAGATGATGTATGGTAAGAACCCTAATCGGCCGATCTTTCATGAAAGGAGCAGATCCCACGATGAACACGAAGAGCACGAGGAGGGAAATGAGGGAAAACACGGGGAAACACAAGAGAAACACGAAACCAACGAGAAATAGTCACACATGTGCTAGATCCTCGAGTACGTAAGAGATCACACGGTACACGATCAACTAGGGACGATACAAAGGTAGCCGGTCTTCTCCGTGAGGAGGTCTTGAGGTTCTTCTCCGCAAGGAGGTCTTGAATCCAAAGGGATCTTCTCCGTAGAGGCCGTGGTCTCTCTCATGGAGTAGATCCGATGTGGATGACCAATGCTCTGTCTCTAAATATGAGCTAAACCAATGCTAACCCTAGCTAGGATGAATAGGAGTTCTATTTATAGTCTTACTGCAAATGGGGGGGAGGAGGGGGTACATGGGCTTCAGGCCCGAAACTGGACACAGCCAGGTACAGACGTCTGGTAAGTGCCGGTCGTCCGCTCATTTTGGCTCGGGTGCTAAAGTGATGGATTTCCGGGCTAAGCCGATTGTCTAGTCACCGGTCATCCGGAGGCGTCGGACGTCCACTCGTTTGGCTCGGGTGCAAGGGCACCGGTCGTCCGGTCTGGACCGGATGTCCACTCGCTGGGGCTCGTTTGTGGCTTCAGGCGCCGGACGTCCGGTCCCAGCCGGTCGTCCGGTGGCTGGGTCTTCTCCTGCAGCTCTCCTTCTTGTCTGTCTTCACGTCCATCTTCCTATTCTTCGTCTCCTTGCTTCTGAGCTTCTCCATGATACCTGAGTAAGCACAATGGGTCCATATGAGGTACTAGCCAGGTCTCATGTGCATCGAAGGGGAAATGTGAGAGGAGAGATGTCACCTCGGTTTCAAGAGCTCTTGCACGTGCTCGTGTCATGGGTTCGCTAGGTACTTGGTGAGACGATGGTAGGTCCATGGGGATGACCTTGGGATGCTCCGCATCATAGTTGAAGAGGTTCATGCTCATCGCCGTGGTCGAAGGGGATGGCCCTTGCTCGACCTTCTTGTCAACGTCTTGCTGTTGGAGGCCCATATTATGTGGCACCTCGTAGCTCATCTCTATGACCGAAGGGAATGTCCCATGTTCGACCATCTTCTTTGAGGGGCTTTCGAAGATGGAAGGGTCGTCCTCGTTCATAGTTGGTCACCTCGTTGGTGAAGATGTCGATGTAGGATAACTCATGGGAAGTAGGCAAAGATGTCGTACGTGCGAAGGCAAAGATGCCTTGAGAACACTTTGCGAAGATGCCGAAGTGGTTGGTGCAGCCGTAGCTCCGTCTTGGTGGTGCTCATCTCGCGATCTTCTCTTATGCTCATGAAGGTTGACCTTGGCATGAAGTAGGGATTGTTGGGACTTGTAGGTTTGCGCTTGGCGAGCATCTTCATGATGATGGTGTCGTTGTCGTGCTTGAGCTCGATGGCATTCATCGTTGTCGTGCACATGATGCTTGGAGGTGACTTGCTCTTCATGATAATGTAGATCACGGACGTGATGATGGTCGCCATGGAGATGTGGACGTGGACGACTTGCGCTTGCATCATTTTTGCGCTCCGATGACTTGTGACTTGAACATCGCCGCCTTGAGGATGATGAAGGGGAAGAACGGTTGTCAACAAGGTCCGAATGTCCTCCATCCTTGCATCTTGCTCCTCCTTTTGTGCGGAGAGCTTGTTGTCGATGTAGTCCCTTTTCCTTGCTTCGGAGTGACGAATGTCGATGGAGAGGTTCTCGATGCGCTCTCGCAATCTTGATTGTGCGCCTTGCATTTGTCATTGTAGATGGATGATTGACGCTTTGGTGATGTAGTTGTGCACGCCGTCGTTGTTGTGGAAGACCGGAGATGAAATGCCTTCCCTATCCATCACAATACTCGAGCAAATATGAGTGGAGAAAGGAGAAGAACTATACCAAATGTACCTTAACCGATGTTGAAGATGGATCAATGATCACCCAATGATGTAACAAGGAAATAGCACAGTTGGTACCAATTCTTGTCGGTTTCTCACACCTACACAAATAAGGCTTATGGTGGAGCTCGGTGAGGATTGTGGCACAAAAAATTTGATGCAATATGTTAGCAAGAGTCAATAATGTTGAAAGAGATACACAAATTCGCGAGTGAAACAAGTAGACCAAAAGCACTAAATGGCACACAGAAACGCACACACGGATAGATAAATAGGGTTGTGCAACCAAGGATGAGCACAAAATGTGGAATCCATGGAAAAAGCTCATGTTTCACAACTCAAGAGAGACGTAGCACGATTGCTCAATAGGCGGATACTACACTTGTGCACAACCTATAAGATGCAAAAATTCAACGACTTCTATCCCAAGTATGCTATGTATATGATGTTCCGGTGGTATGATCCAATATGATCGGATATGACAATCTTATGCAATGTATTATGATGCTATGGCACTTGCTTACAAGCTCTTTTGTTTTTGTCTCTTTTGCTTAAAATCTTATTCTTTATTTTTATGTGGCCACTTTTGGACAATGCACAAACCAAGATAGCGATTG
Organism: Triticum dicoccoides; assembly: GCF_002162155.2. NCBI lineage: Eukaryota > Viridiplantae > Streptophyta > Magnoliopsida > Poales > Poaceae > Triticum > Triticum dicoccoides. The sequence continues at coordinate 207,207,699 of NC_041380.1, forward strand.
GGTATATACGGGAACAAACTTGAGGAACACGAGATTATGTGATACCAATATGATATGGTATGTATGCAATGGGAGGTGTAGACCACTAATGTGCACAAGTAACATTGCTAGCAATACTCGAATGGCTAGTCTCGATAGGAAAGTAACGCAAAATAGGCTAGGGGTTAAAAATGCAATGGCAAGGGAATATACAATGGAGGAATACCACGATACCAAGATGATATGGAGGTTACCGTCCTTGGCGATGATGAGTGGCGGTGATTGTCGGTGTCAAAACTGGCGGATCTCGGGTAGGGGGTCCCAAACAGTGCGTCTAAGGCAGATGGTAACAGGAGGCAGGGGACACGATGTTTTACCCAGGTTCGGGCCCTCTTGATGGAGGTAAAACCCTACGTCCTGCTTGATTATTCTTGATAATATGAGTAGTACAAGAGTTGATCTACCACGAGATCGGAGAGGCTAAACCCTAGAAGCTAGCCTATGGTATGATTTTATGTTGTCCTACGGACTAAAACCCTCTGGTTTATATAGACACCGGAGGGGTTAGGGTTACACAAGGTCGGTTACAAAGGAGGAGATATACATATTCGTATTGCCTAGCTTGCCTTCCACGCCAAGTAGAGTCCCATCTGGACATGGGACGAAGTCTTCAATCTTGTGTCTTCATAGTCCAACAGTCCGGCCAAAGGATATAGTCCGGCTGTCCGGTGACCCCCTAATCAAGGACTCCCTCACTAGCCCCTGAACCAGGCTTCATTGATGATGAGTCCGGCGCGCAGTGTTGTCTTCGGCATTGCAAGGTGGGTTCCTCTCCAAATTTCAAACGTTTGTCAAGTAGTGTCTGGTACCATAAATGTTGGGCTTCTTGGCTTCCGCGCCCAATAAGGGCTATCTTCCACACATTGAGTGAATACGAGGAGCCAGGGCATTTTTACATTCGCCCCCCTAGCCGGATAAATAAATTGTCTATTAAAGGGATAGGGATTCTTATATCCGATCCATACCATCCTCCCCCAGCGAGAATTCATCGGAGCGTGCTTCAGAAAGATCCACTCCAGCATGGCCGACCTCCGCAGCTCCTCATCCCGCCCCCGTAGCCCTAAGCCTGGTGATTGGGAGAGGTGTTCCGTCCCACACAGTCGATTAGTCAAGCTGCAGACGAAGGGATTTCTCCCTCCAGCGTATATGGTTCTCGTCCGAGCCGGGCTCGCCACCTACAATGTGGGGAGCATGCGGCGAGCTTCCCCAGCCCCTCGACGGTGGAGCGGGTATGCCTTGTTCCTTACTTATTAAGGGGACTCGGATTTCCAATTCATCCATTCCTCCGTGGGCTCCTGGAGTTTTACGGCCTCCAACTGCATAATTTCACCCCTGCTTCCATTTTACACATCGCCGGCTATGTTGCCCTCTGCGAGTTATTTCTGGGCTGCGAGGCTCATTTCGAGCTGTGGAAAAGGTTATTTTGCCTCGTCCCTCGCACACAGAAGGGGTCACTTTATCAAGTGGGCGGAGCCGAAATATGGCGCATCGCCGAAACCAGATACCTGTCCGGTACTCCGAAGAAGACGTCCGAAGACTGGCCTTCGGAATGGTTTTATATGGAGGACGTCCCCCTTCCGGACACTGTTCGGCGGGGTCTTCCTGAGTTCAGCAATGCTCCTCTGAAGAAATGCCAAAGTTGGCGCCCACGGAGCCCCTAGGAGGAAGACAACGGAGAAGTCCTTTACCTGATGAACCGGATTAAAGCGCTGGCTCAATCAGGATTGGCAGTAATTGAGGTTATGTCAATATGCATAATGCGGGGAGTGCAACCACTTCAATATCGAGGGCACCCCTTGTGGTGTTTTAATGGGCAAGATGACGCCACCCGTTGCGGGCGTAAGGGTCCGGACAACGCTGCCGCTTTAGCAAAAATTCTATCGGAATTGTTCAAGGGGGAGGAAGAGGAGTTCATCTGCATCAAGCCACGGGATGGATTCTCCATGTACAACCCTCCAAGATGGGTGAGTTATATCTCCTTACTCCCATTCTTCCCGCATTCTTTGTCATAGGTACTCACCTTGCCATTTTGCGGCAGGAACTGCGAATAGCCATAAGGGAGGTCAGCAGCCCATCTCCACAACCAGAGGACCCTGACCGGGCCCTCGGTCCTGGACTCGAAGAAGATCCGGACATATTCGTGGAGCTGATAGACCGACAGTTCTATCAATTAAGCTATGATGACGCCATGGTGGCCATTACGACCGACTATCCCGGACTGCTTCCTGCGTCGCACGTAAGAAAAACCAAAAATCCCAACTCCAAAAACTAGGATCCCCTTTTAGACACTTCACCTACCATATACATATGGTGTTTTTACAGGGAAGGCATTCGGGACGCCATGCCGAACCCGCAGCAACTCGCCAACAAGAGGCACCGAGGTCGGCCAGGCCAAAAAGAAAGGCGGTCAGGACGGAGACGCCGGCGCAGAGGTATGACAAAAACCCCGCTCTGTGGTTGTCGTCTTTCTTGAAATGTAATGACGTTCATGTTTCTTTAACAGAAAAAACGATCGCTGGAATATGTCCGGTGAGGCTGCCGATCACGCTTCTACCAGTCGGGCTCCAGGACCAGACATAGAGGCGGAAGCCGACATGGGGAGGACGCCGGATACTCCCCCTACAGAGGATGCTGATAGGCTATCCGCTACAAATTCAGAAGTGGAGAGCGCCATGAATCATAGGCGTCGCCGGGCCATACTCCGCGACGCTTGCTTCTCACCAAAGGCATTTGAGGCCTTCAATTCTGGAGAGGCGTACCTCCATGCTGCTCAAAATGGTCTAGCTAGAGCCACGGACCAGTATGTAAAGGATGTATGGGTAAGCAAATCTAACGATTATATGTATCAGTAGCCCCTGAGACTTGAAACCGTTAGCAGAACCGATTTAAGGATCAAATTATTGTGCAGGTTCTTAGAGAGAAGAATAGTCGACTGTCACAGGAGCTGGAGGAATGCAAGACCCAACTTCGGGCCGCTGTTGCCGCATTGAAGGAACCTAAAAAGTCCCCAGCTAGTAACATTTCTTTCAAAGAATGATAGGTACCATATAGCATGTGGCATGGCTGCAGATCTACTAATAGATGTTGCAGATGAATCCGGAGAGATTCCGGAGGAGCAGCATGCCGTACAACAGTTAAAGGCTGGCGAACGCATGCTGACTGAGGTCAGGTGGGAGAAAAACAATCTCCAAGACGCCAATACCAAGCTGAGCGTGGAACTAAAAGATGTTCAGGCCCCTCTTGCGGACTCCGAGAAGGAGAATAAGAGGCTTCGACGCGGCATATTCAGTAAGTTCTTGAATGAACCCTTAATAAAGGGGACGATGGAGAAGCCAGCTAATAGAGTTATCTCTGCGGTATGCTGACGGGTCGTCCCGAGGAGGAGATGCCCGGGTCTGCGGGTGATCTTCTATCCGAGCTCTCACAACTGCATGAACAAGTTCGGCAGGTAATGCAAGGTATTGCCCAGGCCTTGTGGCCATCCGTCTCCCTGCCAGAAGGCGCTCGAGAGCTTGTGGAGAAGCTCAAGGGAGCACGGCGGCGCTTCCAATTATGGAAGATATCTGCCTGCCATCAAGGTGCCAGGGAAGGCTAGGCCATGGTGAAGACGCGGTATACCAAGGCTGACCCAAATCACATGGCCGAGGTCGGACCTGTGGGGCCCGGTAGGAAAGAGATCCCCGTTAGCTTAGTCTATGGGCAAGTAGAATTAGCCGGAAAGTATTCCCAACAAGATTGTAGGCTAGACCGCCTGTTGGATGGTATAGAAGAGGAATTTAGTCAGTCTACATGACTATGTAATTAAAGTGACATGTATAATGCCTTCTAGCCCGATTGTAGATCATTTGTCGTGGCGGACCTTTTCGCTTCAACCTCGGGACCCGATAGTCCAGAGTGTATCCGAATACCCGCTCAGTTATATAAGAACCGGGGTATGCGTGGAGACCAGGCGTAGGGGTCATTAGTGCTTGAACAGACAAGTGCCCAACTAGTTATGTTATATTACATGGGTAGTAAGAAACATCTTCCAGGGAGAATAGTTCCGTTAAGGGTTCCTTTCCCTGGGTACGCATGCCCTAAAGTGCATGTCCGGACTACGAGAGGAAACGCAGGAAAAAACATCTGGGGCACATATGGAAAATAAATAAAAATCATCTTTTGTTCACCGACCAAATATTCTCTTAAGAATGCTAGCTTTCGGCTTCACCCAGTCTGAGGTACACATCCGGCTGACCCGGCAGTAACAATCGCTGAGGTGCTCCCCTTATGCCCTAGCCGAATTAACGGGAATGTAGGGCATAAATACAAGAGCCAGGCAACCCAGCTTGGCCAAAACTTAAGTCATATCGATGCATATAGTGGCGAAGAAAAGGTACATGCGGAAGAATAACACATGTGCTGAGCATGAACCCCAGATAGATAATTAAGCTTCTCTATAAGAAGCCCCCAGGTAAAATGAGCGCGGTTAGCGCATCTATAGTGTGCAAGCAAGGCAGAAGTTGGCCCTTGAAGGACTTGAGAAAGAATAAAAGAAAGAAAGAGAAAAAAGATAGATAATATATATTCAAAAAATGGACAGAGGAAGGAGATGAACATAGAGTCCGGCGCTAGGCGTAGAATCTTCGGAGCCTGGCTGCGTTCCATGGGTTCGGCTCAAGTCGATTATTCGATGCATCCCGCAGACGGTACGCTCCACCGGTCAGAACTTGGTCAATAATGAAGGGACCTTCCCATTTGGGCTCGAGCTTGGTCTTTTTCTTCTCCGACAGGCGTAGAACTAACTCACCAACGTTATAAGTTTTGGCCCGTACTTCTCTGCTTTGGTATCTACGATCCTGTTGCTAATAGAATGCAGAACGGGCTTTTGCCACATCGCGCTCCTCCTCCAGGGTGTCCAGACTATCCTGCCGATCAAGCTCGGCTTCTCTTTCTTCATGCATGCGCACTCGAGGTGAGTCATGAATTATGTCGCAGGGCAGAACTGCCTTTGCGCCGTACACCATAAAGAAGGGTGTATATCCGGTACTACGATTCGGCATGGTCCGCAGCCCCCAGAGTACAGAGTCGAGCTCCTCTACTCAGTGCGTGTTAGACTCCGTTAAGGTCCGCACTAATCTGGGTTTAATGCCGCTCATGATAAGACCATTTGCTTGCTCAACTTGGCCGTTGGTTTTTGGGTGATAGACAGAAGCATAATCGAGCTTGATGCCCATGTTGCTGCACCAGAGTTTTACCTCGTCGGCCGTGAAGTTCGTGCCGTTGTCAGTGATGATGCTGTGGGGGACGCCATAACGGTGTACAACCCCGGATATGAAGTCTATCACTGGTCCGGATTCGGCTGTTTTAACAGGTTTGGCTTCTATCCATTTGGTGAATTTATCCACCATGACCAGTAAGTATTTTTTCTTATGGTTTCCCCCCTTAAGGGGTCCGACCATGTCAAGCCCCCAGACCGCGAAGGGCCAGGTGATGGGGATTGTTTGGAGGGCGGTGGGTGGCATGTGGCTTTGGTTTGCAAAAAGCTGGCAACCGGCACAGCATTGGACCAAGTCCTGTGCGTCTGCCCGGGCTGTCGGCCAATAAATCCCTGTACGGAAGGCCTTGCTTACGAGGGCCCGGGCTGCGGCATGGTGGCCGCCGAGTCCGGCGTGAATTTCTGCCAAAAGCTTCCACCCTTCCTCTTCAGAGATGCACCTTTGAAGGACTCCGGTAGTGCTTTTTTTATACAGCTCTCCCTCGTGGACCCTGTAGGCTTTAGATCGCCGCACTATGCAGCGTGCCTCATTTTGGTCCTCGGGGAGTTCCTGCCTAGTTAGGTAGGCCAGGAATGGTTCTGTCCACGGGGCAATGATGGCCATTATTACGTGGGCTGAAGGTGTTATTTCGGTGGCGGAGCCTCCGATTATGTTAGAGTGTTCAATATCAGGCATTTTGGCCGGGTCCGGACTATTGTTACCGATGTCCCCTTCCCATACTACGGACGGCTTAAACAACCTCTCCAAAAAGATGTTGGGGGGGGGACCGCATCACATTTTGCGCCGATGCGGGTGAGGATATCCGCAACCTGATTGTTTTCCCGAGCCACATGGTGAAATTCGAGCCCCTCGAACCGAGCTGACATCTTTAGGACGGCGTTTCGATAGGCCGCCATCTTCGGATCCTTGGCATCGAAGTCTCCATTTATTTGGGATATTGCGAGGTTCCAATCCCCACGCATCTCCAGGTGTTGAATGCGCATGGAAACTGCCATCCAAAGACCATGTAACAGGGCTTCGTATTCGGCTGCGTCGTTGGAGTCTGTATACAGTATCTGTAGTACGTATTGAACTATATCTCTGGTTGGGGACGTCAGGATGACGCCAGGCCCCAGACCAGCAAGCATTTTAGAGCCGTCGAAGTGCATGATCCAATTGGAGTATGCCCCGTACTCTTTAGGGAGTTCGGCTTCCGTCCATTCGGCGACAAAGTCGGCCAATACTTGCAATTTAATGGCTCGCCAAGGTTTGTATGTTATGTCGAACGGGAGGAGCTCAATGGCCCATTTGGCAATCCGGCCCGTAGCGTCGCGGTTGTTTATAATATCATTAAGTGGCACTTCCGAGGCTACTGTAATCAAACACTCTTGAAAGTAGTGTCGCAGATTCCGGGATGCCATGAATATCGCATAGGCTATCTTTTGATAATGTGGGTACCATGATTTGCATGGAGTAAGGATAGTGGGTACATAGTATACCGACTTTTGAAGAGGGAATTTATGTCCGTCAGCTTCTCATTTGACGACGAGCACTGCGCTTACAACTTGATGAGTTGCTGCAATGTACAACAGCATTGGTTCGCCGATGCTTGGCGCGGCCAGGATTGGGTTGGTTGCCAGTATGGCTTTTATTTCTTCCAATCCATTTGTGGCAGCGTCCATCCACTCGAAGTGTTCGGTGCACCAAAGGAGGCGATAAAGGGTTAATGCCTTTTCTCCTAAGCGGGAGATAAAGCGGTTTAGAGCTGCCACACATCCAGTTAGTTTCTGGATTTGTTTGAGGTCCGTTGGGATAGCCAACTGTGACAGAGCTCGGATTTTGGCCGGATTGGCTTCAATTCCTCTACTGGAGACAATGAACCCCAGGAGCTTTCCGGCTAGTACGCCGAAAACGCATTTTTCCAGATTGAGCTTGATGTCGTATGTTCGGAGGTTGTCGCATGTGAGCCTCAAGTCGTCTATTAGAGAGTCGACATGTTTGGTTTTAACGACCATATCATCTACGTATGCCTCTACTGTTTTGCCGATCTGTTTCTCCAGACATGTCTGGATCATGCGCTGATATGTTGCACCGGCGTTTTTAAGCCCAAACGACATTATGTTGAAACAGAAGGGGTCATATGGTGTGATAAATGCCGATGCAGCTTGCTCGGACTCCACCATCTTAATTTGGTGGTAGCCGGAGTATGCGTCGAGGAAACACAATGACTCGTGTCCTGCAGTAGCATTGATAATTTGATCAATGCGGGGGAGGGGGAAGGGATCCTTTGGGCAAGCCTTGTTGAGGTCCTTGAAATCGACACATAGGCGCCAGGATTTGTCCTTCTTTGGTACCATCACCAGGTTTGCTAGCCAGTCCGGGTGTTTTATTTCTCGAATGAATCCGGCCTCCAATAGCTTGGCTAGTTCCTCTCCCATAGCTTGTCTCTTAGGTTCAGAGAAACGCTGAAGAGCCTTCTTGACCGGTTTGAATCCCTTTAGAATATTGAGGCTATGCTCGGCCAGCCTGCGTGGGATTCCTGGCATGTCTGAGGGGTGCCAGGCGAATATATCCCAATTCTCGCAAAGGAACTCTCGTAGTGCAGCGTCCACGGCGGGGTTTAACTGTGCCCCAATGGAGGCTGTTTTTGTAGGGTCCGTTGGGTGGACTTGGAATTTTACTATTTCATCCGCTGGTTTAAAAGATGTGAACTTGGATCTCTTGTCAAGTATCACGTCATCCCTGTCCACTGTGGAGCACAACGCGGTTAATTCCTTGGCCGAAAGGGCTTCGGATAATGCCTCGAGGGCCAATGCGGCTGTTTTGTTTTCGGCACGGAGTGCTATGCCCGGATCACTAGCGAGAGTGATGATTCCGTTGGGCCCGGGAATTTTGAGCTTCATGTACCCATAATGGGGTATGGCTTGGAAGATCGTGAACTCTTCCCGTCCTAAAAGGGCGTGGTATCCGCTGGGGATGATTCCTCTGAAGGTTGTGATGCTTTGCTCAATGCAGTTCCAGTCTATTTCCATTTTTTGAAGGGTTTCCTCATGGATGAGGTTCAATCCACTGCCGCCATCCATGAGTACTTGGGTGAGTTGAAAGCCGTCCACAATTGGACTGAGGACCAGTGCAGCTGGTGCTCGGGCTGTTCGGAATTTAAGTTCGTCACTGGCATTGAAGGTAATAGCCGTGTCACTCCATGGATTTATTGCTGCCACGTGGCAGATTTCGGCGAGGCTGCGTAGTGTTCGCTTGCGTCTATTATTTGATGCCAAGGTTTCAAAGACTGTTAGTACCGTATTGTTATCCACGGGATGGTGCTCTGTGGTATTTGGGATGAGAAGATCCTCGCCACTTTTGGCCACCTGCCGGAGTATCCAACATGCTCTAAGGCTGTGTGTTGGTATGGTATCTGCTGTACTATGAATTTTGCAGGGTCCGTTAAGCCATCCCTCCAATACGGTTCCATGCCCTGTAGAGGGTTTTTGTTTCTTTGTAACTAACTTGGGTGTCTTATGATAGTGCACCCTTTTACTTCGGACTAGGTGTATATTCTGAGCCGGATTATCCCAAAATTTCTTTTCGGTTTTCCAGGCGCTTCCCATCGCACAGTACTTTCGTACTATGGACGCCAAGTCAGCGAAGCGTGATATGTCACGACGACTCAAGGTGTTAAGGATTCCCTTGTTCGTGCAATTATTGCAGAAAAATGAGACTGCGTCTTCCTCGCGACAGTCCTTAACCTTGTTCATCACAAGGAGGAATCTGGCCCAATAATGATGTACTGTTTCATGGGGCTCTTGCCTGATGTGGGAAAGATCGTTTATGTCTAGGTGGGTGGGTGGAATTGGGTCCGAACCCCTACCCAATCTCAGACCCGGGGGCCGAGGTGTTTCCAATCTTGGAATTTCGGGTTCCGGGATGTTGCCCGATAAGTCTGGCCCACTGCCTGACTCTAGGTTTAGGGCTTGGGTGATGTCCTCCCGTAAAGGGGTATCTGGCTCAGAGAGCTCAGGAATCCGGACATAGTTAGTCCTCAAGATAGAAGAAGAATCACCACATTGTTCCTCCACCACCGCAACATGATGGGTGACCGGTGGAGAGTTAATCTCCCTTTGATCGGGTTTAAGCCCAATCTGATCATAGTCCGTAGCGACTCCCAAGGCAGCGATGCGATCCAAGAGCTCGTTTAGGGAAGAGAGCTCCATTGGATCCATCTGCTCGGCGAATTCCGAGCCGAAGTTGAGGCTGTTTTCGATGACCCGAGAAGTCATCATCGGGGCAGCAGCCGAACGGGTGGTCATGATGAAACTGCCTAGCCGGAGAGTTTGGCCGACAGCCAGGGCTCCCCCGGCGGTGATATTGTTTTTAACAACGAGACGAGGCATCCTTCCTTACGGTGACGGCACAGAGGAACTCTCAATGAAAGCACCAATGTCGGTGTTAAAACCAGCGGATCTCGGGTAGGGGGTCCCAAACTGTGCGTCTAAGGCGGATGGTAACAGGAGGCAGGGGACACAATGTTTTACCCAGGTTCAGGCCCTCTTGATGGAGGTAAAACCCTAAGTCCTGCTTGATTATTCTTGATAATATGAGTAGTACAAGAGTTGATCTACCACGAGATCGGAGAGGCTAAACCCTAGAAGCTAGCCTATGGTATGATTGTCCTACGGACTAAAACCCTCCGGTTTATATAGACACCGGAGGGGGCTAGGGTTACACAAGGTCGGTTACAAAGGAGGAGATATACATATCCGTATTGCCTAGCTTGCCTTCCACGCCAAGTAGAGTCCCATACGGACATGAGACGAAGTCTTCAATCTTGTGTCTTCATAGTCCAACAGTCCGGCCAAAGGATATAGTCCTGCTCTTCGGAGACCCCCTAATCCAGGACTCCCTCAGTGATCTTGATGGAGATACCAAGATGATGGAGACTCGTCCCTAAGTAGCTGAAACACCTTAGGAAACAGAAAAACCGCGAACTAAAAAATCTCAAAGGAAAATGTCAAATGGTGGTAGCGGGAAAGCGGTGGTGGTTTTGTGGAAGCTCAATGGGATTGCAGGAATGCAATGATGGGTTTTGAGACGCAATGCGGAAGTGGAGGTGATGTAGGGTGGAACCCTAGATGGACAATCTTTCATGAAAGGAGCGGACCCCGCGATGCACACGAAGAACACGAGGGGGGAAACGAGGGGAATCACGAGGGGAAACACGAGAGAAACACTAAAACCAACAAGAATGATCACACTTGTGCTAGATCCTCGAAACACAAAAAGATACATGATCCGAATCCAACAATGGACGACACATAGGGTAACCGTGTCTTCTGCGTGAGGAGGTCTTGATGGGGGCCGCCCATGAGGGGGTCTTGAATCCAAGGTGGATCTTCTCCGTAGAGGGGCTGCGGTCTCTCTCGTCGAGTAGATCCGATATGGATGAGAGAAGATCTATCTATAATATGAGCTATCACAATGCTGACCCTAACTAGGAGGAGGTTGGGGAGTATATATAGTGCTAGCCCACGAAGGGGTAAGTGAGAGGGGGATACATGGGCCCTTGGCCAGATCTCTGCGCACAGGCAGGTGCCGAATGTCCGGGCTGGGGGGCGGATGTCCGGCAGCTCACGAAGAGCCGGATGTCCGGGCCTCTGGACGGATGTCCGGACTGGAGTTTCCCTATTCTTCTGCTCTTTGGTTAGCATGCTCCAGATTTCCGGGCGAAGGGGCCGGATGTCCGGGGCTTCGGGTGGATCCGGATGTCCGGGGCATGGGGCCGGATGTCCGGGATGGTCCGGATGTCCGGGCTGGGGCGAGATATCCGGGGACTGTAGCAGCTGGCTCTTCTTCCTTCTCCATCATTCGCTCCTGCACACACTTGGCCTTGGTGTTGACACCAGATTTTGGCACGGCGAAGAACTTAATTAAGATGGCCTCAAATAGAGAAGTGCTCAAAGTGACAAAGTTCCGTATCATCAAAAGGAAAGACTTTGATATTTTGTCCATAGTCATCCGGTCTCATCTCTAAGGCCGAAGTTTTGTTCGAAGTACTTAGATTTTGTATTCAGAACACTATTCTGCTGATTACGCCCCCAAGACTGCCCCATATTGAAAACTGATCTACCTGAATTGTCTTCATCTCATCGAAACAATCGATTTTGATATAAAGATCGTCTCAATCCGAGGTCATATGCAAAAGTTAGAGCCCGCACAGCGCGACCCTCCAGTGAGCAAAAATATGACACCCGGAACCAGACACATATGTGGATATGTCTAATGTGCTACGTGAATAATTAGCTGTCTTGCACAAGCGATTTGAACCTCGACATGACCGCTGATGAAACAACGTTCAACATGAAATTTGTTCGTCTCGTCGAAACAGTCAAGATTGCTTTTGGGCTCGTTTCCATCCGAGGTCGTTTGTCACCACAAAAAGGACCCTCAAAGTACATCCAGTTTAAACCGAACAGTTTTGGAAAGTTCGGATAAAACCAGTCCGAATTTGACTGGGGTTTTGGACGTGAATTGATGTAATTTTCTTGTAAGGAATGCCTAGATAAATCCTTTGCTCGTACGGGAAGTCCAGCCGTCTCTTATATATGTTGGGGGTGACGGCCGATTGAAACAACAACACACAATCGAACAAATCAATCTACACCTTTTACCTTTACTTTTCCTTCTCCCTTGTTCTTCTTCCTCCTCGTTCTTCATTCATTCTTCTTATTGCAGGGTGGCGAACCTCGAGGCCCTAGGGGCGGTCAGGCCGACCTAGGGCAGCCCATAGCCGCCGCGCGCCCTGACGGGGTCCCTCCCATGTGTGTGGGGTTTCGGGTCTACAAAAGCACCCGCCGGATTGTCTTGCGTACCGCGCTTCCGACGAGTCTCCTTCGAGGTGAGCTGTGGTGCATCACCCTCGGTGTTGGAGGTACACGGTGATGTGTTCGTGTGCGGACACACTTTTTGGCGACTCCGCTGGGGACAAAGCATTGAACAGTCTCCGGCCCGTTCTTGCTACGAAGAGATCGTCATCTAGGGTTTGGCATCTACAAAGGTAATATGAATACCCACTTCACTTATGTAGATGCAAATAATGCATATGTTGTTGCTAGATCGTCTAATGCGCATAATATATCGGCTAGCCCTAGTTTTATCAATAATGTATCTAATTATGTGCAACAACCGATTCAGAATAATCTTCATGCTTCAACTTCATATAATTTCAGCAACATGCAACATATGTATCCCAACTCCCATGCATCGGCAACCCCACAAATCTATATGCCGATGAACAACATGATGAGTTCGGTTAATCAAGTTGAGATACCCTATGTAGGAACTTCCAATAGGATGCAACAAAGTGTTTCAACTTTTTATTCATCGGCAAATAACTTGCAGTTTGTTAATCCAAACGTGCTGGTGGATAGGGTAATTGGCCATGCTACTACTAGTTATCCGGCCAATTACCCTCAAACATCATATGCTACACCTCATGCTACTAATTTTCTGGCACCATACACAACTGTTGATGTCCATATTTCGGCTCCCCACCTTCATGGTCATGGCCGAATAAGTGAAGCTTCTACAGGAGCACAAATGCCTTCACCTACTACCGTGGCATATCATGTCCCCCCAACACAATTATAGAATTTCGGTGACATATCATTACCAAAAGATTCTAAAAGTGTCGAGGGGCAATTCTATCCAGATTGGGTCATTAAGAAAAATCTTACGTCTTTTTGGGATGAATGAAATGTTGTTCTACAAGAATTAATAAAAGAGGGAAAGCCTATTAATTCTACTGCAATCCAAGCTAGATTATGCCAAAAAGAGAAAGCATTGGGTGTGGATAGAATTATCAAAAAAGATGATGATTTGAATAATAAAGTTAATTTGGCTATTGAAAAGACTGAATCAAATATTACGTATGCCGAATCTATTCTAGAAAAACAGGATGACAAGGTGTTGGGGAGCTATTCGAAAGAGGAACAACCTATCGTTCAAGTAACGCAACCATCATGCCCTCCCAGCGTGTTTGAAAAGGTATGTCTAGCAAGTGATTTACCTATCTTCCGATTTGGTCGCAGCTTTATTGTTGATGCTTCTATAAGAGCAATTCTCATAAGTAATTTTGAAAGATCAATGACGAAGGGAAATTACTTGTTAGCAATAAAACTGTTATAGAACATATCGGTCAGTCTAGTGTGCCATTTATAAAGACCGATAGTGACCTATTATTGCAGCCAAAGTTTTTCCCATTGCTTTATCAAAATTTCATATCTAATTGGATAGCTTTGCTTGTTTCTTACTTGGCTTGCACTTGGTCTCAACTGAGACATGTGTATTCTAACTATTTTCGTTTCAGAAATATAAAGCCAAGGTCAAATTCTTTTGAAAAGTCTGATGCTAATATAATATCTTATCCTAATACGTCGGAGATAGGGTGTAAAACACAATGCATAGCCGAATGGGGAGATTCTAAATCTGAACCATTCGTTTGCTCAACTCCAAAGCCGTTTGCACACCAAGATCGGCTAGAAAATAAGAAGTATACCTTCAATTCAAGCATGTGTGATCAAATATTTGATTTGTTGCTGAAAAATAATTACATTAAAGTTCTTGATCACCATGTGAAGCCATCAATCCAAGGACGAATGTAATGCAAGTTGCATGATTCGTCCAAGCATAATTTTGAGGATTGCAACATGTTTCATCAAATAGTTAAATTGGCCATTGATAAAGGATGATTAAAATTTGTTGAAACACCAAGGGATGACCAGTCTATTCTAATTGGTCCTAATGGAAAAAGATTTTTGAATTGGCTGCTTCAAGACGATTCCTTTAAAGATGAGAAGGTAAAAACTACAGGTGATGGGATCAAGCTTTCAAGTAAAAAAGTTGTTCAAGAGCACAATGAAAATATTCTTAAAGGCATGAGTTCTATCAAAGATACAATGAAGACGCCAAGGACTAGGGGGCAACAAGAAAATCCAAAGATCTATGCAAGTCAAGACAAAGGAGATAAAGGCCGCAATAAGCACAAGTGAAAGAAATCCAAAGTCACTTTTGCACAATTATTAGATAAATATCAAGAGAAGAGTGAAGAGAAAAGTGTTTATCGGCCAACTAATGGAAAAGCATCAAGATCACCCCCTAGGCGCAAACCCCAAGATTGGTATTGGCAAAATGAGAATTCTAATGCAGTATATTCATATCCATATTTTATGCCGCCAATGCCAATGCCATGGATACCATCCTATGATCATGTAAATCCATATCCATCATGGGACAAGTATGATACAAGGGTGCATTCTTCATCTTATTTTAGACCATCTCACAAACATTAGGCAGCTCCAAAAAGATCAACATTTGAACAATCACATGTCAAAGACCGTTTCAATCATAAGGAATTGGTCCGGAGCTCAAGGAACAAGAAAGAGGTGGTCAAACAAATTTATCGTGTTAAAAAAGATGGCCGTAAGAGTGCTACTTCAGATTTGATCTCAAATGAGAAGGAGCCAATTAAAGTATTGACATTGGCTACTAATGGCGATGAGGCAAGTCAATCAAGTACCAAATCTGAAGAGAAGAAGTTGAGAGTGCACATGGTAAAACAAGAATTGCCATTGCTTCAAACAAAATCACAGCCAGGGAGCCCACTCGGCTTATCATATTGGCAAAAGAAGAAATTACAAAAACTTAGTGCACAAGAACTTGAAGAAAGGAATATGGCATGGGTTCCCAAAGGAAGTATTCAAAATAAGAATTATGTGCAAGCTTCCTTTACAAGGAGTGCGGCAAATGTCAAGAAGGAAAATAGTGAAAACTATGAAGGACCAAGCCGAAGGTTTCAACATCTTCGGTCCACACATTATCCATTTTCTTCAACAATGTCGTTGATGCCTATCCCATGGAATTTCTCATCAGGTATGATTGGTTTCCCTCAATGGGCTTATTTTAAACCATGGATGCAATATAATTTCTTACATCATGAAAGGGTATTACCAAATCATCATATGTTTGATTAGCTTTACTTTTGTTGCTAATCCAAATGGCCGATATATATTTATCGTCCTAAGCACATAAAATGGCTGATGGAGTGTTGACATCGTCCTTAGGAAAAGCATCGTGCAAGTTATTTTTCGGCACACAAGTTCGCCGAAAAACAGGGGGGGCGTGTGTTGACACTAGATTTTGGCATGGCGAAGAACTTAATTAAGATGGCCTCAAATGGAGAAGTGCTCAAAGTGAGAAAGTTCCGTATCGTCAAAAGGAAAAACTTTGATATTTGGGCCATAGTCATCCGGTCTCATCTCTAAGGACGAACTTGTGTTCAAAGTACTTAGATTTTGTATTCAGAACACTATTCAGCTGATTACGCCCCTAAGACTGCCCCATATTGAAAAGTGATCTCCATGAATTGTCTTCGTCTCGTCGAAACCATCGATTTTGATATAAAGATTGTCTCATTCTGAGGTCATATGCAAAAGTTAGAGCCCGCACAGCACGACCCTCCAATGAGCAAAATATGACGTCCGGAACCAGACACTTATGTGGGTATGTCTGATGTGATGCATGAATAATTAGCTGTCTTGCACGAGCGATTTGACCCTCGACATGACCTCCGATGAAAAAACGTTCAACATGAAAGTTGTTCGTCTCGTCGAAACGGTCAAGATTGCTTATGGGCTCATTTCCAAGTGAGGTTGTTTGTCACCACAAACAGGACTCTCAAAGTATAGGTAGTTTAAACCGAACAGTTTTGGAAAGTTCAGATAAAACCAGTCCGAATTTGACTCGGGTTTTGGACGTGAATTGATGTAATTTTCTTGTAAGGAAAGCCTAGATAAATCCTTTGCTTGTACGGGAAGTCCAGCCGCCTCTTATATATGTTGGGGGTGACGGCCGATTGAAACAGCAACACACAATCGAACAAATCAATCTACACCTTTTACCTTTACTTTTCCTTCTCCCTTGTTCTTCTTCTTCCTCGTTGTTCGTTCGTTCTTCTTGTTGCGGGTGGCGAACCTCGAGGCCCTAGGGGCGGTCAGGCCGACCTAGGGCAGTCCATAGCCGCCGCCGCCCTGACGGGGTCCCTCCCGGGTGTGTGGGGTTTCGGGTCTACAAAAGCACCCGCTGGATTGTCTTGCGTACCGCGCTTCTGGCGGGTCTCCTTCGACGTGAGCTGCGGTGCATCACCCTCGGCGTTGGAGGTACATGGTGACGTGTTCGTGTGCGGACACTTGGTCCTTGGGCTCTCCTTGGTCTCCTCGGGTGTACCTGAGTATGCACAAGGTCCGTGCTTGAAGTAGCATCCATGTCTTACATGCGGAAAGGGAAGATTTGGAATGGAGCGAGTTCACCTTGTGTCCAATGGCGTATGCTCGAGTGTACATGGAGATGATCGTAGGATGCTCCGCATCATCTCCCCTCCCTTGGGAAAGAACCGACCTCGGATCGTGATCCTCATCACCATGGAAACGGTTGTTGTGGACGGACTTGTAGTTGGACGAAGATGAAGACATTGTGCATTCCAAGTACTCCAAGGTGTCGTCGGAGTGGTATACATGCAAATGGAGCGAACACAAATGACACTCGGAAATACAATGGTCAGCGCACACAAAGTGTCCATCAAATAAGAAAGATTGATCATGACAAGGTGCATGAAGCTTATCCAAAAGATATGGAATGGTATGCAAAGAATTCATGGGAGCAAAAGCATTCATTGTGCACACAAATGTATTGTGAATGTGATCAATGCAACCACAGTGCAAAATGATGTCATAGAGAGACGATTTATCAATAGCATGAATATGGTAATGGATGCTTAATGTGATGTGATCATGCAATTGATGGTAGGCAATAAGATCATGATGTATGAATATGCCATCAAGGTATATCACAACAAATTTGCTAAGGAAATGCACAAGCTCATATATCATGGATGACATAGAAAGACAAGATGCAACAAGGCAATCATAATATGGGTCAATCCATGCATAAGATGCAAATTTGTCATGTGTATGATATGTCCATCGAGCATGACCTGTGTGAGCACAATCAACAAATATGGAGGTGTTGGTATACCACTGCTCAATGTCGTGGCATGAGTGGAGGTTCGAAGGTGCATCCAATAAGTCCGAGCGCTCCTCAACTTGAAGGTCCATCGAGCCAATCTCCAATGTCGCTCCTCCATTCGCGAGATGTATCATGTAGACAACAAGAAGGGGATAACAATGAAAGAGTGACTCATCCAATATGCGTATTTGAGGATGGCTCAAAGGTAATGAGTTCACCTTTTTTAGGATGTCGAAAATGTTGGTGTTGTGAATCATGTACGCCTTCACATGACCAAGGTGTTTCATGACGGTGCGACCGTGTGAATCCTTCAAAATGAAAGAACATGACAAACACTCGGAAAAACAAATGAGGTTAGTGCAAATGCAAAACCTATCATTCGAATGGTGAGATACCCAACGAGTGTTTTCATCATGCTTATCATAAGAAAGGACAATATGTGGCATTGTATGAAAGCATAAGATGCGACTACAACCAAAGACAATAGGCTCAAGTAAACAAGCATGCATCACAAGTAATATGTCCATGTCTCCAAGATCAATGAGCATAGATGCAACAATTGGAGGCAAGCGACAATGAACAAGATGTATCATGTGAGAGGCAAGAACATATATGTCATCAACCCAAGAAAGCGAGTAATAGTGGAACATGGGTGATGCAACAAAGTAAGCAATCATAGTGATCAAGTCAAGCAAGCTAGTAGTGCGAAGATGCAACATACTAGAAGAAATCATGGCAAGCAAGTCATGGGTGGAAATAGTGTGCATGAATAATTCACATGACATAGCACAAGCATGAAAGCAAGATATGAGCAAAATATCATCAATGTATTGGTGAGAGGCCATATGTAAATAGCAATGGGACATCATGACTCTCCCAACAAAACAAGCAACAATAGCATGAGGCACATGATAAACATGGCAATAGCAACAAGGATCTCCACCAAGCATGCAAATACACATAGGAGTAGTAAAATGGTGAATCATGGGTAGATGCAAGAAAGGGTCACAATTGCATGATAAAATCATGTAAAGAGGCATAGCATGCAAAGTGAACACGAGAAAATCGGCATAACATAACAAGTTATATGTAGCCCAAAGCCGTGTGAGAGCCAAGTAAAAGGAATGCGCGAAGTCGTTCCGTGAAGGGAATGGTGGGGAGGACAATCCACACGATACCACGTCATCTTTGCTCTCAAGAGCTCGTTTGGTAAACTCTTGGGATTGAGAGGTTGACGAGTATACGTGAGTACCTATACAAAACAAAGAAAAAGAGAAAATTGTGTGTGCATGGTATATGTACACATCATCCATCATGATGCGCACGTGCATGTGTTAGTTAGCACAAAATATCCAATGCTCAAATAGATGAGATGCGTGATATAGAAACATGCCATCCATCATGAGAGGTTTGTTATTATGTATTGCATAATGGAGAATTAAATTGTGCAATGCATCATGAGGAATATGTAGAGCATTGTTATTCATGGAATGCATATGGTGCAAGCAATTATGGGAATCATGCAAAGTATGGAATGCATAAAAATCTCCTAATATGTATGAGGAAACTATGGGGGTCTCCTCATGAGCATTAATGGAAACATCACATGGAGAATATTGACAACATCCAAAACAATGCATATTTGGACCAATGTAATCATGGCATGGCATAGTAGATGAATTGTGCAAATCATGTAAAGGAAGCATAGCAATATCATCACATGAAAAACAAAAGCCAATGACCATCATCTCGTCATCTATGCCATAAGTGCAAATGGGATTTATTTTAATGGGGCATGCATAGTTACTATGTTGAGATTGAAATGATGCGATATGGGAGATCTCACTCATAGCATATGACAAGTTCAATGGATTGTCGAACATAATGTGACCAATAGAATTTTCACATGATATCCAATGGAGCATAGCATCACAACTAGGCAACTCAACATGCTCATCATCAATCATCATATTCATCATAAATAGGTAAGTCATGACATGAAGAATTCGCACTAGCATGAAGCATGGGAATAGGTGGATCAACATCATGCAAGAAATCATTGGTGAGATAGTCTACTAGTGAGACAAGAAAGGCACCATCACCTATGTTACCTTTGGAGCATCGCTCATGTGTTGTAGGTGCGATACCAAAGACCAAGTCGTGGTCATCTTCATCTTGATGGAACCATGTGGGGGGTTCATCTTCTTCCACCATGGCCATCGCCGTCCCCATTGGAGGTATGGACTCGTCGAGGATAGGCATGTCGTCATGTAGGAGACCTAGCACCAAAGAAAACACACTCTGAGTAGAGGTTAGGTTGTTAGAAATCATAGTGGCCTCACGTGCCCTCTCAACTACCTCACTCACTAAGTGTTGTGGCTCACTCACTCCCGGTATGATGCTCTCACTCATATGGTTGGTGGAGTCAATCAAATGGCTCTCAACCTCACATAGGATATGTGGCATGCTCTCAAGTGTGGGGCTAGTGGTGGTCACACTCATCCTCTCATCGGAAATGCACTCAATGTCATATATGGTGGAGTCACTCATTTCACTCATATGTTGGTGGCTCTCCTCACATGGCAATTGGGGCATCTCTTCATATGTGTGTGTCGGAGAGATGTAGGTGCAAATGTCTCCATGCTCAATCATGTTGTAGCCGTGGATGAAGGCCGAAGATGGCACATCATCACTCTCCTCTAAGACCAAAGATAAGGTCTCATGTGCGGTCTCGTAGCTTGACTTGGAGTATGAGTCCAATATGGGCGCCGTCTTCATGTTGTTGAAGAGGTTCGCACTCGTTGCCGTGGTCGAAGGGGATGGCCCTAGCTCGACCGTCTTGTCGCTGTCTTGTTGTTGGAGGCCCATATGATGTGGCACCTCGTAGCTTGTCTCCATGACCAAAGGGAATTTCCCATGCTCGGTCATCTTCCTGAGGGGCTTCCGAAGATGGATGTGTAGCCCTCGCTCGTAGTTGGTCGCCTTGTTGTTGAAGATGTCGATGTAGGCGAACTCATGGTAAGTAGGCGAAGATGCCGTACATCCAAAGGCGAAGATGCCTTGATAGCACTTGGCGAAGATGCCAAAGTGGTTGGTGCAGCTGTAGCTCCATCTTGGTGGTGCTCGTCTCGTGGTCTTCTCTTGTGCTCATGAAGTTTGGCCGTAGCTTGATGTAGAGCTTGTTGGGACTTGTAGGTAGGCGCATCTCGAGCATCTTCATGTTGATGGTGTCATTGTCATACTTGAGCTCGATGGAGTTCGTCGTCGTCGTGCACATGATTCTTGGAGGTGACTTGCCCTTCATGACCATGTGGATCACGAACGTGATGGTGGTCGCCATGGAGATGTGGACATGGACGGCTTGGGCTTGCATCATTTTTGCGCTCCGAAGACTTGTGACATGAACGTCGCCGCCTTGAGGATGATCAACAAGGTCCTAATCTCCTCCATCCTTGCATCTTTCTCATCCTTTTGTGCGGAAAGCTTGTTGTCAATGTACTCCCTTTTCCTTGATTCGAAGTGATGAATGTCAATGGAGTGGTTCTCGATGCGCTCTCTCAATCTTGATTGTGCGCCTTGCATTTGTCGTTGTTGATCGAAGATTGACACTTTGGTGATGTAGTTGTTCATGCCATCGTTGTTGTGCAAGACCGGAGATGAAATGCCTTGCCTATCCATCAAAATACTCGAGCAAATATGAGTGGAGAAAGGAGAAGAACTATACCAAATGTACCTTGACCGATGTTGAAGATGTATCAATGATCACTCAATGATGTAACAAGGAAATAGCACAATTGGTACCAATTCTTGTCGGTTTCTCACACCTACACAAAAAAGTCTTATGGTGGAGCTCGGTGAGGATAGTGGCACAAAAATTTGATGCAAAGTGTTAGCAAGAGTCAATAATGTTGAAAGAGATTCACAAATTCGCAAGGAAATAAGTAGACCAATAGCAATATGGTGGCACACGGAAACTCACACACGGATAGATAAATGGGGTTGTGCAACCAAGGATGAGCACAAAATGTGGAATCGACGGAAAACGCTTGTGTTGCACAACTCTAGAGAGACGCTAGCACGATTGCTCAATAGGCGGATACGACACTTGTGCACAACCTATAGGAGACAAAATTGCAATGACTTCTATCCCAAGTATGCTATGTGTATGATGTTCCGGTTGTATGATCCAAGATGATGGATATGAAAATCTTATATGCAATGTGTTATGATGCTATGGCCATTGCTTACAAGATCGTTTGATCTTTCTCTTTTGCTTAAAAGCTTATTCTTTTTTTATATGGCCACAATGCGAAATGCACAAACTAAGATAGCAATTCGGTATATACGGGAACAATCTTGTGACACAAGGGATGATATGATGATACCAATATGATATGGTATGTATGCAATGTATAGTGTAGATCACTAATGTGCACAAGTAACGTTTCCGGCAATACTCAAATGGCTAGTCTTGATAGGCAAGTAATGCAAAATAGGCTAGGGGTTATCAGTGCAACAGCAAGGGAATATACAATGGAGGGATACCACGATACCAAGATGATATGGAGGTTACCATCCTTGGCGATGATGAGTGGCGGTGTTCTTGATGTAGATACCAAGATGATGGAGACTCGTCCCTAAGTAGTCGAAACACCTTAGGAAACGGAAAAACCGCAAACTCAAAATTTGAAATGTCAAATGGTGGTAGCGGGATGTGGTGGTGGTTTTGTGGAAGCTCAAAGGAATTGCGGAAATGCAATGATGGGTTTTGGGAATAGGCAATGCAGAAATGGAGGGTAAGGTGGACGACTATACACGGCGTCGGAGTTGGAGGCACGGTCCCTAAGTAGCCGAAACACCTTAGGAGACACAACTCACAACACAAACAAAATTGGGTTAAGTTGGGGTGGCGGAAGTGTATGGTTGATAAACCTATGCGGAAGTGGTGGTGGTTGATGAAGAAGCAACTGTCCCTAAGTAGCCTAGACATGTTAGGAGACTCAAATCACTCCTCAAGCAACCACTAATGCGATGGGGAACAAAATTTGTTAGCTTGCGGAAGTCGGTGATGGTGTAGCGGATGATGTGGTGGAATCCCTAGGCAAAGATGCCAAAATTCACAAAATTTGATGGAGTCAAAATATGTTGTTGGTATTTTTGTGGGAAGGGCGATGTCAAGGGCTTTTCAATGAGCTAAAGAACGCGAAAATCGGACTCCGGATGAACTAGTTATGGACAAAATGGTGAAATGGGGTCGGCTGAGATGTCAGGGGCCAAACATCCGGGCTCTGGGCCCGAAATCCGGGATCTGATCTCCAGAACCGCGCGCAAATTGCACTCCAGGAGCCGGATGTCCGGCTTGGGGTCTGGATGTCCGGCCCGACGATTCCAGATCGGGATTTCGACTTCGGAACTCGATTTGGGGGCGGAAATAGATGATTTTAGGGGCAAAATTGCGGAGATTTCGTGGATGGGAAGTGGAGAAACTTGGGGATATGCTAAATCCACTTGAAACCAAGAAAATCAATGGATCAAATCCAACAAAACTTCATCAAACAAACAAATGACAAAAAATTTCGGGGGCTATTTTTTGTGGGGATTTTCAAAATTAGGGAAGAACACAACAAAATTGGGCTAGGCACAAGGGGGGAGGCTCCAAAATCATGATCAACATGGCTCTAGATACCATGATGATGTAGGGTGGAACCCTAGATGGTCGATCTTTCACGAAAGGAGCGGATCCCGCAATGAACACGAAGAACACGAGGGGAATCATGAGGGGAAACACGGGAGAAACACTAAAACCAACAAGAATAATCACACTTGTGCTAGATCCTCGAAACACAAAAAGATACAAGATCCGAATCCAACAAAGGACGATACATCGGATAACCGACTCTTCTATGTGAGGAGGTCATGATGGGGGCCTCCCATGAGGGGGTCTTGAATCCAAGGTGGATCTTCTCCATAGAGGGGCCGCGGTCTCTCTCGTGGAGTAGATCCGATATGGATGAGCGAAGCTCTATCTCTAATATAAGCTATCACAACGCTGACCCTAACTAGGAGGAGGTGGGGGAGTATATATAGTGCTAGCCCACGAAGGGGTAAGTGAGAGGGGGGATACATCGGCCCTTGGCCCGATCTCTGCGCACAGGAAGGTGCCGGATGTCTGGTCTGGGGGCCGGAAGTCTGGCGGCTCACGAAGAGCCGGATGTCCGGGCCTCTGGCCGGATGTCCGGGCTGGAGTTGCCCAATTCTTCTGCTCTCTGGTTAGAGTGCTCCGGATTTCTAGGTGAAGGGGCCAGATGTTCGGGGCTTCAGGAGGATCTGGATGTCCGGGCTGGTCCAGATGTCCGGGCTGGGGCCGGATGTCCGGGGCCTGTACCAGCTGGCTCTTCTTCCTTCTCCTTCGTTCACTCCGCACACATTTGTCCTTGGTCCTTGGGCTCTCCTTGGTCTCCTCGGGTGTACCTGAGTATGCCTGTAGCAGCTGGCACTTGAAGTAGCATCCATGTCTTACATGCGGAAAGGGAAGAATTGGAAAGGAGCGAGTTCGCCTTGTGTCCAATGGCGTATGCTCGAGTGTACATGGGGATGATCGTAGGATGCTCCGCATCAGGAGGGTAAGGTGGTGGACTATACACGGTGTCGTAGTTGTAAGCACGGTCCCTAAGTAGCCGAAACACCTTAGGAGACACAACTGACAACACAAACAAAATTTGGGTTAAGTTGGGGTGGCGGAAGTGTATAGTGGTCAAGCCTATGCGGTAGTGGTGGTGGTGGTTGATGAAGAAGCAATCGTCCCTATGTATCCTAGACACCTTAGGAGACTCAAATCACTCCTCAAGGAACCACTAATGCGATAGGGAACAAAATTGGTTAGGTTACGGAAGTCGGTGGTGGTTATGCGGAGGTTGTGGTGGAAGCCCTAGGCAAAGATGCCAAAGTTCCAGAATTTTGATGGAGTCGAATTGTGATGGTAGTATATTTGTGGGAAGGGGGATGTCAAGAGCTTTTCAACGAGCTAAAGAACACGAAAATCGGACTCCGGATGAATAAGTTATGGATAAACGGTAAAACGGGGATGGCTGAGATGTGAGGGGCCGGACATCCAGGCTCGGGGCCGGAAATCCGGGACCTGATGTCCAGAACCGCGCGCGAATTGCGGTCCAGGAGCCGGATGTCTGGCTTGGGGCCCGGATGTCCGGCCTGAGGCCCGGATGTCCGGCCCGACGATTCCATATCAGTATTTGGACTTCGAAACTCGATTTGGGGGCGGAAATAGATGATTTTAGGGGTAAAATTGCGGAGATTTCATGGATGGAAAGTGGGAAAACTTGGGGATATGTTAGATCCACTTGAAACCAAGCAAATCCATGGATCAAATCCAACAAAACTTCATCAAATGAACAAATCACAAAAAAATTGGGGCTAATTTTGGTGGGGATTTTTTGAATTTAGGACGAAATCAAACAAAAGAAGGCTAGAAAACAAGGGGGGAGGTCTGAAATCGTGATCAATGTGGCTCTGAAACCAAGATGATGTAGGGTAGGGACCCTAATCGTCCGATCTTTCACGAAAGAAGCGGATCCCGCGATGAACACGAAGAACACAAGGAGGGAAACGAGGGGAAAATCACAAGGGGAACACAAGAGAACACTCAAACCAACAAGTATGATCACACATGCGCTAGATCGATGAACATGAAGGAAGATACAGGATCCGAAGTCAACAACGGACGATACAAGAGGTAACCGGTCTTCTCCGTGAGGAGGTCTTGATGTTCTTCTCCGCAAGGAGGTCTTGAATCCAAAGGGATCTTCTCCTACGAGGGGCCGCGGTCTCTCTCGTGGAGTAGATCCAATGTGGATGAGAAATGCTCTATCTCTAAAATGTGCTAAACCAATGCTAACCCAAACTAGAAGGAGGTGGAGGAGTATATATAGGCCTTAGCCACGCAGGGGTAAGTGGGAGAGGATACATGGCCCTTGGCCCGTTCTTTGCGCACAGGCAGGGGTCGGATGTCCGGGGCTTCAGGACGGGTCGGATGTCCGGGGCAAGGGGCCGGATGTCCATGCTGGCCTGGGTCTTCCAGATGCATTCGGTGATGGAGGGTCTGGATTTCCGGGCGAAGGGGGATGAATGTACGGGGCTTCAGGAGGAGCCAGATATCCGGGGTGATGGACGGATGTCTGGGCTGTGCTGGGCCTTTGCAGTGCTCTCTGGATGGCCGATGCCAGATTTCCGGGGGTCGGGCCTGATGTCCGGGCTAGGGCAGGATGTCCGGCCGCTGTAGTAGCCGGCCCTTCTTCCTTCTCCTTCCTTCACTTCCGTGCACACTTGGCCTTGGTCCTTGGGCTCTCCATGGTCTCCTCGGGTGTACCTGAGTATGCACAAGGTCCGCGCTTGAAGTAGCATCCATGTCTTACATGTGGTAAAGGAAGATTCGGAAAGGAGCGAGTTCACCTTAGGTCCAAAGGCATATGATTGAGTGTACATGGGGATGATCGTAGGATGCTCCGCATCAGACTTGTACATCTTCATGTGCATCTTCGGGAGGGTCCTCTTGGTACCTAATTATGCACAACAACTCAGACTTAGGTGGTAGCCATGTCTCATGCATAGGAAGTGGATGTTCGAAGAGGAGAGAGTTCACCTTATCTTCGATAGCCTTGGCTCTGGCTCTTCTCATTGGTCCAAGTGGTGTCGTTGGAGGTGTAGGTACGTACATGGGGATGATCGTGGGATACTCCGCATCAATCGTCTTGGAGCTCGTCGGGCTTGGACATCATGGTGGTACTAGCCTCATGCTCGTTCTCATGGAGCTTGGTCGTCGCGAAGTGAGCTTGGGTTGGAGAAGCTTTGGCCTTCATGAGTTCTTGTTCCGCCTTGAGATGTAGTTGTCGTCGAGGGACTTGTAGCTCTTGAGGAAGATCGTCTTGGAGATGTTGTGAAATCCCATCATGAGGTGGAACTTCATCGTAATGGGGTCGTCCATGCCCGCTCGGCGCAAGGCAATCTACATCTCCTTGAAGTACTCATTGATGGACTTGGATCCTTCGATGGTGTTCTCCAATTGGTGTGGAAGTTGTTTCGTGTAGGTTGGAGGCACGAACTCTCGCCCCAAAGCTCTCTTTGTCTTGGCCAACTCATGTCGTAGCTTCTCGAAGGTTTGTGAAGCCACCATGTGTACACGTAGCCGTGGAATTTTCTTGTGGCGCACTTCACTTAATCTTCGGGAGGAACTTGATGTAGCTTGAGGTAGTCGTCCATCAAACGTTCCCACTCGAGATACTCCTCAGGTTCTAGAGTTCCATAGAAAGGAATCTCATGGTCGATGTCGAGGTCGTAGTAGCTCGTGGAAGTCGCGGACTCGAGCTTGGGGAGCTTCTCTTGAGCGTAGTCTTGAGGTGCTTGTTCGCGAAGATGTCGTATATCCGAAGGTGAATATGCCTTGAAGTCGCTTGGCAAAGATGCCAAGGGAGATGGTGAAGTCGTTGAGAGGTTGTTGGTGTCGAGCTCTTGACCTTCACGTTCATGGTGGTGATGGTGTCGATGCTGAAGTGACCTTGCCGGAGATGGTAGCTTGGAAGCATGTGTACTTGAGCGTCTTCTCGAAGATGAGGAATATCGCTTGCAAGACTTGATGAGGGCTTTGATCTCCTCCATTTGAGCTTGCATCTTGGCGTCGGTAGAGTTATTCGTGGCATCGAACTCGTCGTTGTTGTTGTAGACCAAAGGTGAAATTCCTTGCCTATCCATCACAAGAATCGAGTAGAGGTGAGTAGGAAATGAGATAAACAATACCAAGTTACCTTTTCCCAAAGTTGAGGATGTATCCCGTTTCACTCAATGTGAGATGAAAGAATAGTGGAATTGGTACCGGACTTGTTCACTCACACCTACAAACTAAAGCTTATGGTGGAGCTCGGTGAGGATAGTGGCACAAAAATTTAAAGCAAAATGTTAGCAAGAGTCAATAATGTTGAAAGAGATTCACAAATTTGCAAGTAAAACAAGTAGACCAATAGCAATATGTGGCACACGGAAACACACACACGGATAGATAAATGGGGTCATGCAACCAAGGAATGAGCACAAAATGTGGAATCCATGGAAAATGCTCGTGTTGCACAACTCAACAGAGACACTAGCACGATTGCTCAATAGGTGGATACGACACTTGTGCACAACCTATAAGATGCAAAATGTATGATCTTTCTATCCCAAGTATGGTATATATGTATGTTCCGGTGGTGTGATCCAAGATGATCGGATATGACAATCTTATATGCAATGTGGTATGATGCTATGGCACTTGCTTACAAGCTTCTTTGCTCTTTCTCTTTTGCTTAAAAGCTTTATTCTTTCCTCTTTTTCTTTTTTATATGGCCACAATGCGAAATGCACAAACCAAGGAAGCAATTTGGTATATATGGGAACAAACTTGAGGCACACGATATGATATGATACACAAATGATATGGTATGTATGTAATCGATGGTGTAGTCCACTAATGTGCACAAGTAACATTGTCGTCAATATTCAAATGGCTAGTCTCGATAGGCAAGTGATGCAAAATGGGCTAGGGGTTAACAATTCATTGGCAAGGGAATATACAATGGAGGGATACCACGATACCAATATGATATGGAGGTTACCGTCCTTGTCGATGATGAGTGGCGGTGATCTTGATGGACATACCAAGATGATGGAGACTCATCCCTAAGTAGCCGAAACACCTTAAGAAATGGAAAAACCACAAACTCAAAATCTCAAATGTCAAATGTCAAATGGTGGTAGCGGGATGTGGTGGTGGTTTTGTGGAAGCTCAATGGAATTGCAGAATGGCAATGATGGGTTGTGGAGTACACAAAGTGGAAACAGAGGGTAAGGTGGTGGACTATGCACGGTGTCGGAGTTGAAAGCACGGTCCCTAAGTAGCCGAAACACCTTAGGAGACACAACTCACAACACTAACAAAATTGGGTTAAGTTGGGGTGGCGGAAGTGTATGGTGGTCAAGCCTATGCGGAAGATATGGTGGTGGTGTGCTGTGGAGCATCCCATGTTCATCCCCATGTACACTCTGACTACTCTCCTAACCCCATACGCCATCGGACACAAGGTGAACTCGCTCCTCTCCGAATCGTCACTTTCCACATGTGAGACATGGCTGCTACCTCAAACATGTATGCTATGCATGACCAGGAACCGAGATGAAGACCATGGACAAGACGGCGAGGACACCAAGCGCACGGAATAAGAGGAAGAGCTGCCAGGAACCATCAGCTCTCGGACGTCCGGCAGTCACCGAATGTTCGATGCCGGGAGTCCCCACCAGCTAGATGGAACAGCCGATGAAAGCAACAGCGGCCGGACGACCGACCAAGGCCAGACGTCCGATGACCATCAGCCGCCGGATGAATGACAATGTCCGAAAATCCGATGATGGCTATCCCGAGCCAAAACGCCGGACATCCGACAAGTACCGGACAACCGGACCCTGATGTAGGGTAGAACCCTAACTGCCCGATCTTTCATGAAAGTAGCGGATCCTGCGAAGAACACAAGGAACACGAGGGGGAAAACGCGGGAAAAAACAAGGGGAAACACGAGAGGAAACACTAAACCAACACAAATAAGTCACACATGTGCTAGATCCTTGAGTACATAAGAGAAGATACACGATCCACAACCAACTAGGGACGATACAAAAGGTAGAAGGTCTTCTCCGTGGGGAGGTCTTGAGTTCTTCCCTAAAAGGGGTCTTGAATCCGCTTGGGGGATCTTCTTCGGTGGAGGCTCGAATCTCCGAGGAGAAGGTAACCAAGTGGATGAGCAAAGCTCTCACACGAAATATGAGCTAATACTTTGCTAACCCTAGAAAGTTGGACGAGGTGGAGTATATATAGTCTAGGGGGCGAAGGGGTACATGGGCCTCGGCCCTTACACTGTGTAGACAGGGGAGGCCGGACGTCCAGGCGTTGGCCCGAATGTCCGGGCGTTCACGGAGGGCCGGATGTCCGGGCTGGTGAAGCTGGCCATGTCACTCTAGGGTTCGAGGGCGTCCAAATTTCCTGGCAGGAGGCCGGATATCCGGGACCTCAGGAAGGGACGGATGTCCGGGCTTGTGGGGCAGGATGTCCGAGGCCTGTAGGCGCTTGGTGGTTGAGCCGCTGTAGTGGACGACGCTCCAGGGGCCGGATGTCCGGGGTCACGGCTGATTGTCCGGGGCCTGGGAGATGTTCTTGGCTCCTTTCGTTGGTTCTCTTCATCCGTGGACTTGGGGACTTGTCCGTCTTCACGTGCATCTTTGGGAGGGTCCTTTTGGTACCTAATCATGCACAATGTTTCGGACTTAGGTAGTAGCCATGTCTCGAGAGGATCATATGTAATATCACTAAGGAGAGAAGTCACCTCGGTCTCGAGAGCTCTAGCTCTAGCTCATGTCATGGGTCCTCTTGGCTCTTCTTGAGGCGATGGTAGGTCCATGGGGATGACCGTAGGATGCTCCGCATCATCTCCCTCCTTTGGGAAGATCCGACCTCGGATCGAAATCCTCATCACCGTGGTAGGGCGAGAGATCTTTGATGTTGAAGATGTCGCTCACGAAGTACTTGTCGCGTGGTATCTCGATCTTGTAGGTGTTATTGTTGTAGCATTCAAGCACCTTGAAGGGTCCATCCACTCGTGGTTGAAGTTTGGACTTGCGTTCGGTGGGGAAGCGGTCCTTGCGAAGGTGTAGCCACACAAGATCTCCAATGTTGAATACCATGGGGTGCTTGTTGATGTTGCGCTTGGTCGCAAGTCGTTGTACTTGGCGCTCGATGGTTTTCCTTGTATCTTCATGCACCTTCTTGAGATGGTTCACGCATGCACTTGCATCCATATTGATGTGCTCTTGTAGTGGTAGAGGGAGAATGTCCAATGGGGACAAAGGGTTGAATCAGTAGACGACCTCGAAGGGGGACTTGCCGGTTGTTGAGTGTCTTGCGCGGTTGTAGGAGAACTCGGCGATAGGTAGACACTCCTCCCACTCCTTGATGTTCTTCTTTATGAGTACTCGAAGTAGAGCTGAGAGTGTGCGGTTGGTCACCTCCGTTTGGCCGTCGGTTTGAGGATGGTAAGCCATGGAGAAGAGTAGCTTGATTCCAAGCTTGGCGCATAGGGTCTTGCAAAAGTAGCTTAGGAACTTGACGTCACGGTCCGAGACAATCGTCTTTGGCACTCCATCAAGACACAATATTTCCCTACAAAAGAGATTGGCAACATGTGAAGCATCGTCTATCTTGTTGCAAGGAATGAAATGTGCCATCTTGGAGAAACGGTCCACAACGACAAATACTGAATCCTTTCCATTGCGAGTCCTAGGCAATCCAAGTACAAAATCCATGCTAATGTATTCACATGGTTGGAATGGAATTGGTAGAGGCATGTAAAGGCCATGGTATTGAGCTTTAGACTTAGCTTTGCGACATGTAGAGCATCGGTTGGTGAAGCGGTTGACGTCACGAAACATATTGGGCCAATAGTAGTTCTTGGAGAGCGTACCGAAAGTCTTGTCGCGTCCAAAATGTCCCATTAAGCCTCCTCCTTGAGATTCCTATAAAAGCAACAAATGAAGAGAAGACTCGAGGATGAAAAGCTTGTAAGCTCTCATAAGATATCCATCTTTGATGTAATAGCGTTCCCAAGATGTGTGCGTCAAACACTTGGCATAAGGAGTAGCAAAAGTAGGATCATGCTCATACAAGTCTTTTATGTGGTCAAAGCCAATGACATTCAACTCAAGTTGAGTAACAAGCATGCATATGCAGGAAAGGGCGTCCGCCACAACGTTTTCCTTACCTTTGATGTACTTGATGATATAAGGAAAAGACTCAATAAATTCACTCCATTTAGCATGACACTTGTTCAACACGGTTTGGCCCTTAAGGTACTTGAGCATTTCATGATCGGTATGAATGATAAATTCATGAGGGTGAAGATAGTCTTCCCATTCATGCAAAACACGGACTAAAGCATAAAGCTCTTTGTCGTAGATGGGGTAATTGAGTTGCGCTCCAGAAAGATTCTCACTAAAGTAAGCTATGGGGCGCTTCTCTTGCGTTAACACGCCTCCTATGCCATTACCACTAGCATCGCAATGAATCTCAAAGGGTTTGTCAAAGTTGGGTAAAGCAAGCACGGGAGCATGAGTAATCAAATTCTTAAGCTCATTGAAAGCGGTATCTTGGGATGGTCCCCAAACAAAAGGCGCAATCTTCTTGCTCAAAGCATGCAAAGGCGAAGCAATGGTGCTAAAATCTTTCACAAAGCGACGATAGAAACCCGCAAGGCCAATAAAGCTACACACTTGTTGCAAGTTGGTTGGTTGTGGCCAAGTCGTAATAGCATTGATGTTGGACTCATCAACATGAACACCCTTAGAAGATACAACAAAACCCAAGAAAACAAGCTTATCAATGCCAAAAAGGCATTTCTCCATATTAGCATAGAGATGCTCTTTTCGAAGAGTTTGTAAAACGATTCGGACATGGGTGACATGCTCTTTGAGAGACTTGCTAAAAACAAGGATATCATCAAAGTATACCACAACAAACACACCAATGTAAGGGCGAAAGACATGATTCATAAGACACATAAAAGTACCCGGTGCTTCCGATAGACCCATAGGCATGACTAACCATTCATACAACCCAAACTTGGTTTTGAAAGCGGTTTTCCATTCATCACCCTCTTGTATGCGGATTTGATAGTAACCACTCTTAAGATCAATTTTCAAAAAGATAGGGGTACCAGTAAGTTCATCAAGCATATCGTCAAGGCGTGGAATGGGATACCTATAACGAACGGTGATAGCTTTGATAGGTCTACAAACGGAGCACATGCGAAAGCTACTGTCCCGTTTTGGCACAAGAATGACCGGGACGGCACAAGGGTTCAAACTTTCATGCACATGTCCATGGTCTATGAGATGCTTTACTTGCCTTTGTATTTCTTTGGTTTCTTCGGGGTGGACTCGGTAGGGAGCTTTGTTTGGAAGTGGTGCCCCGGGATGAGGTCGATGCGGTGCTCGAAGTCTCGTAGTGGAGGTAGTCCTGGAGGTAGCTCGCCGGGGAAAACATCGTGAAATTCCTGCAAAAGAGAAGACAACACTAGAGGAAGAGTGTGAGAGGTGTTAGTTTGTGGTTCATTGTCCTTGCACAAAAGGACATAGTGTAGGACACTAGATGGGTTCTCACACACTCCTCGTATCTCACTTTTGGTGGCAACTAGGACTAAGTTCTTCTTTTCGCTCATCGTGGAGGCGCTCGATTTGGGCTTGTGGCACTCACTCTCTTTTTGGTGGCTCGCTCTCTCACTATTATCTCCATGATGGGTGGCTTGCTTGTCGGCGATCACTTGACTTGGAGACATGGGGCGAAGTACGTACTCCTTGCCTTTCATCTTGAAGATGTAGTGGTTTGTTCGGCCGTTGTGGATGACTCCTCTATCAAATTACCATGGGCATCCAAGGAGAAGGTGGCAAATGGTCATTGGAACGACGTCCCACTCTAAGGTGTCTTTGTAGGCGCCAATTTTGAAGGAGACTTGTACTCGATGCTCGACTTGGATAGTGCCGGAGTTGCATAGCCATTGCACTTTGTATGGATGTGGGTGCTTCGTCTTGGGCAATTGGAGCTTAGAGCAGAGTTCTTCACTTGCGCGATTATGACAACTCCCTCCATTGATGATGACCTTGATGGAGCGTCCATTGATGTCGGCCATGGTATGAAAGATGTGGCATCGTTGGTCTTCTTCTTGGTGATGTTGGAGAGTCAAGACCTTGGATACAACAAGAGAAGGACTTGAATCTTGATTGCAAAAGACTTGTTCCTCGTCATCGTTCACTTGCCGGTGCATGGTGACTTGCTCGACGACATCCGTTTCTCCTTCACTCATTGAGTCGTAAGTGCCGTCGTCATTTAGGATCATGGTCCGCTTGTTGGTGTACTCCTAGGACTTGTGGCATCAGCCTCTGCATGTGAAGCATTTGAAGGAACTCTTCTTGACGGTCTCATCGGTTGGAGTGGATGATGATGAAGCTCTCGGCTTGAAGTTGCTTGTAGTAGGAGGATGACTTGGAGTTGACGAAGCTTTCTTGGAACTCGACTTGTTGACGTTGCTTGTAGAAGGCTTGGTATACGGTGTTGGAGTCGTTGAAGCTTGGGTGTTGGAGAAGCCGTATGACTTGGATGAGAACTTGGCTTACTTGAAATCGTCTTGCACTTGACGTTCCGCTTTAGTAGCTTGATGTACTAGCTCAATGAGGTTCGAGTATGGTTGGAAGTCGGCACTCTTATTGATAGGATGGTTGAGTCCATTCAAAGAATGTGCCATAGTTTTCTCATCATCTTCCGTGACATTGGCTCGTATCATGGCAATCTCCCTCTCCTTGTAGTACTCTTCAACACTCTTAGTTCCTTGCTTGAGTAGTTGAAGTTTCTTGAAAATGTCACGGTTGTAGTAGGTAGGAACGAAGCGTTCTCTCATGACATCCTTCATTTGCGTCCATGTAGTGATGGGTGGTTCACCTCTTGCCTCTCGGCGCTCGATAACTTGTTCCCGCCAAATGAGGACATAGTCTTGGAACTCAAGGGATGCCATTGCGATCTTCTTCTCTTCTTCAAAGTTGTGCAAACGGAAGATTTTGTCGACCTTCAATGCCCATGAAAGGTACTCTTTGGGATCGCTGCTTCCATTGAACTTGGGCATGGTGAACTTGAGCTTGCCGTAGCATTGTTCTTCATTGTGTTTGGGTCGGGGATGATGACGCCCGTGTTGTTGATGATTGTCAAACTCGTTGTGCTCTTGACAAAGAGGGTCATCCACCTCATGTTGCTCTTGTCGTGGAGGATTTCCATTGTGTTCATGCTCTTGATGAACTTGATGTTCTTGGCGAGCTTGTGGAGGAGCTTGTCGAGCTCGAGGAGGAACTTGAGGAACTTGACGGTGCACGCGAGCTTGGAATCTTCTTTCTTGAATTTCTTCGTGAAGTGCTTCTTCTTGTTCACGATCTTGTCGGCCTCGGTTGGCTACGACTCGAGTAGAATCTCGGAGGGCTTGTTGCGCCGCAAGTGCTTGAGCTTCACGGAGTTGTTGTTGTTGGCGTTGTGCCTCGACATCTTGTGCTTCTTGGTGTAGACGTGCTTGCTCTTCCTCTTCATGTTGGCGTTGCCGTTGACGTTCTCGTGCTAGCGCAAAAGCATCTTGGGTTTGACGTTGTCGGTGATCTTGAGAGTCGGTGTTGCCTAGAGGATTGAGGCTTGCTTGACGATCGTTGTGCGCAGCACGGCGAAGAGTATTCGATGTCGGTGTACTTGAGCTGGAAAGGGTGAAGTCGGAGTGTCGACTTGAGCGGCTCCTTCTTGATGAAGACGAAGTGGAAGAAGAGCGGTTGAGCAACAAAGTGCAAGTCTCATCCATCCTCACGTCATTCTCTTTCTTGTGATCGTCGAGCTTGTGGTCGAAGTAGTCCCTTGTACGTTGCTCGGAGAGTCGCAAGTCGGCGTTGACATTGTCGATGCGTTCACTCATTGCTTGTTGCTCTTGCTGCAAAGCACGTTGTGCACCAAAGATAATGCAGAGCATCCCAAGGTCATCCCCATGGACCTACCTACGTCCCCTAAGACACCAATTGGACCAATGACAAGAGCCCGAGCAAGTACCACATGCCTTGGAGTACTTGGATTGCGCCATGCCTTCAATTCCGTCCAACTTCAAGTCCGTCCACGACAACCGTTTCCATGGTGATGACGACCACGGTCCGAGGTCAGATCTTTCCCAAGGGGGGAGATGATGCGGAGCATCCCATGTTCATCCCCATATACACTCCGCTTATTCTCCAAACCCCATACACCATCGAACACAAGGTGAACTCGCTCCTCTTTGAATCATCACTTTCCACATGTGAGACATGGCTGCTACCTCAAACATGTGTGCTATGCATGACCAGGAACCAAGAGGAAGACCATGGACAAGACGGCGAGGACACCAAGCGCACGGAACAAAACGAAGAGCTGCCAGGAAGCATCAGTCCCGGATGTCCGGCAGTCACCGGACGTCCGACGCCTAGAGTCCCCACCAGCCAGATGAAACAGCCGATGAAAGCTATAGCGGCCAGACGACCGACCAAGGCCGTACGTCCGACGACCATCAGCCACCGGACGACCGACAACGTCTGGAAATCCGACGATGGCTATCCCGAGCCAAAACCCCAGACATCCTACAAGTACCGGACGACCGGACCCTCGCGAGCCACCAGACGTCCGGTACCTGTCGGACGACCGACGCCTGTCTGCGCGTACAGTAACGGGCCAAGGCCCATGTATCCTCACTTACCCCTTCATGGCCCTAGACTATATATACTCCTCCACCTCCACCATTTATGAGTTAGCGTTGTGTTAGCTCATTTGTGAGATAGAGCTTCTCTCGTCCATATCGGATCTATTCCTTGAGAGAGACCGCGGCCCCTCTTCGGAGAAGATCCACCTTGGATTCAAGACCCCTTTACCGGAAGATCCCCTTGTGGATTCAAGACCTCCTCACGGAGAAGACCGGCTACCATTTGTTTCGTCCCTTGTTGACTTTGGATCTTGTATCTCCTCTCGTGTTTCAAGGATCTAGCACATGTGTGACTTAGTCTTGTTGGTTTGAGTGTTTCTCTTTGTGCCCCTTTGTGATTTCCCCTCGTGTTTCCCCTCGTGTTCTTCGTGTTCATCGCGGGATCCACTCCTTTCATGAAAGATCGGCCATTTAGGATTCTACCCTACATCATGGTGGTGGTTGATTAAAAAGCAACCGTCCCTAAGTAGCCTAAACACCTTAGGAGACTCAAATCACAACTCAAACAACCACAATTTCCATGGGGAATAAAAAGGGTTAGATTGCGGAAGTCGGTGGTGGTTATGCGGATGATATGGTGGAAGCCCGAGGCAAAGATGCCAAAGTTCCAAAACTTTGATGCAGTCAAATGGTGTTGGTAGTATTTTTGTGGGAAGGGGATGTCAAGAGCTTCTCAACGAGCTAAAGAACGTAAAAAACGGACTCCGGATGAATTAGTAATGGACAAAACGGTGAAAAGGGAAAGCTGAAATGTACAGGGGCCGGACATCCGGGGGTGGGGGCCGGATATCCGGGGGTCAGTGTCCAGAACCGTGCAGATTTGGCGCTCCAGGAGCCGGATGTCCGGCTTGGGGCCCGGATGTCCAGCCCGATGGCCCGGATGTTCGGCCCGATGATTCCAGATTTTGTCTGGGCCGGAAATTGATGATTCCAAGGGCAAAATTGATGAGATTTCGTGGATGGGAAGTGGGGAAACTTGGGGATATGCTAGATCCACTCGAAACCAAGCAAATCCATGGATCAGATCCAACAAAACATCATCACACCAACAAATCAAAAAAAAAATTTGGGGCTATTTTTTGGTGGGGATTTTCGAATTTAGGATGAAATCAACAAAATTGGGCTAGAAAACAAAGAGGGGGGCTCCGAAATCGTGATCAACGTGGCTCATGATACCAAGATGATGTAGGGTGTTGTAACGCCCCGAGACCGATGTGCCCGGTGTCGTGCAGTTATTCGCTGTTGTTGTGTTGTCATTGCTTGCGTGTCTTGCATTGCATATCATGTCATCATGTGCATTTCATTTGCTTACATGTTCGTCTCATGCATCTGAGCATTTTCCCCGTTGTCCGTTTTGCATTCCGGCGCTCCGTTCTCCTCCGGTGGTCATTTCTAGCTTTCTTTCGTGTGGGGATTAAACATTTCCGGATTGGACCGAGACTTGCCAAGCGGCCTTGGTTTACTACTGGTAGACCGCCTGTCAAGTTTCGTACCATTTGGACTTCGTTTGATGCTCCAACGGTTAACCGAGGGACCGAAAAGGCCTCGTGTGTGTTGCAGCCCAACACCCCTCCATTTTGGCCCAAAACCCACCTAAACCTCCTCCATCATCTCGGTCGTTCGATCATGATCGCGTGGCCGAAAACCGCATCTCATTTGGACTCTCCTACCTCCCTCTACCTATAAATATGTGATCCCTTCCGAAAATCCCGCAGTCCAAACCCTAAAAACTCCTCCGCGCACCGCCAGACACTTCCTCCTGCGCCGGCCGGACATGTCCACCCCGGCGCCACATCACTTCGGCCAACCAGAGGCTGCCACATGAGCTCGGCCGCCCCTCTCATCCACTCACGCGCTGCCACCTCACCCCGCTGGCCTCTCTCTCTCCCCGCGGCCCGTCGAGCCCATCATGTCCCCGCCCGGACCCGGATCTGCACCGCCACCGCTGCGGGTCTCCCGTGCCTAGCTCCGCCGCCGTCGTGCTCGCCGCATCCCGCCGGCGCCGCCCTTCGCCGCCGTTCACCTCCGCGCGCCGCCTCGCCTTTCTGCGTTGCCGCCCGTCCGTTCGCCGCCTCGGGTCGCCGCTCCTCGCGCCCCCCGGCGACCCCACGCCGCGCCCCGACGATGGCGTCCCGCCGCCCCCTGTCTCCCTCGATCCAGGCGGGATCGAGGAGGAGGAGGGCCACCTCGTCGCCGGCCAGGTGGGCCAAGGCCCAGCGCAGCGCCAAGCCGGCCCAGCATCTCCCTCCTCGCGGCCCAGATCTGTCTCCGCCGGCCCACTTCCCCAGCCCGTTGTATTTTTTTTGCGAGGGTAAATTCCACTAAGTCCCCGAAATTCCCAGATCCATATGCTCATGTTCATTGCATCGTAACTTTGCATCCATAACTCCGTTTTTCGCATATAGCATATCAAAATGTTCGGCTCGGAGAGTACATCATTTCATACCATTGCATCATTTTCATTTGAGTTCATCTTGATGCCCAAAATGCTGTTAGAAGAGTGCTACTTGAGATAATTGTCAGATCTGATGCTCCATTTAGATATTTGTCATTTTTGCCATGATTATTGTGTGCATGATATGCCCACGAGTTCTACATATGTTTTGTTAAGGGTTTTGCCATCTATCCAGAGGTGCAACCCATGTATTTTTGTGATATGTGTGGTGACTAGCACAAGCTTGCAAAGTGAGGCACTTGGTAATGCTGATTTCAGGGACTTATCATTTCCACCAAGTCCTTGACCTGTTTATCTCATAATGCCATATGTTCTTGTTGTTTCCTAGTGATCCATGCCTCTCTTGAGGATGGTAAGTAAGGATGTTTTGTTAATATTGTAGTGCTCTTTCCATCCATGTCTTTGTTTGCAATTATGGAGCATCCGAGCTTGAGTCAATCGAGCTCTACTTTTGCTACTTCGTGAATCTGGGCAGATTGTCTACTTGTTAGCGATTTTGTCGAGGATGTTGTAGTTGATCCGTGCATGCTATGTTATTGTTCTTTCCATGTCTAGCTTGTACTTTGTGTATTCTTGATGGGTGCATGATTAGATTGTCATGACTTGCTCCGTAGTGAGTGCATCGAGCTCGTAAACATGCATACTTGATATCTGTTTTCAGCATGCTCCAGTTTTCACTAAGTCTGAGAACTGATTATGTTTTTGCCATGTTCACATGCTTGCAATTGTATTTTCTGATCCCTTTTGGCTCAAGGTCACTAAGGGACTTTTGTTAAGCTCTTTGAGTAGCTACATGCCATGCTTTACTTTGCCATTTTCAGGTCCTGTAGCATGTAGTTTTGTTGCTCCGAAGAGTGCTATCTGATCTGAAATTCCAGACAAGTGTTAATTTCACTAAGTCTGAGATCTGTTTACCATATGCATTTTTGCCCTGCTTGTTTGAACCTGTTAATAGATGAATTGTCTGTAGCTCAGTGTTCATCTTTTGTTAAGCTTCATGAGTGGATCCCTGCCATGTATTTTGATGCCATGTTTGAATACTGTAGCATGTTCATCTCATTGCATTTAGATGGCTACTTGTTGTAAATCACAGAACGTGGCCATATTTGAATTGCTTGCCATTTCCAAACCGTAACTCCGATTCCGGCTTTCTTTATATCGTTTTCAAGCGATTTCATCTCATCTTTCCTGTGGCACACCTGGATTTCCAAGTTGAGGCCAGGTTCATGCATTCCTTGTCAAATCATGCATATGCATCGCACACCGCATCCCGCATATCATAACATGTTCATGTGTTGGTTGTTTACTATGTTGTGTGCTTCTTTCCGGTGTTTGCTTCTTCGGGTTGGTTCAGATAACGTCGCATTGTGAGGACCCGTTCGTCTACGTCCGTTTGTCTTCTTCATGGACTCGTTCTTCTTCCTTGCGGGATTTCAGGCAAGATGACCATACCCTCGAAATCACTTCTATCTTTGCTTGCTTAGTTGCTCGCTCTTTTGCTATGCCGCAACCAAGCTCAAGGAGGATCTCTATGAAGATCTTGTCCTTTATGTTGTTCCGCTTCCAGTTGATCAGTAGTGGTGCCCAGTTGGGGTCGATCGGGGACCTTGTCGCATTTGGGGTTCTTCTTTTATTTTGGTTCCATAGTCGGACCTTGATTGTATCTGGATGATGTAATGTTTTATTCATGTAATTGTGTGAAGTGGTGATTGTAAGCCAACTATGCATCTCTTTCCCTTATGTATTACATGGGTTGTGTGAAGATTACCTCACTTGCGACATTGCTTTCAATGCGGTTATGCCTCTAAGTCATGCTTCGACACGTGGGAGATATAGCCGCATCGAGGGCGTTTCAAGTTGGTATCAGAGCCTTCCCCGACCATAGGATCCCCATTGCTTGATCGTTATTAGCGGCCGAGTTGAGTCTAGAAAAATGTTTTGAGTCATTTAGGAATTATATATCGGAGAGTTTAGGAATTCTTTTTACTCCCACTCCCTTCATCGTTCTGGTAAGGCATCCTGACATAGAGTTTTGACTCTTCTCTTCTCAAATTTTCACAATTTTTTTTAGGATCACGCGGGCATCTTGGAATCGTTCCTATGATTTTGTGATGAGAACATTGTCTTGGTGCCTCCTGTCAAGGGTTTTGTGGCAGTGTCCCGGGGAGTTGAGCTCCGAGGTGTTGTCGTCACAATTTTATCGTTGCAGTTCTGGAATACCTGAGTTTAGTTCACCGACATCGAAAATCTCTTTTATGCAGTTGTTGGTGAGATAACCTCGATGCCACCCAGTACTGGGGTGGGAGTTCGGAAGAATTGCCATAACTTGTATAACGGATGCTTTTCAAAGGTTGAGGTAGATGATTTCCGAAGGTTTCTTGGTTATGCATTGAAGGATGGATACAGCTAGATGTAGGATTTGCTAGTTTGGGTGAGATATTATGCTGCCCCTGTATCCCCAACACCTGATTACATAACTTGGAAATTTCGGGAGTTTATAAGTGGGAATTCAAGTAGCTCTTAGGATTTCTTTCCGACGGATGTATGATATGAAATTGGGGTTCGACGTCGAGTGGTCCGCCTATTCACGGTTGGTTTTACAGTGGTCTCGTTGTGTCTTAAAGAGTCCTTGGCTATGCCGACTCGAGGATGCTTCATATGCCATGTGCACTGCCTTGTACATGATGGTGCTGTACGATCGAGCCCGTGTAGGCCCCACCACAAAACCTTCGGACGAAATTTCTATCATATGTTTGTTTCGGCTTATTCCGCAAGCCAATCCTTTGTTTTTGTTTTGAGTTGTGGTATTCGAGTTGCTTCAAAGTCAAGTGTTGATTCCATACCTTTCCCCAAATGGTGTTTTCATACTCCTGTGCGAATACTAATCCTCCTTGATAATCGAGATTGTTATGCCAATCTTGTTCAACCGGTGTGTTTCTCTTCAAGTGGATCCGATCATTTCAACATCCGCAAGATCAACTCAAGCTCTCTCAACGGTGTTTGTTTCATCCATCCCAAGTTGCCTTTGTTTTCCCACCCTCCCACCCTTTTTCTTCGAGGACTAAGATTTTTTTTCTTAATCAAATATCCATTTTATACGTGTGAAGTCTCTTCTTTCTTTTCTTTCAATATTCTTATCCGGTGATTCTCATGAAGATTCTAACGGAGCTTCTAGTTCATCATTTTTCATTCTTTTCTTCTCAAGTGGATTCAAATCAAGCTTTGTTTTTGATCATATCCTTTTTTTTCCTTGTTTCAAATACCTTCTCATGCCGGTGCACCTCATATTCGTTCACTTCTCGCTATTTAATTGTTCCGAAGTGCTCAATATATCTCGAAGATTCGTGTTTTCCACTCTGCATTCATTCAAGATCTTTCGAGGTTGTTATCTCATTCAAGTCATTTAATTCAACCGGTGCAACCTCTCTTTCAAATCATTCAACGGTGTTTCTTTTGAGTGGGCCCTAACCCACAGGTCTTTTCCCAGGATCTTACCTGACTCTTCTTATTTTCCCGGAGGTATTCTCAAATTCCTTTCGAAGTTTGACGTAAGAATGAGTTATCATCAGTCAAATGCCTTTCTCCAAGATCGGTTAAATTCTTTTCATCGTTGGCTCAACCTTTTCCATTCTTCATTCCGGAGTGCCTCAACAATTCTTGGTGGTCGTCATTTGAAGTCCGAAGAAGAGTTTCTCCTCAATCTTGTCCATTCTCTCAAAGATTCATGGTGCTAGCCTTATGCCATCCTCTCATAATTGTTTTCGATCATGAGAATCCTTTTCACCCATCAGGAGATAGTCAAGGGTATTTTCAGTTCGATTATCCGGAGCCCATCATTTCAGAAGACTTGTTCATTCTCAGCTTCCAGCTCCCGTTCCCCAAATCTCACCGGTGCATCATTCAATATTCTTTGATCAGCGCGTGATCTCTTCGTTTCAGTTGCATCTATTTTCTCTCAAGCATCTTCGTTCATTTGAAATTTTACCCGATGTTTCTTTATTTATTTTCGTTCATTTCAAATTCCTACCGGTGGTTCGTTGAAGACCTTCCCAAGTTTATGTTATATCTCTCTTAATCCTTGATACGAGAATGAGTAGTATGCCAAATCCATTATTTGTCATCAATTTAATTGGTGAAGGATGAGCGTAAGTTAATTCTTATTCTTGTTTCATCCAAGAGATTAATTCTTTTTTCCGGAGTGGTTCATCATATCATATTCTTAGTTCGAGATGCCTTGTCTTTTCTTTCCCGGAGTTCCAAGCTCTAATTATCACGGATATCCATCTAAATCATTGCAAGGGTTCACCTTGTGTTTTCAATTTCTCTTTCTTTTTATTCTTTTATTACCCGAGTTCTTCATGAAGGTTCTACTTGATGGATTCATCAAGGATTTAAACTCGACAGTCTTTGCTAAGAAGCTCAAAATTTCTTCTTCTTGCTATCCGGAGTGCAATTCTTTCTACCATATTATCGGAGGTGGTATTATGTCATTCTTGATAATTTGAGTTCATGTTTCATGATTCACATATTATTAAGAATGAGGTATTTTAAATCCACCAATCTCGTCTTTGGAGTTATCTTGGGCCATATTTCACCTAAAGCCTTCCCTAAGGATTGTTGCTATAATGGTGCTCATATAGGATCCAAGTTCTTCATATATCCTTCCGGTGATAAGTTTCTCGTCTCCTTGTTCATTCCAATCCAATTCTTTTTCCGTGAGTGACAGGTTGTCACCTCATAATTCGAGTTGTATTCCATAAGACCATATCAAACTTATTCTTTTCGTTGTTGGTTTTTCAACAACTCCGTTCTAGCATTTGTTGTAAACATGCTCTCTCAAGATATTGTTTCCCTTCGTTCCGGAGGCAGTGTTTTGTAATGTCATCAAGTATCTTCCCATCTTCCCATGTTCTTATTCAATTTCTTTCTTTTCAACCGGTGTGTCACCCGAATTTGGTCTTCCTTGATCCCCTTCCTTAACCGGAGTGTTTTCAATATATATCTTCCCTTCAACCTCAAGGCTTTCGCAAGGTTCGTTGTTCCTCTTTTCTAACGGAATGTTTTCAACTTCGTTCACCTCCGTCGTATTATTTTTCTCGAAATGGCTTAACATCTTCAAGGTTCTTTGGTTTCACTCATTGGTCAAAGAAGCAACATAGTTTTACCTCTTCTTTTCTTTTCCGTTGTCCCTCCGGTGCCATTCTAGATCTCGAGACGAGATCCTCTCGTAGTGGTGGAGTGTTGTAACGCCCCGAGACCGATGTGCCAGGTGTCGTGCAGTTATTCGCTGTTGTTGCGTTGTCATTGCTTGCGTGTCTTGCATTGCATATCATGTCATCATGTGCATTTCATTTGCTTACATGTTCTTCTCATGCATCCGAGCATTTTCCCTGTTGTCCATTTTGCATTCTGGCGCTCCGTTCTCCTCCGGTGGTCATTTCTAGCTTTCTTTCGTGTGGGGATTAAACATTTCCGGATTGGACCGATACTTGCCAAGCGGCCTTGGTTTACTACCGGTAGACCGCCTGTCAAGTTTCGTACCATTTGGACTTCGTTTGATGCTCCAATGGTTAATCGAGGGACCGAAAAGGCCTCGTGTGTGTTGCAGCCCAACACCCCTCCATTTTGGCCCAAAACCCACCTAAACCTCCTCCATCATCTCGGTCGTTCGATCACGATCGCGTGGCTGAAAACTGCACCTCATTTGGACTCTCCTACCTCCCTCTACCTATAAATATGTGATCCCTTCCGAAAATCCCGCAGTCCAAACCCTAAAAACTCCTCCGCGCGCCGCCGGACACTTCCTCCCGCGCCGGCCGGACATGTCCACCCCGGTGCCACATCACTTCGGCCAACCAGAGGCTGCCACATCAGCTCGGCCGCCACTCTCATCCACTCACGTGCTGCCACCTCACCCCGTCGGCCTCTCTCTCTCCCCGCGACCCGCCGAGCCCATCACGGGCCCGCCCGGACCCGGATCTGCGCCGCCACCGCTGCGGGTCTCCCGTGCCTAGCTCCGCCATCGTCGTTCTCACCGCATCCCGCCGGCGCCGCCCTTCGCCGCCGTTCGCCTCCTCGCGCCCTCCGGCGACCCCACGCCGCGCCCCGACGCCGGCGTCCCGCCGACGTGCGCCGCCGCCCCCTGTCTTCCTCGATCCAGGCGGGATCGAGGAGGAGGAGGACCACCTCGTCGCCGGCCAGGTGGGCCAAGGCCCAGCGCAGCGCCAAGCCGGCCCAGCATCTCCCTCCTCGCGGCCCAGATCTGTCTCCGCCGGCCCACTTCCCCGGCCCGTTGTATTTTTTTGCGAGGGTAAATTCCACTAAGTCCCCGAAATTCCCAGATCCATATGCTCATGTTCATCGCATCGTAACTTTGCATCCATAACTCCGTTTTGCACATATAGCATATCAAAATGTTCGCCTCAGAGAGTACATCATTTCATTCCATTGCATCGTTTTCATTTGAGTTCATCTTGATGCCCGAAATGCTGTTAGAAGATTGCTACTTGAGATAATTGTCAGATCTGATGCTCCATTTAGATATTTGTCATTTTTGCCATGATTATTGTGT
Organism: Triticum dicoccoides; assembly: GCF_002162155.2. Lineage (NCBI taxonomy): Eukaryota > Viridiplantae > Streptophyta > Magnoliopsida > Poales > Poaceae > Triticum > Triticum dicoccoides. The sequence continues at coordinate 207,252,462 of NC_041380.1, forward strand.
GCATAATATGCCCATGAGTTCTACATATGTTTTGTTAAGGGTTTTGCCATCTATCTAGAGGTTCAACCCATGTATTTTTGTGATGTGTGTGGTGACTAGCACAAGCTTGCAAAGTGAGGCACTTGGTAATGCTGATTTCAGGGACTTATCATTTCCACCAAGTCCTTGACCTGTTTATCTCATGATGCCATATGTTCTTGTTGTTTCCTAGTGATCCGTGCCTCTCTTGAGGATGGTCAGTAAGGATGTTTTGTTAATATTGTAGTGATATTTCCATCCATATCTTTGTTTGCAATTATGGAGCACCCGAGCTTGAGTCAATCGAGCTCTACTTTTGCTACTTCGTGAATCTGGGCAGATTGTCTACTTGTTAGCGATTTTGCCGAGGATGTTGTAGTTGTTCCGTGCATGCTATGTTATTGTTCTTGCCATGTCTAGCTTGTATTTTGTGTATTCTTGATGGGTGTATGCTTAGATTGTCATGACTTGCTCCGTAGTGAGTGCATCGAGCTCGTAAACATGCCTACTTGATATCTGTTTTCAGCATGCTCCAGTTTTCACTAAGTCTGGGAACTGATTATGTTTTTGCCATGTTCACATGCTTGCAATTGTATTTTCTGATCCCTTTTGGCTCAAGGTCACTAAGGGACTTTTGTTAAGCTCTTTGAGTAGCTACATGCCATGCTTTACTTTGCCATTTTCAGGTCCTGTAGCATGTAGTTTTGTTGCTCCAAAGAGTGCTATCTGATCTGAAATTCCAGACAAGTGTTAATTTCACTAAGTCTAAGATCTGTTTACCATATGCATTTTTGCCATGCTTGTTTGAACCTGTTAATAGATGAATTGTCTGTAGCTCAGTGTTCATCTTTTGTTAAGCTTCATGAGTGGATCCCTGCCATGTATTTTGATACCATGTTTGAATGTTGTAGCATGTTCATCTCATTGCATTTAGATGGCTACTTGCTGTAAATCGCAGAACGTGGCCATATTTGAATTGCTTGCCATTTCCAAACCGTAACTCCGATTCCGGCTTTATTTATATCGTTTTCAAGTGATTTCATCTCATCTTTCCAGTGGCACACCTGGATTTCCAAGTTGAGGCCAGGTTCATACATTCCTTGTCAAATCATGCATATGCATCGCATACCGCATCCTCCATATCATACCATGTTCATGTGTCGGTTGTTTACTATGTTGTGTGCTTCTTTCTGGTGTTTGCTTCTTCGGGTTGGATCCGGTAACGTCGTGTTTGTGAGGACCCGTTCGTCTACGTCCGTTTGTCTTCTTCGTGGACTCGTTCTTCTCCCTTGCGGGATTTCAGGCAAGATGACCATACCCTCGAAATCACTTCTATCTTTGCTTGCTTAGTTGCTCGCTCTTTTGCTATGCCGAAACCAAGCTCAAGGAGGAGCTCGATGAAGATCTTGTCCTTTATGTTGTTCCGCTTCCAGTTGATCAGTAGTGGTGCCCAGTTGGGGTCGATCAGGGACCTTGTCGCATTTGCGGTTCTTCTTTTATTTTGGTTCCGTAGTCGGACCTTGATTGTATCTGGATGATGTAATGTTTTATTCATGTAATTGTGTGAAGTGGTGTTTGTAAGCCAACTATGCATCTCTTTCCCTTATGTATTACATGGGTTGTGTGAAGATTACCTCACTTGCGACATTGCTTTCAATGCGGTTATGCCTCTAAGTCGTGCTTCGACACGTGGGAGATATAGCCGCATCGAGGGCGTTTCAAGTTGGTATCAGAGCCTTCCCCGACCTTAGGATACCCATTGCTTGATCGTTATTAGCGGCCGAGTTGAGTCTAGAAAAATGTTTTGAGTCATTTAGGAATTATATATCGGAGAGTTTAGGAATTCTTTTTACTCCCACTCCCTTCATCGTTCTGGTAAGGCATCCTGACATAGAGTTTTGACTCTTCTCTTCTCAAATTTTCACAAATTTTTTTTAGGATCACGCGGGCATCTTGGAATCGTTCCTATGATTTTGTGACGAGAACATTGTCTTGGTGCCTCCTGTCAAGGGTTTTGTGGCAGTGTCCCGGGGAGTTGAGCTCCGAGGTGTTGTCGTCACAATTTTATCGTTGCAGTTCTGGAATACCTGAGTTTAGTTCGCCGACATCGAAAATCTCTTTTATGCAGTTGTTGGTGAGATAACCTCGATGCCACCCAGTACTGGGGTGGGAGTTCGGAAGAATTGCCATAACTTGTATAACGGATGCTTTTCAAAGGTTGAGGTAGACGATTTCCGAAGGTTTCTTGGTTATGCATTGAAGGATGGATACAGCTGGATGTAGGATTTGCTAGTTTGGGTGAGATATTATGCTTCCCCTGTATCCCCAACACCTGATTGCATAACTTGGAAATTTCGGGAGTTTATAAGTGGGAATTCAAGTAGCTCTTAGGATTTCTTGCCGACGGATGTATGATATGAAATTGGGGTTCGACGTCTAGTGGTCCGCCTATTCACGGTTGGTTTTACAGTGGTCTCGTTGTGTCTTAAAGAGTCCTTGGCTATGCCGACTCGGGGATGCTTTGTATGTCATGTGCACTGCCTTGTACATGATGGTGCTGTATGATCGAGCCCGTGTAGGCCCCACCACAGAAACTTCGAACGAAATCTCTATCATATGTTTGTTTCGGCTTATTCCGCAAGCCAATCCTTTGTTTTTGTTTTTAGTTGTGGTATTCGAGTTGCTTCAAAGTCAAGTGTTGATTCCATACCTTTCCCCAAATGGTGTTTTCATACTCCTATGCGAATACTAATCCTCCTTGATAATCGAGATTGTTATGCCAATCTTGTTCAACCGGTGTGTTTCTCTTCAAGTGGATCCGATCATTTCAACATCCGCAAGATCAACTCAAGCTCTCTCAACGGTGTTTGTTTCATCCATCCCAAGTTGCCTTTGTTTTCCCACCCTCCCACCCTTTTTCTTCGAGGACTAAGATTTTTTTTCTTAATCAAATATCCATTTTATACGTGTGAAGTCTCTTCTTTCTTTTCTTTCAATATTCTTATCCGGTGATTCTCATGAAGATTCTAACGGAGCTTCTAGTTCATCATTTTTCATTCTTTTCTTCTCAAGTTGATTCAAATCAAGCTTTGTTTTTGATCATATCCTTTTTTTTCCTTGTTTCAAATACCTTCTCATGCCGGTGCACCTCATATTCGTTCACTTCTCGCTATTTAATTGTTCCGAAGTGCTCAATATATCTCGAAGATTCGTGTTTTCCACTCTGCATTCATTCAAGATCTTTCGAGGTTGTTATCTCATTCAAGTCATTTAATTCAACCGGTGCAACCTCTCTTTCAAATCATTCAACGGTGTTTCTTTTGAGTGGGCCCTAACCCACAGGTCTTTTCCCAGGATCTTACCTGACTCTTCTTATTTTCCCGGAGGTATTCTCAAATTCCTTTCGAAGTTTGACGTAAGAATGAGTTATCATCAGTCAAATGCCTTTCTCCAAGATCGGTTAAATTCTTTTCATCGTTGGCTCAACCTTTTCCATTCTTCATTCCGGAGTGCCTCAACAATTCTTGGTGGTGTTTTTCGTCGTCATTTGAAGTCCAAAGAAGAGTTTCTCCTCAATCTTGTCCATTCTCTCAAAGATTCATGGTGCTAGCCTTATGCCATCCTCTCATAATTGTTTTCGATCATGAGAATCCTTTTCACCCATCAGGAGATAGTCAAGGGTATTTTCAGTTCGATTATCCGGAGCCCATCATTTCAGAAGACTTGTTCATTCTCAGCTTCCAGCTCCCGTTCCCCAAATCTCACCGGTGCATCATTCAATATTCTTTGATCAGCGCGTGATCTCTTCGTTTCAGTTGCATCTATTTTCTCTCAAGCATCTTCGTTCATTTGAAATTTTACCCGATGTTTCTTTATTTATTTTCGTTCATTTCAAATTCCTACCGGTGGTTCGTTGAAGACCTTCCCAAGTTTATGTTATATCTCTCTTAATCCTTGATACGAGAATGAGTAGTATGCCTATTCCATTATTTGTCATCAATTTAATTGGTGAAGGATGAGCGTAAGTTAATTCTTATTCTTGTTTCATCCAAGAGATTAATTCTTTTTTCCGGAGTGGTTCATCATATCATATTCTCAGTTCGAGATGCCTTGTCTTTTCTTTCCCGGAGTTCCAAGCTCTAATTATCACGGATATCCATCTAAATCATTGCAAGGGTTCACCTTGTGTTTTCAATTTCTCTTTCTTTTTATTCTTTTATTACCGGAGTTCTTCATGAAGGTTCTACTTGATGGATTCATCAAGGATTTAAACTCGACAGTCTTTGCTAAGAAGCTCAAATTTTCTTCTTCTTGCTATCCGGAGTGCAATTCTTTCTACCATATTATCGGAGGTGGTATTATGTCATTCTTGATAATTTGAGTTCATGTTTCATGATTCACATATTATTAAGAATGAGGTATTTTAAATCCACCAATCTCGTCTTTGGAGTTATCTTGGGCCATATTTCACCTAAAGCCTTCCCTAAGGATTGTTGCTATAATGGTGCTCATATAGGATCCAAGTTCTTCATATATCCTTCCGGTGATAAGTTTCTCGTCTCCTTGTTCATTCCAATCCAATTCTTTTTCCGTGAGTGGCAGGTTGTCACCTCATAATTCGAGTTGTATTCCATAAGACCATATCAAACTTATTCTTTTCGTTGTTGGTTTTTCAACAACTCCGTTCTAGCATTTGTTGTAACCATGCTCTCTCAAGATATTGTTTCCCTTCGTTCCGGAGGCAGTGTTTTGTAATGTCATCAAGTATCTTCCCATCTTACCATGTTCTTATTCAATTTCTTTCTTTTCAACCGGAGTGTCGCCCGAATTGGGTCTTCCTTGATCCCCTTCCTTAACCAGAGTGTTTTCAATATATATCTTCCCTTCAACCTCAAGACTTTCGCAAGGTTCGTTGTTCCTCTTTTCTAACGGAATGTTTTCAACTTCGTTCATCTCCGTCGTATTATTTTTCTCGAAATGGCTTAACATCTTCAAGGTTCTTTGGTTTCACTCATTGGTCAAAGAAGCAACTTAGTTTTACCTCTTCTTTTCTTTTCCGTTGTCCCTCTGGTGCCATTCTAGATCTCGGGACAAGATCCTCTCGTAGTGGTGGAGTGTTGTAACGCCCCGAGACCGATGTGCCAGGTGTCGTGCAGTTATTCGCTGTTGTTGTGTTGTCATTGCTTGCGTGTCTTGCATTACATATCATGTCAGCATGTGCATTTCATTTGCTTACATGTTCGTCTCATGCATCCGAGCATTTTCCCCGTTGTCCGTTTTGCATTCCGGCGCTCCGTTCTCCTTCGGTGGTCATTTCTAGCTTTCTTTCGTGTGGGGATTAAACATTTCCGGATTGGACCGAGACTTGCCAAGTGGCCTTGGTTTACTACCGGTAGACCGCCTGTCAAGTTTCGTACCATTTGGACTTCGTTTGATGCTCCAACGGTTAACCGAGGGACCAAAAAGGCCTCGTGTGTGTTGCAGCCCAACACCCCTCCAGTTTGGCCCAAAACCCACCTAAACCTGCTCCATCATCTCGGTCGTTCGATCACGATCGCGTGGCCGAAAACTGCACCTCATTTGGACTCTCCTACCTCCCTCTACCTATAAATATGTGATCCCTTCCGAAAATCCCGCAATCCAAACCCTAAAAACTCGTCCGCGCGCCGCCGGACACTTCCTCCCGCGCCGGCCGGACATGTCCACCCCGGCGCCACATCACTTCGGCCAACCAAAGCCTGCCACATCAGCTCTGGCCGCCCCTCTCATCCACTCACGCGCTGCCACCTCACCCCGCCGGCCTCTCTCTCTCTCCCCGCGGCCCGCCGAGCCCATCACGGGCCCGCCCGGACCCGGATCTGCGCCGCCACCGCTGCGGGTCTCCCGTGCCTAGCTCCGCCGCCGTCGTGCTCGCCGCATCCCGCCGGCGCCGCCCTTCGCAGCTGTTCGCCTCCG
>NC_041380.1:207259181-207305768 GCF_002162155.2 Triticum dicoccoides
GCCTCGGGTCGCCGCTCCTCGCGCCCTCCGGCGACCCCACGCCGCGCCCCGACGTCGGCGTCCCGCCGACGTGCGCCGCCGCCCCCTGTCTCCCTCGATCCAGGCGGGATCGAGTAGGAGGAGGGCCACCTCGTCGCCGGCCAGGTGGGCCAAGGCCCAGCGCAGTGCCAAGATGGCCCAGCATCTCCCCTCCTCGCGGCCCAGATCTATCTCCGTCGGCCCACTTCCCCGGCCCGTTGTATTTTTTTGCGAGGGTAAATTCCACTAAGTCCCCGAAATTCCTAGATCCATATGCTCATGTTCATCGCATCGTAACTTTGCATCCATAACTCCGCTTTGCGCATATAGCATATCAAAATGTTCGCCTCAGAGATTACATCATTTCATTCCATTGCATCATTTTCATTTGAGTTCATCTTGATGCCCGAAATTCTGTTAGAAGAGTGCTACTTGAGATAATTGTCAGATCTGATGCTCCATTTAGATATTTGTCATTTTTGCCATGATTATTTGTGTGCATGATATGCCCATGAGTTCTACATATGTTTTGTTAAGGGTTTTGCCATCTATCCAGAGGTGCAACCCATGTATTTTTGTGATGTGTGTGGTGACTAGCACAAGCTTGCAAAGTGAGGCACTTGGTAATGCTAATTTCAGGGACTTAGCATTTCCACCAAGTCCTTGACCTGTTTATCTCATGATGCCATATGTTCTTGTTGTTTCCTAGTGATCCGTGCCTCTCTTGAGGATGGTTAGTAAGGATGTTTTGTTAATATTGTAGTGCTCTTTTCCATCCATGTCTTTGTTTGCAATAATGGAGCACCCGAGCTTGAGTGAATCGAGCTCTACTTTTGCTACTTCGTGAATCTGGGCAGATTGTCTACTTGTTAGCGATTTTGCCGAGGATGTTGTAGTTGATCCGTGCATGCTATGTTATTGTTCTTGCCATGTCTAGCTTGTATTTTGTGTATTCTTGATGGGTGCATGATTAGATTGTCATGACTTGCTCCGTAGTGAGTGCATCGAGCTCGTAATGCTTGCAATTGTATTTTCTTATCCCTTTTGGCTCAAGGTCACTAAGGGACTTTTGTTAAGCTCTTTGAGTAGCTCCATGCCATGCTTTACTTTGCCATGTTCAGGTCCTATAGCATGTAGTTTTGTTGCTCCGAAGAGTGCTATCTGATCTGAAATTCCAGACAAGTGGTAATTTAACTAAGTCTGAGATCTGTTTACCATATGCATTTTTGCCATGCTTGTTTGAACCTGTTAATGGATGAATTGGCCGTAGCTCAGTGTTCATCTTTTGTTAAGCTTCATGAGTGGATCCCTGCCATGTATTTGGATGCCATGTTTGAATGATGTAGCATGTTCATCTCATTGCATTTAGATGGCTACTTGCTGTAAATCGCTGAACGTGACCATATTTGAATTGCTTGCCATTTCCAAACCGTAACTCCGATTCCGGCTTTCTTTATATCGTTTTCAAGCGATTTCATCTCATCTTTCCAGTGGCACACTTGGATTTCCAAGTTGAGGCCAGGTTCATGCATTCCTTGTCAAATCATGCATATGCATCGCATACCGCATACCGCATATCATACCATGTTCATGTGTTGGTTGTTTACTATGTTGTGTGCTTCTTTCCGGTGTTTGCTTCTTCGGGTTGGATCCGGTAACGTCGTGTTTGTGAGGACCCGTTCGTCTATGTCCGTTTGTCTTCTTCATGGACTCGTTCTTCTCCCTTGCGGGATTTCAGGCAAGATGACCATAACCTCGAAATCATTTCTATCTTTGCTTGCTTAGTTGCTCGCTCTTTTGCTATGCCGCAACCAAGCTCAAGGAGGAGCTCGATGAAGATCTTGTCCTTTACATTGTTCCGCTTCCAGTTGATCAGTAGTGGTGCCCAGTTGGGGTCGATCGGGGACCTTGTCGCATTTGGGGTTCTTCTTTTATTTTGGTTCCGTAGTCGGACCTTGATTGTATCTGGATGATGTAATGTTTTATTCATGTAATTGTGTGAAGTGGCGATTGTCAGCCAACTATGCATCTCTTTCCCTTATGTATTACATGGGTTGTGTGAAGATTACCTCACTTGCGACATTGCTTTCAATGCGGTTATGCCTCTAAGTCATGCTTCGACACGTGGGAGATATAGCCGCATCGAGGGCGTTTCAGGTGGGACCCTATACGGCCGATCTTTCACGAAAGGAGCGGATCCCGCCAAGAACACGAAGAACACGGGGAAGAACGGAGAGAAAACACAAGGGGAAACACTGAAGAACAAGTCGAATCACACATCCACTAGACAATCAAACACACAAGATCCACAAGGTACATGGACAACAAAGCGAATGTGATGCGGAGCATCCCAAGGTCATCCCCATGGACCTACCATCGTCTCACCAAGTGACTAGCGGGCCAATGACACGAGCATGTGCAAGAGCTCTCGAAACTAAGGTGAACTCACTCCTCTCTGAACTACCACTTACCATGCATGAGAATTGGCTACTACCTCAAGGGGAAACCCTATGTGTGATCAGGTGCTTCGAGGAAGGCCATGGACCAACTACATTCAACGGACAAGACGGTGAGGACGCCAAGTTCACGGGACAAGAAGAAGAACTGCTCGAAGTCCCCAGGCTCCGTTCGACAGATGAACCCCGGACGTCCGACGACCTCCAGGCTCCGGACGTCCGGCCCTCTCCGGACGACCGACACTTCCATACCCGAGCCAAAACTATGGATTTCCGAAGCGCTACGGACGACGGACGACCTCCAGGCTCCGGACGTCCGACCCCGATCGGACGTCCGACCGAAGTCCACCCAAGCCAAATCTACGAACGTTCGACAAGCACCGGACTTCCGGACCCTTGCGATCCTCCGGACGACCGGTGACTCCCGGATATTCGATGCCTGTGCGCTGCCATGTGTTGGGCCGCAGCCCATGTACCCCCCCCCCACTTTGCCCCTTTTGCACTAAGATTATATATAGACCTCCTATTCGTCCTAGCTAGGGTTAGCATTGGTTTAGCTCATATTTAGAGAAAGAGCATTGCTCATCCACATCGGATCTACTCCACGAGAGAGACCACGGACCCTCTTCGGAGAAGATCCGTTTGGATTCAAGACCTCCTTGCGGAGAAGAACATCAAGACCTCCTCATGGAGAAGACCGGCTACCTTTTGTATCGTTCGTTGTTGATCATGGATCTTGTATCTTCCTTTGTGTTCATGGATCTAGCGCATGTGTGATCATACTTGTTGGTTTGAGTGTTATCTTGTGTTCCCCTTGTGATTTTCCCCTCGTTTACCTCCTCGTGTTCTTCGTGTTCATTGCGGGATCTGGTCCTTTCGTGAAAGATCGGCCGATTAGGGTTCCTACCCTACATCATCTTGGTATCAAGAGCCACGTTGATCATGATTTCGGAGCCTCCCCGTTGTGTTGCTAGCCTAGTTTTTGTTGATTTTGTCCGTAATTCGAAAATTCCCCACAAAAATAGCCCCAAATTTTTTTTGTGATTTGTTGGTGTGTTGAAATTTTGTTGGATTTGATCTGTGGATTTGCTTTGTTTTGAGTGGATCTAGCTTTTCCCCCTTTCCATCCACGAAATTGACCGGATTCGACGAATTTCGACCTCTCCACCTCGTACGCGCGCAGTTCATCCCGTGCCCGATTTTCGCCCAGGCACGGGATGTCCGACCCCCACCGGACGTCCGACGACCGGACGACCGGCCCAGCTCGGACGTCCGAGGATCCCTGACGAATCTGAATTTTTTCAGTTTTGTCACCACCACCGACCCAGTTTTCCGCCTACACACTCCTACCACCTATACTCCATCACCACTTCCGCATACCACTGACATTGCTTACCCGTTTCGCACTCTGACGCATGTTGGCACTTCGAGCTTTGAGAATTTGAGTTGCGGTTCTGTGTCCTTTTGTGATTCGGCTATTTAGGTACGGTTCGACATCAACATCACCGTCGCTCATCTTCTGCACGGACGCATCATCAACAACGACCACATCGACTACATCTTGGTATTCGTGATTGGATCACCATCATCCGTTCTTGTTTATGGACGTGGAACCGAAGAAACGGTAACCTCGTCTTGGTATTGGACATATCACTCTTGTCATTACATTGATAGCCATCATAGCCTTACTCCTCTCTGTCGCTTACCGGTCGAGACTAGCCTTTGAGTATTGCCAGCAACGAGGCTTGTGCACATTAGTGATCATACTTCCCATAGCATACAACATTAAGATTGTCATATTAGATCATCTTGTATCATATCATAGAAACACCTTGCACGGAGCATACTTGGGATAGAAGTCGTTGCAGTTTTTCTTAGTAGGTTGTGCACAAGTATTGTATCCGCCTAATGTGCAATCGTGCTAGCGTCTCTCTAGTGTTGTGCAACAAGAGCATTTTTGTGGATTCCATATTTTGGCTCATCCTTGGTTGCCCAACCCCACTTATCTCTTTGCGTGTGCGTTTCCGTGTACATTATATTGCTTGGTCTACTTGTTGCATTGCAATCTTGCGAATCTTTTCCAACATTATTGAAGCTCACTTACAATTGCATCAAATTTTGTGCCAGCATCCTAACCAAGCTCCACCATAATCTTTTACTTGTGTAGGTGTGAGAAACCGACAAGAATTGGTACCAGTTGTGCTATTTCCTTGTCCACATTGGAGTGATCATTGATCCACTTTCAACTTCGGTCAAGGTACATTTGGTATTCGTTCTTCTCTTTCTACCACTCACATTTTTCTCTTGGAATGATGGATAGGCCAAGTACTTCTACCAACCCACTCTTCATTGAGCACGACGACGACATGAACTCCTACGTCACCAAGAGCCACCTCTTTGGTGCAAAACGTGCTTTGCATCAAGAGCAACAAGCAATGAGTGAACGCATCGACAACCTCGCCGCCAACTTGCGACTCTCCGAGAAACGTACAAGGGACTACTTCTTCCACAAGCTCGACGATCACAAGCAAGAGAATGACGCAAGGATGAACGAGATTCACGCTTTGTTGCTCAACCGCTCTTCTTGCACTTCGTCTTCATCAAGATGGAGCCGCTCAAGTCGACACTCCGACTTCACCCTCTCCGGCTCAAGTACACTGACATCGAAGACTCTTCACCGTGCCGCGCGCAACGATCATCAAGTAAGCCTCAATCCTCTACGTAACACCAACTCTCAAGAGCATCGACAATGTCAAACCAAAGAGGCTTTTGCGCTAGCACGAGAACGGCAATGACAAGGCCAACATGAAGAGGAAGAGAGCGCGTGTCTACACCAAGATGCACAAGATGCCGAGGCACAATGCCAAGAACAACAACTCTGTGAAGCTCAAGCACTTGCGGCGTAACGTGCCCTTCAAGATTCAAGTCACGCCGTCGCCACACGAAACTGCCATCGGCGTGAACAAGAGGAAGCACTTCGCGAAGAAGTTCAAGAGAGGATTTACCTATCACATGTGCATCGTAAAGTTCCTCAAGTTCGTCCTCGAGCTCGACAAGCCCCTCCACAAGCTCCTTAAGAACCCCAAGGACATCAAGTTCACCAAGAGCATGAAGACATTGGGAATCCTGCACGACAAGACCAACATGAGGTCAACAACCCTCCTCATCAAGAGCAACACGAGTTTGACAATAATCAACAACATGGACGTCATCATCCCCGGCCCCAACACAATGAAGACCAACGCTACGGCAAGCTCAATTTCACCATGCCCAAGTTCAACAGAAGCAACGATCCCGAAGAGTACCTTTCATGGGCATTGAAGGTCGACAAAATCTTCCATTTGCACAACTATGACGAAGAGAAGAAGATCGCGATGGCATCCCTTGAGTTCCAAGACTATGTCCTCATTTGGTGGGAACAAGTTATCGAGCGCCAAGAGGCAAGAGGTGAACCACCCATCACTACTTGGGCGCAAATGAAGGATGTCATGTGAGCACGCTTTGTGCCTACCTACAACTACCGCGATCTCTTCAAGAAACTTCAACTATTCAAGCAAGGAACCAAGAGCGTTGAAGAGTACTACAAGGAGATGGAGATTGCCATGATAAGAGCCAACGTCATGGAAGATGATGAGCAAACAATAGCACGTTTCTTGAATAGACTCAACCATCCTATCAAGAAGATCGCTGACTTCCAACCATACTCGAGCCTCATTGAGCTCGTGCATCAAGCTACAAAAGCGAAATGTCAAGTGCAAGATGATTTCAAGTATGCCAAGTTCTCCTCCAAGTCCTACGGCTTCTCCAACACCCAAGCTTCAACGACTCCAACACCGTCTCCCAATCCTTCTACAAGCAACGTTGACAAGTCGAGTTCCAAGAAAGCTTCGTTAACTCCAAGTCATCCTCCTACTACAAGAAACTTCAAGCCGAGAGCTTCATCATCATCCACTCCAACCGATGAGACCGTCAAGACAAGTTCCTCCAAATTCTTCACATGCGGAGGCCGAGGCCATGATACTATGACTGCACCAACAAGCGGACCATGATCCTGAATAATGACGGCACTTACGACTCAATGAGTGAAGGAGAAATGGACGCTATTGAGCAAGTCACCATGCACCAGCAAATGAACGATGACGAGGAACAAGTCTTTTGCGATGAAGATTCAAGTCCCGTTCTTGTTGTCTCCAAGGTCTTGACTCTCCAACATCACCAAGAACAAGACCAATGATGCCACATCTTTCATACCAAGGCCAGCATCAATGGATGATCCGTTAAGGTCATCATCGATGGAGGGAGTTGTCATAATCTCGCAAGTGAAGAACTTTGCTCCAAGATCCAATTGCTCAAGACGAAGAACCCACATCCATACAAAGTTCAATGGCTTAGCGACTCCGGCACTCTCCAAGTCGAGCATCGAGTACAAGTCTCCTTCAAAATTGGCGCCTATGAAGACACTTTGGAGTGTGACGTCGTTCCAATGACCGTTTGCCACCTTCTTCTTGGACGCCCATGGCAATTTGATAGAGGTGTCATTCACAACGGCCAAACGAACCACTACATCTTCAAGATGAAGGGAAAGGAGTACATACTTCATCCCATATCGCCAAGTCAAGTGATCGCCAACAAGCAAGCCACCCATCGTGGAGAGAATAGTGAGAGAGCGAGCCACCAAAAAGAGAGTGGGCGCCACAAGCCCAAATCGAGCGCCTCCATGATGAGAGAAAAGAAGAACTTAGTCCTATTTGCCACCAAAAGTGAGATAAGAGGAGTGTCCGAGAACCCATCTAGTGTCCTACACTATGTCCTTTTGTACAAGGACAATGAACCACAAAGTAACACCTCTCACACTCTTCCTCTAGTGTTGTCTTCTCTTTTGCAGGAATCTCATGGAGGAGGCTTAATGGGACATTTTGGACGCGACAAGACATTTGCCACGCTCTCCAAGAACTATTTTTGGCCCAAGATGTTTGGCGACGCCAACCGCTTCACCAACCGATGCTCTACATGTTGCAAAGCTAAGCCTAAAGCTCAATCCCATGGCCTTTACATGCCTCTCCCAATTCCATATCAACCATGGGAAGACATTAGCATGGATTTCGTCCTTGGATTGCGTAGAACTAGAAATGGAAAGGATTCGGTATTTGTCGTTGTGGACCGTTTCTCTAAGATGGCACATTTCATTCCTTGCAACAAGATAGACGATGCTTCACATGTTGTTAATCTCTTTTGTAGGGAAATATTTCGTCTACATGGTGTACCAAAGACGATCATCTTGGACCGCGACGTGAAGTTCCTTAGCTACTTTTGGAAGACCCTATGCGCCAAACTCGGAATCAAGCTACTCTTATCCACGGCATATTATCCACAAACGGACAGCCAAACGGAGGTTACCAACCACACACTCTCAGCTCTACTTCGAGTACTCACCAAGAAGAACATCAAGGAGTGGGAGGAGTGTCTACCTATTGCCGAGTTCGCCTACAACCGAGCAAAACACTCAACAACCGTGATGTAGGGTGGAACCCTATTCGGCCGATCTTTCACGAAAGGAGCGGATCCCGCGAAGAACATGAAGAACATGGGGAAGAACGGAGGGAAAACACAAGGGGAAACACTCAAGAACAAGTCCAATCACACATCCACTAGACAATCAAACACACAAGATCCACAGGGTACATGAATAACAAAGGGAAAGATACAAGGTAAGGTTCATCTCCAAAAGGAGGTCTTGATTGTAGAGTTCATTCCAAATCCAAAGGAGATGGGGGCTTGAATCCTAGAAGGATCTTCCCACAGGGGGTCATGAATCCAAGGTGGATCTTCTCCGAAGAGGGGTCGTGGTCTCTGTCTCAAGGAGTAGATCCGTATGGATGAGCGAAGCTCTGTCTCTCAAATGAGCTATCACAACGCTAACCCTAGAAAGGAGGTGGGGGTGGTCTATTTATAGTCTAAGCCATGAAGGGGTAAGTGGGAGAGAGATACAAGGCCAAAGGCCCCACTGCGCACAGGCAGGTACCGGACGGCCGGTGGGGGTCGGACGTCCGGTGGCTTAGGACGGTCCGGACGTCCGGCGCGTGTCGGACGTCCGCTGATTCTTCTCGGGACATGTGGCGCCGGATGTCTGGTTGGCATCGGTCGTCCAGTGTTTTGCTTCGGGATCGGTTGCACCGGATTTTTTGTAAGCGTCGGACGTCCGGTGCCTGGGACTTGTCGGACGTCCGGTGTTCATTGGTCATCCGGCGGCTATAGAGGGTGAGACGTCCGATGGCTTCCTGTCGTCCGGTCGCTGTAGACTCTGCAACTCCTTCTTCTTCCGTCTTCTCTTCCATGCTTCCCTCGGGGATGGTGTAGGTGTTCCTTGGCGCTTGTACTCCTCCTCGTCATCCGTGAAGTTCCGACAATACCTATGCATGCACACGAGAGGTGATGTAGGGTAGAACCCTAATCGCCCAATCTTTCACGAAAGGAGCGGATCCCGCAAAGAACACGAGGATCACGAGGGGAAATCGAGGGAAAACACAAGGGGGGAACACAAGAGGAAACACTAAACCAACACGAATAAGTCACACATGTGCTAGATCCTTAAGTACATAAGGAAAGATACACGATCCACGGACAACTAAGGACGATACAAGGGTAGCCGGTCTTCTCCGTGAGGAGGTCTTGATTTGTTCCCTAAAAGGGGTCTTGTATCCGCTTGGGGGATCTTCTCCGGTGGAGGCTCGAATCTCCGAGGAGAAGGTATCCAAGTGGATGGGCAAAGCTCACACCAAAATATGAGCTAATCCTTTGCTAAACTAGCTAGGTGGAGGGAGAGGTCTATTTATAGTCTTAGTGCAAATGAGGGGAAAGTCAAGGGGTACATGGGCCTCAGCCCGAAACTGGACACAGCCAGGTAACGGATGTCCGCTGGGGGCCAGTCACCCGGTGGCTCACGGGTGTCCGGACGTCCGGTAAGTGCCGGTCATCCGCTCGTTTTGGCTCGGGTGCTGAACTGACGGATTTCCGGGCTGGGCCGGTCGTCCGGTCGCCAGACGTCCAGAGGCATCGGAAGTCCGCTCGTTTGGCTCAGGTGCAGGGGCACCGGTCGTCCGGTCTGGACCGGACGTCCGCTCGCTGGGGTTCGGCTGGAGCATCAGGCGCCGGACGTCCGGTCCCGACCGGTCGTCCGGTGTCTAGGAATTCTTCTGCAGCTCTTCTTCTTCTCCATTTCCACGTCCGTCTTCCTCTTCTTCTTCTCCTTTCTCCTTGGCTTCTCCATGATACCTGAGGATGCACAATGTGTACATATGAGGTAGTAGCCATGTCTCATGTTCATCGAAGTGGAAATGCAAGAGGAGAGATGTCACCTCAGTTTCGAGAGCTCTTGCACGTGTTCGTGTCATGGGTCCAAGAGGTGTTGTAGGAGATGTAGGTGGGGCCATGGGGATGGCCTTGGCATGCTCTGCATCATCGCCCCTCCCTTGGGGAACATCCATCCTCAGATCAAATTCTTCATAACCATGGAAGGGAGAAAGATCTTTTACGTTGAAGATGTCGCTCACGTTGTACTTGTCGCGCGGTAGGTCGATCTTGTAAGCGTTGTTGTTGTAGAGTGCAAGCACCTTGAAGGGTCCATCCGCTCGTGGCCGGAGCTTGGACTTGCGTTCTTGTGGAAAGCGGTCCTTGCGAAGGTGTAGCGACACGAGGTCCCCAATGTTGAAGACCATGGGGTGCTTGTTGATGTTGAGCTTGGTCGCAAGTCATTGTACTTGGTGCTCAATAGTTTGTCTTGTATCTTCATGCACCTTCTTAAGATGAGTCCCACGTGCACTTGTGTCCAAATTGATGCGCTCTTGGAGTGGTAGAGGGAGAATGTCCAATGGTGACAATGGGTTGAATCCGTAGACGACCTCGAAGGGGGATTTGCCGGTTGTAGAGTGTCTTGCTCGGTTATAGGCGAACTCGGCAATAGGTAGGCACTCCTCCCATTCCTTGATGTTCTTGTTGGTGAGTACTCGAAGTAGAGCGGAGAGTCTGTGGTTGGTAACTTCCGTTTGGCCGTCGGTTTGTGGATGATACACCATGGAGAAGAGTAGCTTGATTCCGAGCTTGGCGCATAGGGTCTTCCAAAAGTAGCTAAGGAACTTGACGTCGTGGTCCGAGACGATAGTCTTTGGCACTCAATGTAGACGCAATATTTCCCTACAAAAGATATTAGCAACATGTGAAGCATCGTCAATCTTGTTGCCAGGAATGAAATGTGCCATCTTAGAGAAACGGTCCACAATGAAAAATACCAAATCCTTTTCATTTCTAGTCCTAGGCAATCCAAGTATGAAGTCCATTCTAATGTCTTCCCATGGTTGATATGGAATTGGGAGAGGCATGTAAAGGCCATGGGATTGAGCTTTGGACTTAGATTTGCGACATGTAGAGCATCGGTTGGTGAAGCGGTTGACGTCGCGAAACATCTTGGGCCAAAAATTGTTCTTGGAGAGCATTGCAAAAGTCTTGTCGCATCCAAAATGCCCCATTAAGCCTCCTCCATGAGATTCCTGCAAAAGCAACAAACGAAGAGAAGACTCGGGGATGAAAATCTTGTTAGCTCTCATAAGATATCCATCTTTGATGTAATAGCGTTCCCAAGAGGTGTGCGTCAAACACTTGGCATAAGGACTAGCAAAGGTAGGATCATGCTCATACAAGTCTTTTATATGCTCAAAGCCAATGATATCCAATTCAAGTTGAGTAACAAGCATGCATATGCGGGAAAGGGCATCCGCCACAATGTTTTCCTTAACTTTAATGTACTTGATGACATAAGGAAAAGACTCAATAAATTCACTCCATTTAGCATGACGCTTGTTCAACTTGGTTTGGCCCTTAAGATACTTGAGTGTTTCATGATCGGTATGAATGATGAATTCATGAGGGTGAAGATAGTGCTCCCATTCATGAAAAACGCAGACTAAAGCATATAGCTCTTAGTCATAGATGGGGTAATTGAGTTGCGCTCCGAAGAGTTTCTCACTAAAGTAAGCTATGGGGCACTTCTCTTGCGTTAACACACCTCCTATGACATTACCACTAGCATCACAATGAATCTCAAAGGGTTTGTCAAAGTTGGGTAATGCAAGCACGGGAACATGAGTAAGCAAATTCACAAGCTCATTGAAAGCGGTATCTTGGGATGGTCCCCAAACAAAAGGTGCATTCTTCTTGCTCAAAGCATGCAAAGGCGAAGCAATGGTGCTAAACTCTTTCACAAAGCGATGATAGAAACCCATAAGGCCAAGAAAGCTATGCACTTGTTGCAAATTGGTTGGTTGTGGCCAAGTCTTAATAGCATTGATCTTGGACTCATCAACATGAACACCCTTAGAAGATACAACAAAACCCAAGAAAATGAGCTTGTCAACGCCAGAAAGGCATTTCTCCATATTAGCATAGAGACGCTCTTTTCTAAGAGTTTGGAAAACGGTTCGGACATGGGTGACATGCTCTTTGAGAGACTTGCTAAAAACAAGGATATCATCGAAGTAGACCACAACAAACACACCAATATAAGGGTGGAAGACATGATTCATAAGACGCATAAAAGTACCCGGTGCTTCCGATAGACCCATGGGCATGACTAACCACTCATACAACCCAAACTTGGTTTTGAAAGCAGTTTTCCATTCATCACCTTCTTGTATGCGGATTTGATAGTAACCACTCTTAAGATCAATTTTCAAAAATATAGTGGCACCACTAAGTTCATCAAGCATATCATCAAGGCATGGAATGGGATACCTATAACTAACGGTGATAGCATTGATAGGTCTACAATCGGAGCACATGCGAAAGCTACCGTCTTGTTTTGGCACAAGAATGACCGGGACAGCACAAGGGCTCAAACTTTCACACACATGTCCATGTCTATGAGATGCTTTACTTGCCTTTGTATTTCGTTGGTTTCTTCGGGGTTGACTCGGTAGGGAGCTTTGGTTGAAAGCGGTGCTCCGGGGATGAGGTCGAGGCGGTGCTCAATTCCTCGTAGTGGAGGTAGTCCCGGAGATAGCTCATCGGGGAAAACATCATGAAATTCCTGCAAAAGAGAAGACAACACTAGAGGAAGAGTGTGAGATGTGTGTAACACCCATGATGCGGCTATATCTCCCACGTGTCGGGGCACGACTTAGAGGCATAGCCGCATGGTAGGTCTATCGCAAGAGGGGTAATCTTTACACATCCCATGTACTGAATAAGAAAGGGATAAAGAGTCGGCTTACAATCGCCACTTCACACAATACATAAATAATCCATACATCATCCAAGGTACAATCAAAGGTCCGACTACGGAACAAAAATAAAGAAAGGCAACCCCAAATGCTATATCCTCGATCATCCCAACTGGGCTCCTCTACTGATCATCCAGAAAAGAAACATAGTAACGGCCTGAATCCTCGTCGAACTCCCACTTGAGTTCGGTAGCGTCCCCTGCACTGGCATCATCGAGACCTGCATCTGTTTGGAAGTATATGTGAGTCACGGGGACTCAGCAATCTCACACCCTCGCGATCAAGACTATTTAAGCTTATCGGTAGGAAAAGGTAGTGAGGTGGAGCTGCAGCAAGCACTAGCATATAAGGTGACTAACATACGCAAAATAGAGCGAGAAGAGAAGCAACGCAACGGTCGAGAAGCTAGAAGTGATCAAGAAGTTATCCTGAAGCTACTTACGTTCAAGCATAACACGAGACCGTGTTCTCTTCCCGGACTCCGCCGAAAAGAGACCATCATGGCTACACACGCGGTAGATTCATTTTAATTATGTTAAGTGTCAAGTTCTCTACAACCGGATATTAACAAATTCCCATCTGCCCATAACCGCGGGCACGACTTTCGAAAGTTCGAAACCCTGCAGGGGTGTCCCAACTTAGCCCACACAAGCTCTCATGGTCAACGAATGATATTCCTTCTCCCGGGAAGACCCGATCAGTCTCGGAATCCCGGTTACAAGACATTTCGACAATGGTAAAACAAGACCAGCAAAGCCACCCGATGTGCCGAAAAATCCCGATAGGAGTCGCACGTATCTCATTCACAGGGCAACACCGGATGAGACTAGCTACGAGTAAAACCAACCCTCAAGTTTCGCCGAGGTGGCCCCGCAGGCAGCTCGGTTTGGACCAACACTCGGAGGAGCACTGGCCCGGGGGGGTTTAAAATAAATATGACCCTTGAGTCTGCAGAACCCAAGGGAAAGGTATATAGTGGTAGGTAGGCAAAGGTAAAACCAAGGTTGGGCCTTGTTGGAGGAGTTTTATTCAAAGCGAACTATCAAGGGGTTCCCATAACACCCAACCAAGTAAGGAATGCAAAATCAAGGAACATAACACCAGTATGACGGAAACTAAGGCGGCAAGAGTGGAACAAAACACCAAGCATAAGGCCGAGCCTTCCACCCTTTTACCAAGTTTATAGATGCATTAAAGTAAATAAGATATAATAATGATATCCCAACAATATCCTTGTTCCAACATGGAACAAACTTCATCTTCACCTGCAACTAGCAACGCTATAAGAGGGGCTGAGCAAAAGCGGTAACATAGCCAAACAATGGTTTGCTAGGAAAGGTGGGTTAGAGGCTTGACATGGAAATATGGGAGGCATGATATATCAAGTGGTAGGTAGCGCGACATAGCGATAGAGCGAGCAACTAGCAACCTAAGATAGAAGCTATTTCGAGGGTATGGTCATCTTTCCTACAAAGTTCTCAGAGTTGTCGAAAGCTTGATCCTCGTTAGCGTACTCAACAGGTTCCTCGATCACGTACTCATCTCCTGGCTCTACCCAAAGAAAGAGCACAAGAAAATGACCAACAATCAATCACGGTGCAATGCACAAGCAACATGATGCAAAACATGGCATGATATCCAAGACATGATATGCAATGCATATGCGTGCTTTAGAAGGGAAATAATGAACAAGGCATCAACTTGGCAAACCAAGTGTACCGCTGGAAAGATGAGATGATTTCGGTCGAAATCGATATAAAGATCACCGGAAACGGAGGCACGGTTTGCAAATGGCAAGCAAAACAAGGATGGTGCTATTCTGCGATTAACAACACGATGCCATCTAGAATGCAACAAGAAACTAAGCTACTGCACTCCAACATAACAAAAACGCATATGGCAGTGATGTACAAGAGATGCTTGACAAAACATGAACACTGAGATACAGCCAAAACTCACAAGAGCAGGTTCAAACAAGCATGGCAAAAATGCAAAAGATATCAGCATCACAGACTTTACTAACATGTTAAAACAACATCAGGAAGCACTAATTAGCGCAAGCAACCAACATGCTAAAGGAACATATCATAGCAAACAAAGTCATGACATGATCCTACTAAAAGCATAGATCAAAAGTCACTTACTGATCATGATCCAAAAAGGCACAGAAGATATGATGGCACTCATGTAAACATAGCAAGTTTATTAGCAGTTTCAGACTAGCAGAAAACTGAGCATGGCATAAACAGAATTATGAAGGCAACTTTGCGAGCTCGAATCACTCATTACAAAGAATTGCATGACAAGATAAGCATACTAACAACAAGAATACATGTTCATGAAGCTAACCATGGCAAGAGCAAGTTCATAGGATGCATGGATCACTAACAACAACCATGGCAACATTGATTAACATGTTAACATTCTGCCAAGAACATTTTATAGCAAAAGTAGAGCAAGAATAAGACATGCTAGGGCACTCCACAATTGCAAACTGGGGCATGGATGGATAGAGCACAACCATATGTTCAAAACCTCCATACTGAAGTATCTCAAAACAAGCACGGATATCACTGTAGGATCAAGTTTACATGGAATCAAAATAACAGCAGACAAAAGACTTAGCAAAATCCTAAAA
Source organism: Triticum dicoccoides (assembly GCF_002162155.2). Lineage (NCBI taxonomy): Eukaryota > Viridiplantae > Streptophyta > Magnoliopsida > Poales > Poaceae > Triticum > Triticum dicoccoides. Next base: position 207,274,565 of record NC_041380.1, read on the forward strand.
CCCTGAAAACAACAATATCACGAAGGCTACTTTGCATGCATGTGCTAGTCACCACATAGATCACAAAAATACAAGACAAGCACCCCTGTAAAGATGGCATGGCATAGTTCAAAACACATGTAGAGCTCATGCCCATATGAAGCACACATAAAATGTGACAAAAATGACAAATCACCATAAAATGATAAGTAGCAACACTAAACATTTTATAGCACTTTTGCATCAATGCTTAGGGCATCATGATGAACTCAAATAAGCATGCCGCAATGGAATGAAATGAAGATCATCTCACAATGAACATTTTGATATATCATATGCATGAAACGGACCTACGGTCATGGAGATATGGGGCAATGAACAGGGGCATAAAATAACAGGGAGCTCCGGGACTTGGTGGAATTTCACCTCCGCGAAAATCAACGTGAGACGGAGCGGTACCGGGACGGAGGGATCCAGGACGGGAACGGCGTTTGGATCGAGCACCCGGTGGATCTGGTCCCGGTTGGCGCGGTCTTAGAGGATTGCCGTGGTTGTCGCCGGAGTTGGTGCCGGAGAGGAGGGAGATGACCGGCCGGAGGAGAGGGAGCTCGCTGGAGTCGAGGAAGGCGCGGATCTGAGGCGGCGATCGGGCGGCTAGGCGGCGGGGTCGCGGGCGCGCGGCGGAGCGGCGGTCTCCGAAGCGGCCGGCGGCGGCCGGCGAAAGGAGCAGTGACAGCGAGGCAGAACGGGGTGGCGGGCGGCAAGGCACGCGGAGGAGGCGGCGTGGGCGCGGGCGGCGGCGGATGGGCCCGCGGGGGCCGGCGATGGGCTTCGACGGCGCGTGGGACGGTAGCGGTGATGTGGCAACGCAGGACTGGCTGAGGCGGCGGGGTTGGCGACGTGGCGCACCGCGATTGGAGGAGGGCGTCGGTGGCGGACGTGTCCGGCAGCGCGGAGGGTTGGATCTAGGGTTGGACTATGCGAAAATTTCGGAGGGGAGCACCTATTTATAGGTAGGAGGAGGTAGGAGTGTCCAAATGAGGTGTAGTTTTCGCCCACACGATCGTGATCCGATGACGGAGGACATGGGAGTGGTTAATATCGGTTATTGGGCTGTTTTGGAGGGGTGTTGGGCTACAACACAAAAGAGGCTTTCGCGGTTACCAGGTTAACCGTTGGAGTATCAAACAGACTCCAAATGGAATGAAATTTGACAGGCGGTCTACCGGTGGTGTACCAAGGCCACTTGGAAAATCTCGGTCCATTCCGAGAATGTTTAACACCTGCTCACGAAAAGAGACAAGAGGGGTGCGCCGGTTCAAGTAGGAGTGTCGGATTGCAAAACGGACAACAGCGAAAATGTTTGGATGCATGAGGCGAACACGAATGCAAATGCGATGCACATGATGACATGATATGAAATGCATGACATGAACAAAATGCAAAACGAAGGCAAAACCCAACCACGAAGGGAATCTCATAACTTAAAGCTGAAAATGGCAAGAATCGGAGTTGCAAATATGGCAGGTTACATCCGGGGTGTTACAAGGTGTTAGTTTGTGGTTCATTATCCTTGCACAAAAGGACGTAGTGTAGGACACTAGATGCGTTCTCAGAAACTCCTCGTATCTCACTTTTGGTTTCAACTAGGACTAAGTTCTTCTTTTCGCTCATCGTGGAGGCGCTCGATTTGGGCTTGTGGCGCTCACTCTCTTTTTGGTGGCTCGCTCTCTCACTATTATCTCCACAATGGGTGGCTTGCTTGTCGGTGACAACTTGGCTTGGAGACATGGGACGAAGTACGTACTCCTTTCCCTTCATCTTGAAGATGTAGTGGTTCGTTCGGCCATTGTGGATGACTCCTCTATCAAATTGCTATGAGTGTCCAAGGAGAAGGTGGCAAACGGTCATTGGAACGACGTCGCACTCTAAGGTGTCTTCGTAGGCGCCAATTTTGAAGGAGACTTGTACTCGATGCTCGACTTGGATAGTGCCGGAGTCGCTAAGCCATTACACTTTGTATGGATGTGGGTGCTTTGTCTTGGGAAATTGGAGCTTGGAGCAAAGTTCTTCACTTGCGAGATTATGACAACTCCCTCCATCGATGATGACCTTGACGGATCTTCCATTGATGCTGGCCTTGGTGTGGAATATGTGGCATCTTTGGTCTTCTTCTTGCTGATGTTGGAGAGTCAAGACCTTGGAGACAACAAGAGCGGGACTTGAATCTTCATTGCAAAAGACTTGTTCCTCTTCATCGTTCACTTGCCGATGCATGGCGACTTGCTCGATGGCGTCCATTTCTCCTTCACTCATTGAGTCGTAAGTGCCGTCGTCGTTGAGGATCATGGTCCGCTTGTTGGTGCACTCATAGGATTTATGGCGTCGGCCTCCGCATGTGAAGCATTTGAAGGAACTTATCTTGGCGGTCTCATCGGTTGGGGTGGATGATGTTGAAGCTCTCGGCTTGAAGTTGCTTGTAGTAGGAGGATGACTTCGAGTTGACGAAGCTTTCTTGGAACTTGACTTGTCGACGTTGCTTGTAGAAGGCTTGGTAGACGGTGTTGGAGTCATTGAAGCTTGGTTGTTGGAGTAGCTGTAGGACTTGGATGAGAACTTGGCATACTTGAAATCGTCTTGCACTTGACGTTCCACCTTTGTAGCTTGATGCACGAGCTCGATGAGGTTTGAGTATGTTTGGAAGTTAGCTATCTTCTTGATAGGATTGTTGAGTCCATTCAAGAAACGTGCCATAGTTTGCTCATCGTCTTCCGTGACATTGGCTCGTATCATGGCCATCTCCATCTCCTTGTAGTACTCTTCAATGCTCTTGGTTCCTTGCTTGAGTAGTTGGAGTTTCTTGAAGAGGTCATGGTTGTAGTAGGTAGGCACAAAGCGTGCTCTCATGATATCCTTCATTTGTGCCCATGTAGTGATGGGTGGTTCACCTCTTGCCTCTCGGCACTCGATAAATTGTTCCCACCAAATGAGGACATAGTCTTGGAACTCAAGGGATGCCATTGCGATCTTCTTCTCTTCATCGTAGTTGTGCAAACAAAAGATCTTGTCGACCTTCAATGCCCATGAAAGGTACTCTTCGGGATCGTTGCTTCCATTGCACTTGGGCATGGTGAACTTGAGCTTGTCGTAGCGTTCCTCCTCATTGTGTTGGGGTTGGGGATGATGACGCCCGTGTTGTTGATGATTGTCAAACTCGTTGTGCTCTTAACGAGGAGGGTCGTCCACCTCATGTTGCTCTTGTCGTGGATGATTTCCATTGTCTTCATGCTCTTGATGAACTTGATGTTCTTGGCGACCTTTTGGAGGAGCTTCTCGAGCTCGAGGAGGAACTTGACGATGCCCGCGAGCTTGAAATCTTCGTTCTTGAACTTCTTCGGGAAGTGCTTCTTCTTGTTCATGAGCTTGTCGGCCTCGGTTGGCTACGGCTCGACTTGAATCTCGGAGGGCTTGTTGCGCCGCAAGTGCTTGAGTTTCACGGAGTTGTTGTTCTTGGCGTTGTGCCTCGGCATCTTGTGCATCTTGGTGTAGACACGCGCGCTCTTCCTCTTCATGTTGGCATTGTCGTTGTCTTTCTCATGCTAGCGCAAAAGCCTCTTGGGTTTGACGTTGTCGGTGCTCTTGAGAGTTGGTGTCATGTAGACGATTGAGGCTTGCATGATGATCTTTGCGTGCAGCACGTGGAAGAGTGTTCGAGGTCGGTGTACTTGAGCCGGAGAGGGTGAAGTCGGAGCGTTGACTTGAGCGGCTCCTTCTTGATGAAGACGAAGTGGAAGAAGAGTTTTTGAGCAACAAAGCGCGAATCTCGTCCATCCTTGCCTCATTCTCTTGCTTGTGATCATCGAGCTTGTGGTCGAAGTAGTCCCTTGTACGTTACTCGGAGAGTCGCAAGTCGGCGGCGAGGTTGTCGATGCGTTCACTCATTGCATGTTGCTCTTGATACAAAGCACGTTGTGGACCAAAGAGGTGACTCTTGGTGACTAAGGAGATCATGTCGTCGTCATGCTCAATGAAGAGTGGGTTGGTAGAGGTACTTGGCCTATCCATCATTCCAAGAAAAATGTGAGTGGTAGAAAGAGAGGAACGAATACCAAATGTACCTTGACCGAAGTTCAAAGTAGATCGATGATCACTCCAATGTGGACAAAGAAATAGCACAATTGGTACCAATTCTTGTCGGATTCTCACACCTACACAAGTAAAAGCTTATGGTGGAGCATGGTCAGGATGGTGGCACAAAATTTGATGCAATTGTAAGTGAGCTTCAATAATGTTGGAAAAGATTCGCAAGATTGCAATGCAACAAGTAGACCAAGCAATGTAATGTACACGGAAACACAGACGCAAAGAGATAAGTGGGGTTGGGCAACCAAGGTTGAGCCAAAATGTGGAATCCATAAAAATGCTCTTGTTGCACAACACTAGAGAGACGCTAGCACGATTGCACAATAGGCGGATACAAAGACTTGTGCACAACCTACTAAGCAAAAATGCAACTACTTCTATCCCAAGTATGTTCTATGCAAGGTGTTTCTATGACATGATTCAATATGATCCAATATGGCAAACTAAATGTTGTATGATGCTATGGTTCTTGCTTAAAAGCTCTTGGCTTATCTTTCCTTTTTGCTTAAAATCTTGTTTGGCTCTTTGATGTTTGAGCTCTTTTCTCATGCAATGCTTCACGAACCAAGATAGCAATTGTGTATGCGATGACAACATTCTGACACAAGAGATGATACCAAGATATGCAACAATGGTGTAAGTATGCTATGGGAATTATGATCACTAATGTGCACAAGTCTTGTTGCCGGCAATACTCAATGGCTAGTCTTGATGGGTAAGCAACGCAAAGGAGTAAGGCAATGATGGCTATCAATATAATGGCAAGAGTGATATGTGCAATACCAAGACGAGGTTACCGTTTCTTGCTTACGGTATGGTGTCAAAATGGTGGCATGAATACCAAGGTGTAGTAGAGGTGGTCGTTGTTGATGACATGTCAGTGGCGAAGATGAGCAGCGATGATGTTGATGTCGAACCGTACCTAGATAGCCTAAACACAAAAGGATACGGAACTGCAACTCAAATTCTCAAAGCTCGAAGTGGCAACACATGTCACAGTGTGAAATGGGTAAGCAAAGGTGGTGCTATGCATAAGTGGTGGTGGTTTATAGGTGGTAGGAGTGCGTATGCGGAAATGTGGGGCGGTGGTGGTGACTAAACTGGAAAAAAATCAGTTTCGTCAGGGTTCGTCGGACGTTCGGGCTGGGCCGATCATCCGGTCGTCGGACGTCCGGTAGGGGTCGGACGTCCGATTCCTAGGCAGAATTTGGGCATGGGATTAACAGCTAGGGTTCAAAGAGGAGAGGTGGAAATTCATCGAATCCGGAGGATTTTGTGGATGGAAAGGGTGGAGACAAGGGGTGTCGGTGTCAAAACCGGCAGATCTCAAGTAGGGGGTCCCGAACTGTGCGTCTAGGCGGATGGTAACAGGAGGCAGGGGACACAATGTTTTACCCAGGTTCGGGCCCTCTTGATGGAGGTAAAACCCTACATCCTGCTTGATTAATATTGAGGATATGGGTAGTACAAGAGAAGATCTACCATGAGATCGGAGAGGCTAAACCCTAGAAGCTAGCCTATGGTATGATTGTCCTTCGTCCTACGGACTAAAACCCTCCGGTTTATATAGACACCGGACAGGGCTAGGGTTACACAGAGTCGGTTACAATGGTAGGAGATCTACATATCCGTATCGCCAAGCTTGCCTTCCACGCCAAGGAAAGTCCCTTCCGGACACGGGACGAAGTCTTCAATCTTGTATCTTCATGGTCCAGGAGTCCGTCCAAAGGTATAGTCCGGCTATCCGGACACCCCCTAATCCAGGACTCCCTCAGTAGCCCCTGAACCAGGCTTCAATGACGACGAGTCCGGCGCCCAAATTGTCTTTGGAATTGCAAGGCGGGTTCCTCCTCCAAGTACTTCATAGAAGATTTTGAACACAAAGGTAGTGTCCGGCTCTGCAAATTAAGTTTCCACATATTGCCATAGAGAGAATCATATTTACACAAATCTAATCTGCTGACATATTCCGTAGCGTGACATCACACCACGGCCAAGTCTTCATTCGAATCGTTTTACTGTCCCACCTTAGCGCGTTTAGCGAGGTGGTTTCCTTGGCACGTCTTGTCAAAGCAGTGATCGTGTCCCCTTATTCCGGGATTCTCATCAATACGGGCGTGGGTAACCCAACCACGCCATTGATTTACGGCGCTTGGGAGATAAGTGAGTTTTACCAGGCTGGTGGGGACACATAGTCGCATCCGCCCATATAAGGGGATAAGGATCCACCTTTTCATCCATGCCTTCTTCCTCCTTTGCCTATCCATTTCCGCACACTCGAGCTCCAGCGCCCAAGTCCGCACACCCCACCTCAACCTTCTCCAGCCATGTCCAGATCGGGAGGCAAGTGGATGGTCTCCTCCGTTATGGAGGGACACATCAAAAAACTGAGGAAGTCCGGATACTTGTCTAACGACATTGCGCACCGGCTTCCCGAAGAGGGGTAGCTCATCCCCACCCCTAGGCCCCATGAGAGGGTGGTGTTCCTCCCCCATTTCCTCCGCGAACTGGGCTTCCCTCTCCACCCATTTCTCCGGGGGCTCATGTTCTACTATGGCCTGGATTTCCACGATCTGGCCCCGAACTTTGTCCTCAACATCTCGGCGTTTATCGTCGTGTGCGAGGCTTTCTTCCACATCCGCCCCCATTTCGGCCTATGGCTCAAGACTTTCAATATCAAGCCGAAGGTGGTGCACGGCACCCAGGCGGAGTGCGGAGGCGCCATGGTGGGCAAGATGCCCAACGTCCTATGGCTCGAGGGCTCCTTCGTGGAGTCCCTAAAGGGGTGGCAGTTGGGGTGGTTTTACATCACCGAGCTGCGCGACCCTGAATGGGTGGCAGCCCCCGAGTTCCGATCCGGACCCCCTACGCGGCTCGCCTCCTGGAAAGAGACGGGCCTGTCATGGGGTAAAAGAGGAGAGCTGACCGGACTCCAAACATGCGTCCAAACCCTGGTGGACAAGAAGCTCAGACTTGTCAACATAGTCCAGGTTATGCTCATCCGCCGGATCCTCCCGTGTCAACAACGGGCTTTCAACCTATGGGACTTCGACCTAGCGCGGCACCGAACTCTTAGCAGGCTCTTCGACACGATGTACGAAGATGCCTGGAAGGTGCTTTTCAAGGGCGTCGAGGCCCCCGTGTCCTCTACCGAGGATCGCGGATTCAGCACGCAGTGTCATGCTCGTGCGGTAAGCTGTTTTTACCTTTTACAGGGTATTAGTTTTTCATAGTTTGACTCCATGCGGGATCTAAGCTCCCTTACCTTTGACAGGATTGGCAGGAGACATCCGGACAGATCAACTGTCCGGCTCCTTTGCCCGAAGGACCAGCGGATGCTCGCTTGGCGAAGCTGCTGGTTCCGGCACCCTATGTGGTGCCGGAGAAGAAGGCCAAGAAGAAGGCCATGGGGACTCAAAAGAGTGCCCGGCGCCAGGAGGTGTCGGATTCATCATCCGACGACTCCAAGGCGCACTCCTCCCATGAAGACGAGGAGGAGGAAGAAGAGACCTCTCCCCCTCCAGCGGGGGGAGGGGGGGAAGAAAAGGAAGGCCGCCCCAACCGGGGAGGCCGAAGGGTCCAAGAAGGGGAAGACCCCTCCTCCGGACTACTCCACCAACGCCGACGACATCGAAGAGGAGTGGCCGCACAGGGCCAAGCCCCTGGCGAGATCGTAAGTATCCGGATACCAGAGTGATTCATAGGATTCCCCCATTGCGCAGCTTTTCCTTACGTGAAACATGTTTATGCAGTCCACCCAAAGACCGGCTCGACATGTCGTTGAGCGGTTCCCTGGATTCGTCGGATGTGAATTCGCTTCCGACGGCTACCTCCCCCCATCCTACGGACAACGCCGCGGTGGCGTCCCAACAGGCTCCAAGCCAGGAGGAGGTCGTCCTGAAGGTGCCGCAAGGCGACCTCCCGGAGTCCAGGCGTAAAGGGGATAGAATCCCCAAGGGCTCCAAGTCCGGCCTTGAGCCGGACACCGCACCGGAACCTTCAACGGTTCCGGACTCCGGTGGGCAGCCTCCTTCCAAGAGGAGCAAGCCTACCGAGCCGGCGATCTCCGTCCAACCGGAGGCACCAGACAATTTGTTGGAGGTGCTTAACGGCGCCTCCATCGACGAGGAGCTCCACACTATTATGAGTGTGGTGATCCAGAAGGTTCAGTCCGCCAAGAGCGTACTGACTGAAGCCTGTGCCAGCCTTCTAACAGGTTTTGAGGTAAGTAAATAATATGTAAAAATATTACCGCATAGACAGTAGCCCCTGATGCTCTGTTCGACGTTCGGAAAGAAAAGCCAAATAGCGGATCTAATAACATTCGCAGGAGTCTAACATAATCCAGTCAATATGCGTATGCAAGCTTCGCTGTTGGCCTCCGCCGCACTGACTGCGGAGGTGGATACACTGAAGCAAAACCTCGCGCGGTCCGAGAACGAGCTCGGCCATGCCAAGAGGCAACTCGAGGAGAAGGAAGGTAAGTAATACCTTGCGCAAGTATATAGAGAAGATGTGGTTGCAAAAAATGACAGGATCAACATGCTATTATAGGGGCCACGACCAAGGTGGCAACCCTTAAGAAAGAGTTGTCCGAGGCCGAAAATAGAGCGGCCGCGGAGCGTACAGAGAGAGGGAAGCAGGAGGCGCAGGTGGAGGAGGTGCAGAAAGAGCTCCAGGCGCTCGTGAAAAAACACGAGAGTTTGGAGCTTGACTCGAAGATGCAAGCATCCGAGCTTGCGACAGCCCTCGAAAGCGTGAAGTCTGCCAAGGCCGAAGCCTAGAAAGCCCTCCAAGAAATTGGAGATATGAAGAAGATAGCGGCGGGTAAGGCATTCATTATGCAAAGCAAGCACGTGAAAGTGAATTACTTGTTACTTACCCGAGTCTGGAGCTCTCCAGGAGCATTCGCAGATTTTCCCCGTAGTGCGTCTGATGCTGCCACCTACTACCGAGCCGAGGAGGGGAGCTCGACAGAGAAGGTGTTCTGGTCTCAGTATGTTGAGTCCGGACACCTGGTGCGTTTGAGCGACCAGCTGAAGCAAATGGTCGAGCTCCACAAGGTGGCCGAACAGGCCATAAAGGGCCTCATAGTTTGGCTTTGGCCTGGAGAGGCTCTGCCTGGGAGCTACTTCGGGCTGGTGAGGCGGCTGGTGGATGCTTGTCCACGGCTTGAAGTAATCAAGCGCTCCGTCTGCATCGAAGGTGCCCGTAGGGCGCTTGCCCGTGCTAAAGTGCACTGGGGCAAGATGGATGCGGAGAAGCTGGTGAAGGACGGGCCGCCGCCGGGCAAGGAGCATCGCGTCCCGGAAGCGTATTATGAGAGCGTCCTGAAGGGTGCCGGCCTTATAGCAGATGAATGCTCCAAAGATGTAATTTTTGAGTAAACTCGCATTTGTGATCCTGTACGCTGAAAACTTGTTCATATGCGCTAAGCAACGTTTTGAATTTAAAATATTACCTTTTGTGCAGCCGTTTATCAAATTTGAGAGATGGCGAGTCGTCGGCTTCTGCCCCCGTGCCACGAGTGCTGGGGTGTTCGGGATAAACATGAGCGCTCTTTTTCCCATTCTTGGGTGCTTCGAGGGAGGCGCTCAACACAACGAACAAGGCAATTGGACTATAATGCTTGAACACTCTCACTTAGCCATAGAATTCTATAATTTTAAATTTCGGCGCAGCCCCTATTGTTCGGAAGACCGAGTTCGGGGCGCTATCCACGCCTAGGCCGGACAAACTGACTCCTCGCTCTAAGCGGCATAAGTCTTTAGAGACTCGGAAACCTCTCGAACAGCGACCAGCTCTCGCCTCATCATGACGGTCAGTTTTAGCTTTCTCTACTAAGGTGCTTAGCCCAGCTCAATTGGGGCACAATCACAGTAGTTCTCCTAGTGCTACCTTAGCCGATATAACGGAACGTAAGGTACCAAAACATAGGAGCCGGGCAAACCCAACTATTGACCCAAGACATGATTCAGAGCCGATGCATATAATGCTATAAGTTCAGGGTGCCGCACTTGTGAAAGTGTTCGGACTTCTCACACTGTATTGTGGGGTACTTAAGTCCCTGGTGTATTGGCCATACCAAAGTGTACGGGTGCAACATGTCATTAATGAACATATATTCGTAAAAAAGAGTAATGCAATAATAGACGGAAGCTATGCATTGTTTATTTAAAAAGGTTGCGATCAAAGCAGAACGATACAAATAGTGCAATAAGCAAAAGATGGGACTATTTAACATATCCTTTCTAGGGGCGAGCTGCGGAATGTTATGTGAAACAGGTATACCGCTCGTTATAGAGACCACCTTAGAGTTCCATAGTGCGGCGTAGCTTTCTGCTTCCCTGGTTGTATCGTTTGTGCGACAATTGTACTGTCGGACAGGCCTTCCGAAGAATGGAATCCTGAAAATAAGAGAAAATCGGCAGCCCCTAGTGCGGTTTAAGCCACGTGTCGGGCGTGCCGTGATGGTGCCCCTCCCCCTGTGCCCATGGTATTTCCAGAGCGTAGTTATGTACACACAACACTAGTTTCGCAAGTTCGCGAGGGCTGGGGTTGGGGCCGCATTGCTACGCTTGCTCGGAACGTGCTAGGTGGTCTTGTTGTAGGTTACTCCGGGCGCGCTTGACGGTGTCTAGACATTTAATAGCCGGACTAGAGAATTGCCTTGAGAGGCTGCTTTGTACTTCCGCTGCGATAGCCGCCGTATGCTCCTCCGTTCGGAGAGAGCGTTCGGTGTTTCCATTAACCGTGATGACGCCTCGAGGGCCTGGCATCTTGAGCTTGAGGTATGCGTAGTGCGGCACCGCATTGAACTTGGCAAATGCGGTTCGCCCGAGCAGTGCGTGATAGCCACTGCGGAACAGGACTAGGTCGAAGATTAACTCCTCGCTTTGGAAATTATCCGGAGATCCAAAGACCACTTCAAGTGTAACTAAGACTGTACAGTTAGCCTCTACACCAGGTATGACGCCTTTAAAGGTCGTTTTAGTGGGTTTAATCCTCGAGGGTTCGATGCCCATTTTCCGCACTGTATCCTGGTAAAGCAGGTTCAGGCTGCTGCCGCCATCCGTAAGGACTCTAGTGAGGTGAAATCCATCAATAATTGGGTATAGAACCAATGCGGAGAATCCGCCATGACGGATGCTAGTGGGGTGGTCCCTTCGATCAAAAGTGATCGGGCAGGAAGACCATGGGTTGAACTTTGGGGCGACTGGCTCCATCGCGTATACGTCCCTTAGCGCATGCTTCCGCTCCCTCTTGGGGACGTGGGTTGCGTATATCATGTTCACCGTCTGCACTTGTGGGGGAAAACCTTTCTGTCCACTGTTGTTCGGCGGCCGGGGCTCCTCCTCGTCATCGCTATGCAGCCCCTTGTCTCTACTTTCGGCATTTAACTTGCCTGCCTGCTTGAACACCCAACAATCCCTGTTGGTGTGATTGGCTGGTTTTTCGGGGGTGCCATGTATCTGGCATGAGCGGTCGAGTATTTGGTCCAAACTGGACGGTCCCGGGGTATTTCTTTTGAATGGCCTTTTCCGCTGACCGGGTTTAGAGCCTCTGAATCCGACATTAACTGTTGTATCCTCAGCATTGTTGCCGTTAATGCGGCGCTTTTGCTTGTAGCGACGTGACCTGCCACTGATGTCCTTGGTATCTGAATTACCAGGGCTCTTGGTCATGTTATTGTTGCGAGCTAGACAGCTGTCTTCTCCCGCGCAAAAGTGGGTCATAAGTGTCGTGAGGGCTGCCATAGATTTCGGCTTTTCCTGTCCTAGGTGCCGTGCAAGCCACTCGTCGCAGATGTTATGCTTGAAGGCTGCTAGGGCCTCTGCGTTCGGACAGTCGACGATTTGATTTTTCTTGGTTAGGAATCGTGTCCAGAATTGTCTGGTCGATTCCTATGGCTGCTGAATTATGTGGCTAAGGTCATCGGGGTCTGGTGGTCGCACATAAGTGCCATGGAAATTGTCGAGGAATGCGGCTTCCAGGTCCTACCAACAACCAATTGATTCTGCTGGCAAGCTGTTAAGCCAATGCCGAGCTGGTCCTTTAAGCTTGAGTGGGAGGTATTTGATGGCGTGTAGGTCATCACCGCGGGCCATGAAGGAGATAGTCCTTGATCCATACCGCAGGATCTGTTGTGCCATCATATGATTCGATGTTCACGGGTTTGAAACCCTCAGGGATTTGATGATCCATTACTTCATCTGTGAAGCATAGTGGGTGTGCGGCGCCTCTGTATTGGGCTATATCACGACGCAGCTCAAGCTAGCTTTGTCTACTATGTTCGGCCCGGCCGGATTGACTGTATCCGGAGTGACGATTACCGTCTCATGCCGTGGGGCTCCCACGCGATCCGTAGATCGATCTTGTTTGCCTTGCCTTGTCCTCCAATATATCTCACAGGTCTGGCGCATTTTCCCGTGCCTTGGTATTTTTTGAGCGGCGCCGGGGTGCGGCTTGAGTGGAGGGCCAAGAGGCCTCTCTGTCGCGTCCACGGGGTGGCCGGTCGGCCGCATCATGCGCTGGTGATGTAGGTTTAGGTTCTTCCTCCTCTAATCGGGGTAGCAGCCTGCGCTTTGGGTACCTCTTGGAGGGGCGTTCGAGTTCATACTCTTCGGCCGCAAGGACCTCAGTCCATCTGTCGGCTAGCAAATCTTGATCAGCTCTAAGTTGTTGCTGTTTTTTCTTGAGGCTGCTCACCATGGCCATAAGCCTGCGTTTGAAACACTCTTGTTCGACGGGATCCTCCGGCACGACAAATTTGTTGTCGTCGAGGCTTGCCTCGTCTTCGGGGGGAGGTATATAATTATCGTCCTCGACCTCTCTGTCTGTCGCTCTCTCATGAGGGCTGGCTTCTCCATCCTCATGTGCTGAATCTTGCTGGAGGTGGTTGTCTTTGGCACTGTCTAGGGTGTTATTATCTCCCGTACCGGAATCACCGTTTTTGCTTTGGCGGGATTTAGAGCGGCGCCGCTGACGCCGGCGCTTAGGCTGCTTCTTGGAGGGGTCATCCTCCTTTGTTCCATCGCCATTGACTTCTTTTGGGGTGCCCACCATGTATATATCATACGACGAGGTGGCTTTCCAGTGCCCTATAGGCGCTGGTTCTTGATCGTCTCCTGCATCGGCGTCCATACCGATGATGTCTTCGGAGTCGAAGTCGAGCATGTCGGTTAAATCATCGATAGTGGCTACAAAGTGGGTGGTGGGTGGGCTTTGAATTTCTTCATCATCCGCATCCCAACTTCGCTGACCATAGTCCGGCCAGGGCTCTCCTGATAAAGAGAGAGACTTTAGTGAATTCAGAATATCGCCGAAGGGCGAGTGCTGAAAGATGTCCACGGCTGTGAACTCCATGATCGGCGCCCAATCAGGTTCGATCGGTAGGGGCGCGGAGGGATCGGAGTCTGGAGAGGAGTCCACCTCCTTGGAGTCACGGGCTTCGCAGAGAATAGGGCTGGTGTTCGGCTCGATCGCCATAGAGATTGCAGCCCCTAAGGCGGTGTCCAACCACCCATCCTTGATTGGTGCAGTTGGCTCCGAATTAAGGGTCCGAGCTGATGCGGGTGCGGCCTCCAGGGCACTGTTCGGCGGTAGAGCTAGATCATGCCCATCGTGACAGTGCGGCGCGCTCGGCTGCGGCTTGAATCCGTCGAAGATCAAGTCTCCGCGGAGGTCCGCTGTGTAGTTTAAACTTCTAAATCTGACCTAACGGCCAGGGGCGTAGCTTTCGATCTGCTCCAGATGGCCAAGCGAATTGGCCCGCGGTGCAGAGCCGCCAAATACGAAGATCTGTCCGGGGAGAAAAGTCTCACCCTGGATCGCATCGTTGTTGATGATCGGAGGAGCCATCGGGCCTAAAAGTGACGAAACAGAGGAACTCTCAATGAAAGCACCAATGTTAGTGTCAAAACTGGCGGATCTCGGGTAGGGGGTCCCGAACTGTGCGTCTAGGCGGATGGTAACAGGAGGCAGGGAACACAATGTTTTACCCAGGTTCGGGCCCTCTTGATGGAGGTAAAACCCTACGTCCTGCTTGATTAATATTGATGATATGGGTAGTACAAGAGTAGATCTACCACGAGATTGGAGAGGCTAAACCCTAGAAGCTAGCCTATGGCATGATTGTCCTTCGTCCTACGGACTAAAACCCTCCGGTTTATATAGACAGCGGAGAGGGCTAGGGTTACACAGAGTCGGTTACAATGGTAGGAGATCTAGATATCCGTATCGCCAAGCTTGCCTTCCACGCCAAGGAAAGTCCCTTCCGGACACGGGACGAAGTCTTCAATCTTGTATCTTCATGGTCCGGGAGTCCGGCCGAAGGTATAGTCCGGCTATCCGGACACCCCCTAATCCAGGACTCCCTCAAGGGGGAAAAGCTAGATCCACTCAAAACAAAGCAAATCCACGGATCCAAACCAACAAAATTTCAACACACTAACAAATCACAAAAAAATTGGGGCTATTTTTGTGGGGAATTTTCAAATTAGGGACAAAATCAACAAAAACTAGGGTAGCAACAAAACGGGGAGGCTCCGAAATCGTGATCAACTTGGCTCTTGATACCAAGATGATGTAGGGTACAACCTTAATCGCCCGATCTTTCACGAAAGGAGTGGATCCGGCAAAGAACATGAGGAACACGAGGGGAAATCGATGGAAAACACAAGGGGGGACACAAGAGGAAACACTAAACCAACACGAATAAGTCACACATGTGCTGGATCCTCGAGTACATAAGGAAAGATACACAATCTACGGACAACTAAGGACGATACAAGGGTAGCCAGTCTTCTCCATGAGGAGGTCTTGAGTTCTTCCCCAAAAGGGGTCTTGGATCCGCTTGGGGGATCTTCTCCGGTGAAGGTATCCAAGTGGACGAGCAAAGCTCTGACATCAAAATATGAGCTAATCCTTTGCTAACCTAGCTACATGGAGGGAGAGGTCTATTTATAGTCTTAGTGCAAATGGGGGGAAGTGAAGGGGTACATGGGCCTCAGCCCGAAACTGGACACAACCAGGTACTGGACGTCCGCTGGGGGCCGGTCGTCCGGTGGCTCACGGGCGTCCGTATGTCCAGTAAGTGCTGGTCGCCCGCTCGTTTTGGCTCGGGTCCTGAAGTGACGGATTTCCGGGCTGGGCCGGTCTTCCAGTCGCCGGACGTCCGCTCGTTTGGCACAGGTGCAGGGGCACCGGTCGTCCGGTCTGGACCGGACGTCCGCTCGCTGGGGTTCGGCTGGAGCATCAGGCGCCGGACGTCCGGTCCCGACCGGTCATCCGGTGGCTGGGATTTCTTCCGAAGATCATCTTCTTCTCCATCTCCACGTCCGTCTTCCTCTTCATCTTCTCCTTGCTCCTTGGCTTCTCCATGATACCCGGGGATGCACAATGTGTCCATATAAGGTAGTATCCATGTCTCATGTGCATCGAAGTGGAAATGTGAGAGGAGAGATGTCACCTCGGTTTCGAGAGCTCTTGCTCATGCTCGTGTCATGGGTCCAAGAGGTGTCGTAGGAGATGTAGGTGGGTCCATGGGGATGGCCTTGGGATGCTCCGCATCAATAGGGGTGTCAAGTAGTATACCATCCTCGAAGCGGTCAAGTGAGAACGTGTAAAGGAGATGATTCACCTTTGTGTATGTGAAGTAGATGTCACACGTGTCACTTGCCAAACGGACTCTTGACATGGTGATGCCCGTAGGATGCTCTGCATCTTCTCCCCTCCCTTGTGAAAGATCTGACCTCGGATCGAAAACCAAATCACCATGGGAAAGAAATGGCTTCGCCGTGTAGAAGCAGACATTCACATGGTAGTCATCATCCTTTAAAATGATCAAGGACAACAAACACTTGGAAAAATAAATGTGGTTAGTGTTTGTGCAAAACCAAGCATTCAAGAGGTGATTCACCAAATAAGTGTTGTCATCATGCAAAGCATATGGTGTGAAAAAGGATTATGACATGGCATGTAAGCATATCAATCTAGCACACGCAAATAAATCATGGGGACAAGCATGTGAATGTGAGGTAGTGATGCAAGTATGTGTGACAAGAGAAGAAGCATCTACGTCAAGTTCATAGCAAGCATTCACAAATTTCTCAATGAAAGGTCTATGGTAGGCATATGAATCATTCACAACACCAAATAAAATGAAGTGTCTAAACACATGGGTCAAGTGCAAGACAATCCAAGCATAATGTGCATGGGGTGTAGTGAATATAGTGTGGCACTCAGCACAATAGAAAGAGCAATTGTTCATCATGTGTGAGGCAATCAAGGCAAGCATGTAGCAATCAATGGGACATGGCATATGTGAAGAAACAACATTGTTGCAACCAAACATGTGATAGGAGCAAGTAATCCAAGAATTGGATGCAACACACAAGGCATATAAATCATGATGCGTGGAATTGTGAAAATGACAAGTCGAAGCAAGATCTCTAACAAGTGTGCAACCAAGTGGTCCAAGATGAACAATAAGTCTCATGGTGCAAGCAATACAAGTAGTATGATCTGCAATATCCATGCTCAAGAAAGATGTCACCTTGAAGGCGTGTGCTTGTGCATTCTTCACATTGCCGAAGTGGTTTGTAAGGTGGTGTAGAAGCGAGTCATGGTCGACTGTATGAGGCTCGCTCTCAAGAGCTTGAATGGTCAACTCATGTGACATGGAAGTTGACACAAAGTCCAAGTGTCCTACACATGCACTGATGAGGACATCAATACCATTGTTACACCCACAACCCCTGCTGCTATACATACTGGACCAATTACTAGAGCTCGCGCACGCCAATTGAATTATCAGGTACTTTCGTTTCTTGGTAACGATTCTAATATTCATGAGAATATGATGCTGCCCAAATTGGATACATTTGTTTTGCTTACAAATGAAGGGCCTAGCTTGGACAAGAAAGATGAGCCTTGGAGCAAGTTCATGCATGGAGACGATGGCATGCGCAAGGGGAACAAGAACGGAGTTACAAGTGATGATTCCAGGACTTTGAAGCCACCATAATGAGTGCATGAAGCCTTGGATGAAATATACAAGATGCCACTTCATAAATTTCGTCCAGAGGCTATTCTAGGTGCCGCGTCACCTTATTTTTGGGTCAGGCCCATGTCATATCGAAATACTTGATTATAGGGTGTTTTTACAGTCCGTATGTGTGGGGAAACAATAGTTAGGGTTGGTTTCGGACCCCTCCTCCAAGGTCCACAAAATTCCCCCTCTCTCCTCCATATATATAGCCCTTAGGGCATCATTTACACTTTTGGTTTATTTCAGATAAAAGTTCGCCATAGCTGCAACTTCGCGTACTTCGTTTGTGTTCAATGACAAGACAGAGGCGTCACCGAACCCCACCTTGATCAATAAAGCTTTCCTCTTATATTTGCAATATCCAGATTGCAATCTTAGTTTCTTGCTTGTTCTTCATTTGCTTGCAGGAAACAGACCTTCATGGTAAGGCTGATCGTGCTCCGGCGTGGTCAATAACCTCTCAGAGTTGGTTTAGCGATTGCTAAGGTGCGACGTCTTCACACGTTCGTAGTCGGATCGTCAAAGTCGGCTTCCTTCAAAACTATAGCCACCATCTCATCGAAACATCGAGACACCTTCGCCTCTATCAAGTGGTATGATATTTCCAGGTTGCTTGGTGAGATTTTATAGTTTTCATAGTTTAGATCGAGTCTGTTCTTCATACCTACGGTCCACGAAAAAGCCAAAAAAATTAGGGCTAGTTCATCATATCTGAACCAATCTGAGCCGTTGCATAATCTGTTCACAAGTTGTCACGCTGTCGTTGCATCATCATCATCACCACTGCCATATACCACCATCATCATCACCACTGCCATATACCACCATCATCATCACCGTTGCCATACACCACCATCATCGTCACCGCTGCCATATACCACCATCGTCATCACCGCTGCCATATACCACCATCATCATCACCGTTGCCATATACCACATATCCACCGCCATCACGATAATCTGAGTCCACCTCCCTCACCAATTCACCACCAGTCCGAGTTCCACCAGATTCATCGCCGCCACCAGTCCGAGTTCCACCATATTCATCTCCGCCACCAGTCCTAGTCCGAGTCCAGTATTTTGTTACTCTGTTTTGGATTTCTAGATCACACCATACTCCGAGTCGTGACAGAGTAGGACTCCTGAACTTTCGTGCTACCCGCAGTAGAAAAATAGTTCCAAACTCAAACAAAACTAAGTCTGGAAAATTTTGGCTAGGCAGTTTTTAGACCATTTGTAGACTTTTTCGAACTAAATTTGTTGCGGAGCAAAAAAAAGAGGAAAAAGTGCAAAAAAGTAAAAAAAATAATAAAATTTCAGAGCGTGCCCCTCCCTTGTTTACGTGCAGCGTCGTGATTTTATTAGTGTTCTAGGCTCGCGTCTCTAGCACGGTCTATCCTAGGACCAGCACAGTACCGTCATTGAGCGTTTATTCAAGTTTGCATCTCTGAATTGATTATTTCTAACCATTTTTGCTACAATATTATAAGACTTCCTAGCTCCACATACATCTACATCGTACGTTTGACTCTCCCTTGTAATCACTCTATCCAAGCTTTGAGAGTTTTGACTACGACGGTTGCCGATCATCGCCTGCTGCTAGGTAAGAACTGGTAAGAATTTGAGATTTTCTTGACGGATTTGTGACACCCACCATCACCTCTTGTTAGTAGTCTGTAGGATCATATTCTTGTGTGTTTCTATTGCTAGTAACCATGGCAGGATCACAAGCCAACAAGACTGACTGGGAGAACATGACGAATAAGGAGTTGCATGATAAATTTCAGCAAATGATGAGTGGACAGGTGCAAGATGTGCTAAACGGATTTGAAGAGTCCATGGAGAAGATAGATGGCATGGAGAAGATGTTCGAAACAAAGCTCGATAACAGGTTTAATGAATTGCTCGCACGTCTTCCACCACCACCACCGGTTGCATGTAACACACCTCTACAACAACAATAACAACAACAATGTCGCCTTCCAAATCAAGTGGGACGAGGCTATTCTAGGTGCTGCGTAACCTTTTTTTTGGGCCAGGCCCATGTAATTTCGAAATACTTTATTATAGGCAGTTTTTAGAGTCCGTATGTGTGGGGAAACAAGAGTTAGGGTTGGTTTCAAACCCCTCCTCCAAGGGCCACGAAATTCCCCCTCTCTCCTCCATATATACAGCCCTTAGGGCATCGTTTAGACTCTGGGTTTTGTTTAGATAAAAGTTCGCCATAGCTGCAACTTCGCGTACTTCGTTTGTGTTCAATGACCAGACAGAGGCGTCATAGAACCCCACCTTGATCAATAGAGCTTTCCTCTTATATTTGCAATATCCGGATTCCAATCTTAGTTTCTTGCTTATTCTTCGTTTGCCTGCAGGAAACAGACATTCATGGTCAGGTTGATCGTGCTCTGGCGTGGTCAATAACCTCTCGGAGTTGGTTTAGCGATTGCTAAGGCGCGACGTCTTCGCACGTTCGTAGTCGGATTGTCAAAGTCGGCTTCCTCCAGAACGATAGCCACCATCTCATCGAAACATCGGGACACCTTCGCCTCTATCAAGTGGTATCAGATTTCCAGGTTGCTCGGTGAGATTATATAGTTTTCATCGTTTAGATCGAGTCTATTCTTCATACCTATGGTCCACAAAAAAGCCAAAAAAAATTAGGGCTAGTTCATCATATCTCAACCAATCTGAGCCTTTGCATAATCTGTTCACAAGTTGTCACACCGTCGCTGCATCATCATCATCACCGCTGCCATATACCACCATCATCATCACCGCTGCCATATACCACCATCATCATCACCGCTGCCATATACCACCATCATCGTCACCGCTGCCATATACCACCATCGTCATCACCGCTGCCATATACCACCATCGTCATCACCGCTGCCATATACCACATATCCACCGCCATCACGATAATCCGAGTCCACCTCCATCACCAATTCGCCACCAGTCCGAGTTCCACCAGATTCATCATCATCGCCAGCCCGAGTTCCACCAGATTCATCTCCGCCACCAGTCCTAGTCCGAGTCCAGTATTTTGTTACTCTGTTTTGGATTTCTAGATCACACCATACTCTGAGTCGTGACAGAGTAGGACTCCTGAACTTTCGTGCTACCCGCAGTAGAAAAATAGTTCCAAACTCAAAAAAACTAAGTCTGGAAAATTTTGGCTAGGCAGTTTTTAGACCATTTGTAGACTTTTTCGAACAAAATTTGTTGCGGAGCAAAAAAAGAGGAAAAAAGTAAAAAAAAATAGAGCGTGCTCCTCCCTTGTTTACATGCAGCGTCGTAATTTTGTTAGTGTTCTAGGCTTGCATCTCTATCACGGTCTAGCCTAGGACCAGCACAGTATCGTCATTGAGCGTTTATTCAAGTTTGCATCTCTGAATTGATTATTGCTGACACTTTTTGCTACCATATTATAAGACTTCCTAGCTCCACATATATCTACATCGTGCGTTTGACTCTCCCTGGTAATCGCTCTATCCAAGCTTTGAGAGTTTTTACTATGACGATTGCTGATCACCGCCTGCTGCTAGGTAAGAACTGATAAGAATTTGAGATTTGCTTAACGGATTTGTGACACCCACCACCACCTCTTGTTAGTAATCTGTAGGATCATATTCTTGTGTGTTTCTATTGCTGCTAACCATGGCAAGATCACAAGCCGACGAGACTGACTGGGAGAACATGATGAATAAGGAGTTGCATGATAAATTTCAGCAAATGATGAGTGGACAGGTGCAAGATGTGCTAAACAGATTTGAAGAGACCATGGAGAAGATAGATGGCTTGGAGAAGACGTTCGAAACAAAGCTCCATAACAAGTTTAATGAATTGCTCGCACGTCTTCCACCGCCACCACCGGATGCACGTAACGCACCTCTACAACAACAACAACAACAACAACAACAACAACAACAACAACAACAACAACAACAACAACAACAACAACAACAACAACAACAACAACAACAACAACAACAACAGCGTCCCCTTCCAAATCAAGTGGGACGAGCATAGCGCATTCCCGTTGACCCTAGGCAATATTCTGGTCCCGTTGTTGATGCTTATAGCTCCTACTGCTACTGCAGAGGTCGAGGACCATTACGAGGATGAGGTTGATAAAAGTTAGAACTACGTGCAACCACCAGCACCACCACTACCAGGTCGTCCTTAGTTATATCATCGCAACGGTAGGGCTGCACCACCATATGAGGTACGAGATCATGACCATCTTCCTAAACTGAAATTGAATATTCCACCATTTGAGGGTAGATATGTTCCTGATATATATCTTACTTGGGAGTTAGAAACTGAACAACGTTTTACATGTTTACAATATCCCGAGGAGAGACGTGTTCCTGCTGTTGTTTATGCTTTCACTAGATTCGCATGTGTTTGGTGGTCTGAACATTGTAGATTATATCCTATTCCAACTACTTGGGCTGCTTTGAAAACTGCTATGCGTACTAGTTGTGTTCCACCATATTATCAACGTGAATTACTTCAAATATTACAGTGTTTAGGACAAGGAAAAAATTCTGTAGAAGAATATTATCACGAATTACAAATTTTCATGATTAGATGTGGTATTGTTGAGGAGAATGAAGCTATGCTTGCACGTTTTATGGGTGGATTAAATAGAGGGATTCAGTCCATTCTAGAGTATAAGGAGTATACTAATATCACTCGTTTATTCCCTCTTCCTTCTAAAGCTGAACATGAAGTGCAGGATCAATAGGCATTGGCGCGAACTAATTTTTCTGCAGGTCGACCTTCATCGTGGACACCACGTGCATCCTCTACTTCCACTGGACCATCACCTCCATCAGGTGCCACCTCTAGCCGTGATACAAGAATGCAGGCACAACCACCACTATCTGCCAAGAGCACACCTGCCAGGCCTGCACAGAGCTCTTCTTCTTCTATGGCATCAACAGGGCACACAAGTGATATTATTTGTCGTCGTGGTAAGGGAAGAGGACATTTTGCGAGACAATGTAAATCTCAGCGTGTGATGATTGCTACTGAGGATGATGGGTATGAATCCGCTAGTGACTATCATGAGGAGACTTTGGCTCTTATTACACCTGAAGAACACGATGGAGATGATTTTGATCATGAGATGCAATACATGGCTCCTGAAGATGCTGACATGTATGAATGTTTAGTTGCTCAACGTGTTTTGAGTGTGCAGGTCACACAAGCTGAGCAAAATCAGAGGCATAATTTGTTCCATACAAAGGGAGTTGTGAAGGAACGTTCGGTTCGTGTCATCATAGATGGAGGGAGCTGCAACAACTTGGCTAGCATGGAGATGGTGGAGAAGCTATCTCTCACCACAAGACCACATCCACATCCTTACTACATCCAATGGTTCAACAACAACGGCAAGGTTAATGTAACACATATTGTTCGTGTGCATTTTAGTATCTCTACATATGCTGATTATGTTGATTGTGATGTGGTACCCATGCAAGCATGTTCCTTATTACTTGGTAGACCATGGCAATTAGATAAAAATTCTGTACACCATGGTAGAAATAATCAGTATACTTTTGTTCATAAGGATAGCCATATTCCTTTGCTTCCTATGACTCCTGAATCCATTTTGAACGATGATATTAATAGAGCTAATAAAGCAAAACAGGAGAAAACTAAGAGTGAAAATCAGATTGTGGCAAAAGAATTTGAGCAACAAATTAAACCTAATAATAAACCATCTAGTGTTGCTTCTGAAATTAAATTGAAAAGTGCATGTTTACTTGCCACAAAATCTGATATTGATGAGCTAGATTTCAGCAAATCTGTTTGCTATGCTTTTGTGTGCAAAGAGGCATTATTTTCATTCGAGGACGTGCCTTCCTCTTTGCCCCCTGCTGTCACTAACATTTTGCAGGAGTTCGCTGATGTCTTCCCACAAGATGTGCCACCGGGATTACCACCTATTCGAGGGATTGAGCATCAAATTGACTTAATTCCCTGTGCATTGCTACCCAACCGTGCACCATACCATACCAATCCAGAGGAGACGAAGGAGATTATGCGTCAAGTACAGGAGTTGCTCGATAAAGGTTACATACATGAATATCTTAGTGGTTGTGCTTTTTCTATTATACTAGTGCCTTAAAAGGATGGTACGTCGCGTATGTGTGTTGACTGTAGAGGCATAAATAATATTACTATTCGTTATCGTCATCCTATTCCTAGGCTAGATGATACGCTTGATGAATTGAGTGGCTCTACAATTTTCTCCAAAGTTGATTTTCATAGTGGATACCATCAAATTCGTATGAAACTGGGAGATGAATGGAAAACAACATTTAAAACTAAGTTTGGTTTATATGAGTGGTTAGTCATTCCTTTTGGGTTAACTAATGCACCTAGTACTTTCATGAGACTAATGAACGAAGTTTTACGTGCTTTCATTGGACGATTTGTGGTAGTCTATTTTGATGATATACTGATTTATAGCAGATCTTTGGATGAACATTTGGAACATTTACGTGCTATTTTTATTGCTCTACGTGATGCATGTTTGTTTGGTAACCTTGGTAAGTGCACCTTCTGCGCCAAGCGAGTATCTTTTCTTGGCCATGTTGTTACTCCATAGGGAATTGAAGTTGATAAAGCCAAGATTGAAGCTATTGAGAGTTGGCCGCAGCCCAAAACGGTCACACAAGTGAGGAGTTTTCTTGGCCTCGCTGGATTCTATAGGCATTTTGTGAGAGATTTCAGCACCATTGCTGCACCTCTCAATGAGCTTACAAAGAAGGATTTGCCTTTTGTTTGGGGTACCGCACAGGAAGAAGCCTTCACCGTATTGAAAGATAAGTTGACACATGCTCCTTTACTCAAACTTCCTGATTTTAATAAGACTTTTCAGCTTGAATGTGATGCTAGTGGAATTGGATTAGGAGGTGTGTTATTACAAGATGGCGAACCTGTTGTATACTTTTCTGAAAAAATTGAGTGGGCCTAGTCTGAATTATTCTACTTATGATAAAGAATTATATGCTCTTGTTCAGACTTTAGAAACATGGCAACATTATTTATGGCCCAACGAATTTGTTATACATTCTGATCATGTATCTTTGAAACATATTAAAAGTCAAGCTAAACTGAATCGTAGACATGATAAATGCGTTGAATTCATTGAGACTTCAAAATATTTGGTTTGGAGACCATCAAAGATCAATATGTGCATGATGTTGATTTTAAAGATGTAATGCAGAATTGTAAAGAAGGAAGAATGTGGAACAAGTTCGTCATTAATGATAGATTTGTGTTTCGTGCTAACAAGCTATGCATTCCAGCTAGCTCTGTTCGTCTTTTGTTGTTGCAGGAGGTGCATGGATGAGGATTAATGGGACACTTTGGCGTGAAGAAGAGGGATGGTATACTTGCTACACATTTCTTTTGGCCAAAGATGAGACGTGATGTTAAGCGTTTTGTTGCTCGCTGCACTACATGTCAAAAAGCTAAGTCACGACTAAATCCTCATGGTTTATATATGCCTTTGCCTGTACCTAGTGTTCCTTGGGAGGATATATCTATGGACTTTGTTTTAGGTTTACCTCGAACAAAGAAGAGAAGGGATAGCATATTTGTTGTCGTGGATAGGTTCTCGAAAATGGCACACTTTATACCATGTCATAAAAGCGATGATGTTGTTAATGTTGCTGACTTGTTATTTCATGAAATTATTCGCTTGCATGGTGTGCCAAATACTATTGTTTCAGATCATGATACTAAATTTCTTAGCCACTTTTGGAGATGTTTATGGGCTAAGATGGGGACTAAACTGCTTTTTAGTACTACTTGTCACCCCCAAACTGATGGACAAACTGAAGTAGTCAATAGAACATTGTCTACTATGCTTAGGGCTGTTTTGAAGAATAATAAGAAAATGTGGGAAGATTGCTTGCCTCATATTGAATTTGCTTATAATCATTCATTGCATTCTACTACTAAGATGTGCCCTTTTGAAATTGTGTATGGCTTCCTACCTCATGTACCTATTAATTTGTTGCCTCTTCCATCTTCGAAGAAGGTTAATTTTGATGCTAAAAAACGTGATGAATTAATTTTAAAAATGCATGAGTAAACTAAGGAAAACATTGAGCGTATGAATGCTAAATATAAACTTGCTAGAGATAAGGGTAGAAAACATGTTGTGTTTGCACCTGGAGATCTCGTTTGGTTACATTTGCGTCAGGATAGATTTCCTAATTTGCGCAAATCAAAGCTAATGCCATGTGTTGATGGCCCTTTTATGGTCTTAGAGAAAATAAATGATAATGCATATAAACTTGAGCTGCCTGCAGATTTTGGGGTTAGTCCCACTTTTAACATTGCAGATTTGAAGCCTTATTTGGGAGAGGAAGATGAGCTTTCGTCGAGGACGACTTCATTTCAAGAAGGGGAGGATGATGAGGACATCAATACCATTGTTACAACCACAACCCCTGGTGCAATACATACTGGACCAATTACTAGAGCTCGCGCACGCCAATTGAATTATCAGGTACTTTCGTTTCTTGGTAACGATTCTAATGTTCATGAGAATATGATGGTGCCTAAATTGAATACATTTGTATTGCTTACAAATGAAGAGCCTAGCTTGGACAAGAAAGATGAACCTTGGAGCAGGTTCAAGCATGGAGATGATGGCATGCGCAAGGGGAACAAGAACGGAGTTACAAGTGATGATTCCAGGACTTTCAAGCCACCATAATGAGTGCATGAAGCCTTGGATGAAATATACAAGATGCCACTTCATAAATTTCGTCCAAAGGCTATTCTAGGTGTTGTGTCACCTTATTTTTGGGCCAGGCCCATGTAATTTCAAAATACTTGATTATAGGCAGTTTTTAGAGTCCGTATGTGTGGGGCAGCAAGAGTTAGGGTTGGTTTCCGACCCCTCCTCCAAGGGCCACGAAATTCCCCTCTCTCCTCCATATATACAGCCCTTAGGGCATCGTTTAGACTTTGGGTTTTGTTTAGATAAAAGTTCGCCATAGCTGCAACTTCGCGTACTTCGTTTCTGTTCAACGACCAAACAGAGGCGTCACAGAACCCCACCTTGATCTATAAAGCTTTCCTCTTATATTCACAATATCCAGATTGCAATCTTAGTTTCTTGCTTGTTCTTCATTTGCATGCAGGAAACAGACCTTCGTGGTCAGGTTGATCGTGCTTCGGCGTGGTCAATAACCTCTCGGAGTTGGTTTAGCGATTGCTAAGGCACGACGCCTTCGCACGTTCGTAGTCCACTACTAGGAAAAGGGCTATAGCTAATATTGACATTAATGGCGCACCATGTATGTGCTGCGCCACTGCTATATAGCAGTGGCACACCATATATAGGTGCGCCATTAGTGTCCTCATTACTAATGGCGCACCAGATACACGGTGCGCCATTACTAGCAATTTTATTTTTTTATTTTTCCAAAACTATTAATGGCGCACCAGGGTACAATGCTCCATTACTAGTTTTAACTAGTAATGACGCACCACACACTCTGTGCGCCACTACTAACAATTTTTTTTACTTTTTTTTCAAAACTAGTAATGGTGCACCTGTGTGAAGTGCGCCATTACTAGTTCAAACTAGTAATGCCACACCACAACCACGGTGCGCCACTACTAACAAATGTTTTTGCAAAACTAGTACTGGCGAACCTCTAACTGGTGCGCCATTAGTAACTAGGGTTACTAATGGCGCATTTTTAGGTGGTGCGCCATTAGTAACCTGAGACCAGCTAGATATTTTGGACAGCCACCTACCACACTCACTTTCCCCACTTCATTTTCTCCACCTCCTTCTCCAAGCTTGTCTCGGCTGCCTCCTCCTCCTCACCTCATTTGCACCATAGATGCACCCAAATTAAGTGGTTAAATTACCTTTTTTGATAGGTAAGTAAGGGGAAAGCTTTCTTTATGTTGTAGATCTACTTTTTTCTCCCTCCAACAACATGCACATGCACTTTTTATGGCCTAGCTAGATCTATGTATGTTTGTGGTGTTGCATATGTTTGTGGTGTTGCATATATGTTTGTGTTTGCAGGTACCGGTATTTGAAATGCGATAGTTGCCAATATTTTGCTGGAATGTTGATTCATTTCTGTTTCCACGAGAATTTGGCACTATGCATTCTTTTTGGTCCTATTTTTAGGCAAAGTCATGCCAAATATTTTCTTGGTTCTAAAATATCGTTTTGCTCTACCCCGAAGGTGACCATGGTCCGCACGATGACCGAAGGCATCATGAATAGGTTTTTGAGCTCCGCGAAGGCCGAGATGCTTCAAAAGAACGAGACGGAGATAAGATGTCCGTGTCGAAGATGCAAGCTGAAGAGCCTTGTTGCGCACCCGGATTCTTGACAGGTGCGGGCCCACCTGCTCTTGCGTGGTTTCATGGATGGCTATCGATGGCAAGGTGATGAAGATGACTTTGAAGTCGTCCATGGGGGGCCGAGCAAGAAATGAGGAAGGGCAGCAAGACAACCATCACGGCGAGGGCGGGCGAGAAGACGAAGAATCTCCAGGACATGATCACGACGGTGATGCTGTACAATGTCATCATGTAGAAGATGCCGGACATGATGATGAGGAAGATCAAGACGAAGGGCATGATCATGAAGATGAAGATGCTGGAGCAGACAACGATGAACCATCGATGGGCTGGGTGCAGGACCCTCATATTCAAGAGCTGCTTCTCAAGTAGACGGATAACGCAGGATCTGCCGCCCGAGAGAAAGCCAAACTAGATCAACTTGAGATAGACGCGGTTACTCCATTGTATGAAGGATGCAGGCCCAAGGATACCCGCCTGAAAGTAACGCTCATGGCTCTGGAGATGAAGGTAAAACACAAAATGACCGACGCGTGATTTGACAAGAACATGTCATTCTGGCACGAACGTCTTCCCAAGGGGAACAAGTGTCGGACCAATTTCGAGGAGGCAAAGAAAATCGTCTGTCCTCTGGATTTACCGCACGTGAAATACCATGTGTGCATGAAAAATTGCATCATTTATCGGGACGAGCACGCGGAGTCTACCATATGTCCGTTGTGCGGCGTCACTCGATACAAGAAGAGGAAGAAATCTCCTCAAAAAGTGGTGTGGTACTTTCCGATCACTCCTCGTCTGCAGCGGTATTTCGCGGACCCTAAGCTAGCAAAGCTCCTGCGTTGGCACGCAGATAGGGAGGAGAAGAAGCGAGAAGATGATGGAAATGATCCGGAGATAAATAAAAAAGACAAGAAGCTGAGTCACCCTAAGGATGCGAGCCAGTGGCAAGCATTGAACTTCGAACACCCAAAATTTGGGGCCGATCCAAGGAACATCGTGCTGGGTGCGAGCACCGATGGAGTCAATCCATTTGGCAGCCAGAGAAGCACACATAGCACCTGGCCTGTGTTTGTGTGGATGTACAACCTTCCCCCTGGTTGTGAATGAAGAGGAAGTACATTCACATGAGTATGCTAATTGAAGGGCCGAAACAACCAGGGAACGACATCAATCTATATCTGGGGCTGCTGAAAGAGGATCTAGACATGCTATGGAAAACGCTAGCCAATACGTGCGACGCCGCAGAGAAAGAATATTTCCCTATGAGAGCCGCACTGCTCACGACGGTGCACGACTATCTCGGTTACGGATATCTTGCGGGGCAGGTGGTCCACGGATTTTCTGGATGCGTCAGGTGTATGGATGACACAATGTATTGCCAGCTAGATAGAGATCCCGAGTCTTCGAAAACCATGTTCATGGGACATCGAAGGTGGCTTCGCGATGATGACCCATGGAGAAAATGCAAGGATCTGTTCGATGGTGAAACCGAACCCCGAAGACGCCCGCGTACGAGGAGCGGCGAGGAAATAGACGAGCTGTTGAAAAATTGGAAAGATTGCCTAGTGTCGGGAAGGAAGCAAAAGGCACCAGAGCCAGGAAAGAAGTGAAAGGCGCCAGAGCCGCTGCTGAAGGTATGGAAAATGAGGTCTATTTTCTGGGACTTGCCATACTGGAAGATCCACCGTGTTCCTCACAGCCCTGATGTCATGCATATCATGAAGAACGTGTGCGAGATTCTGCTTGGTACCCTGCTCAACATGCCAGAGAGGACCAAAGATGGGCCGAAAGGAAGGGCAGACTTGAAATCAATGGGCATCACGGAGGAGCTTCATGCTAATGATGATGATGATGAGGCGAAGCAGGACACGGAAAGTCATCGCAAAGGAAAAAAGGCCAAGAAGACCGGAAATGACTACCCTCCCGCATGCTTCACTCTAAGTCAGGAGGAGATCGAGCAGTTCTTCACCTACCTCATAGGAGTAAAACTTCCTTACGGTTACGCAGGGAAGATAAGCAGATACCTAGACTCAGCGAAGCAGAAGTTCAGCGGGATGAAGTCTCACGACTGTCACGTGCTGATGACGCAGATACTTCCAGTTGCAATCCGTGTGATCATGGACGCGCACGTCCGTCAAACGCTATTTGGCCTATGCAACTTTTTTGACGTCATCTCTCGGAAGTCGGTTGGCATGAGGCAACCTCAAAGGCTACAGGAAGAGATCGTGGTGATACTATGCGAGCTTGAGATGTACTTCCCGCCCGCATTCTTCGATGTTATGGTGCATCTGCTGGTCCATATCGTGGAGGATATCATCCAACTCGGCCCGACTTTCCTGCACAGCATGATGTTGTTCGAAAGGATGAATGGTGTCATCAAAGGATACGTTTGCAACATGTCACGTCCAGAGGGAAGCATAGCCCGGGGCTTTCTGACCGAAGAGTGCATCTCCTACTGCACGAATTATCTAGGCATCGAGAACCCCGTTGGTCTGCCCGTCAACAGGGACCTCGGCAGGCTCACTGGATGTGGTCACCGCGATGGTCATCGCGAAATGCATGTCGACTTCGAGGGTCGACTCGCCGACTTTGAAAGAGCAACCCTAGTCGTGCTACAACACATAGACGTGGTCGATCCTTGGGTGGTAGAGCACAAAACCTATATTGAGAAGACGTACAATGACTGAGGCCAACATAGGACGGACGGAGATATAATCAAAGAGCACAACTCATGGTTCACACGTTGGTTCAAGGAGAAGCTTCTGTCGTACCCTTTACATGAGGATTCTTCCACGGAAGAAAAACTCATATTCGCCTTGTCACAGGGCATCAAGCACAACCTGATGACCTATGAGGCGTACGATATCAACGGCTACACATTCTACACCGAGCACAAGGACATGAAGAGCGATGGTTATCAGAACTCCGGGGTAACAATGGAATCCTACAACGGTAATGACAAGGACAGATACTACGGAAGGATCGAGGAGATCTGGGAGCTGAGCTACGCTGGAGAGAAGGTCCCGATGTTCCGTGTCAGATGGGCCAAGAGCGTCCTAAAAGAAGACCGGTATTTCACCACCATGGTTGTACCCGAAGCCAAATCCAAGACCGCGAGCGCAAACGTCACCGCGAAAATTGAGCCATGGGTACTGGCTTCCCAAGTGGACCAATGCTTCTTCATTACCGACCCGTCAAAGCCCAGTCATGTTGTCGTGAGGAGAGGCAAAAGGAAGATCATCGGAATGGATGGAGTCGCCAATGAGCAAGACTTCGACAAGTACGGCGACCCGAAGATGGACCATGACGTCGAAGATGAAGTGCCATACACCACAAGAAGAAGCAGGACCACCCTACCTAAAGGACGTCCGTTCAACAGAAGAACTCCATTTGCGAAAAAGAAGGGCAAGAATATTGTGAAAAGATAGCTAGCTAAGATCGATTGTATTTAAATCGTAGTCTTCATTTCTCGATTGTATTTCGACATTTTGAAATGATATTTCTTTTGTTCTAGTCCTCATTGATATTTATTTATGTGTTCATTCTCGTATTGAATTTCTAACTCACAAAAAGTATTGAATTTGTTAATATTTTTTGAACTCATGAATATTCTTCTCCCCTGGGTGGTGCACCATTGCTATTCTTCCCCCCCCCCCTCTATCC
>NC_041380.1:207306031-207318856 GCF_002162155.2 Triticum dicoccoides
CCCCTCGCCGCCACCGACCCCCCGCACCCTCCCCTGCTCCAACCTAGGCGTTATGCTAGGTCGCGTCACGCCCCAACCCCATTCGCCATAGCCACCCCACCCCACCGGCAGTTGCACCTCGTTTCGCTGTCATGACAAGGAAGCCGAAGCTCGGAGGTGGAGACTTCGGTGGGGCTACTCGCAGTCCATCGACGGTTGACAATGGACGCTGACACGACGCAACGAGGCAGGCCCACGACCACGACCATGACCGGCGTCCTCCTCCTTCTACGGTCTGCATCTCCGATGCGATGCCAACCACCGCCTCGTCAACGAATGTAAATGCTCCCTCCCTCCCTCCCTCCTCTACTCCTCTCCTCTATATAGAGTAATAATTTTTATAAATAAAAAAGTAATAATAAAAAGTTACTAATGGCACACCAGGAGAGGGTGCGCCATTGTTATCCATAAAAAAAGTTACCTATGGCACACCCCTCGGTGGTGTGCCATTGCTATTGTAACGCCCCAAGACCGGAGCTTCAGATGCCTTCCAGGGTTTCCGGTTTTTGTCGTGTGATTTGTTTGGTCCGTTGCATTTCATCTTTGCATCATGTGCATTGCATCATGTCATCATGCAACCCATTTTAAAACTCACTAAATAAATTGCATGGATCTTTGGTTCTTTTAAATCGAGGGAATTCACATGGTGATTCTCTTTATAACTTATCCTCCCAATATTAGGGAGCTATATTAAATATTCCATTTTCGGAATCACCCATGAACACACTTGCAAATAATCACATGTCTTTTCTTCTTCGAGTTTACTCCTCAAACTTCGCCCATAAATTCTTTTATCTTTTTCCGGAGCTCCACTAAAAATCCGAATACTTTTGGACTCTTCATTACCTTGAACTTATTCAAACCATTTGAATCAAATTCAAATGGATTTGAATTTAGATCTCTCAATCATGGCCTTTTCTATTTTCCCGGATCAAGCACATTTTTGTGAGTCCGGGAAAATTATCTGCGTGTCCAACTTCTTCCCCTAACCCCTCTATCTTTTCTTTCTTAATCTCTGTTTTTTCTCTTTTCTTTTAGTAAGGAGAGAGGAGCCCAGCCAGGCCTTTTCCCTCTCCACGGGGCCGGCCTCTAATGCCATTCACTAGCCCATCTACTTCCAGCCGCAGCCCACACCCCACCTAACCCTAGGCCCAGCGAACCTCTCCCTCTCGATCTCTCCCAGCGCCTCCAGGGAGACCGCTGCCCGACTCCTCTCCCGATCCCATCTCCTCCTCTCTTCCCTTCCGCAGCCTCGCTCAGCTCCTCGATCCCCATGATCTCTCCCTCCTCTCGATCTCTTCCTTGCTGCCAGCCCGCGACCTCTGCCGCCCCGCAAGCACCACCAACCTCGGCCGCCGCTCAAGGCCGAGAGCCCCGCGCACCCTGCCTCAGCGCCGCCCTTCTCCATGGCCGCTTCTGGCCGAGCTCAAATCTCTGCCTCGGAGCTGCTCCACCTCGAGGCCCTGGCCTCCTTCCTCCATGGCGCCTCCTCGCGCCCAAAGCCCCTGGTCCGGCGCCCGCACGTCGCCTCATCGAGCTCCGTCCATCCCTTCTCCTTCTCAGGTTCGTCTCCAGCGCCGCATCACCAGGGACGCCGAGC
Organism: Triticum dicoccoides; assembly: GCF_002162155.2. NCBI lineage: Eukaryota > Viridiplantae > Streptophyta > Magnoliopsida > Poales > Poaceae > Triticum > Triticum dicoccoides. The sequence continues at coordinate 207,307,671 of NC_041380.1, forward strand.
GCCACCGCGCAACCCCGCCGGCGACCTCTACCTCCAACGAGGCCCCTTGGCCTCCTCCTCGTTGCTTGTCAGCCGTCCCGCCGCGTCTTCCCTATCCTCCATGGCCGTGTGCCGCCCCGGCCGGTGAGCCCATGCTCCGGCGCCAAGCCGCTGCGACTAGTAGCTCCTCGCCCCGACACGCACTTGGCCTTGCTTCTCCTCCTTGCGCCATGGTCTTGGCCCCTCTGCTCCGCTACTTCCCACGACGACCCCGTGAACAACAACTTCCCCATCAACACGTGTACCCCACTGCATCGAACTCGAACCCCCTCCGATAACCCACGCTTCAAAGGTATAACCCTCGAGACGCCGCCCCGGAACGAATGCATGTGTGATGTATGAGATGCTCGAGCTTGCACCGTGCCTGAATTGTCGATGCACGTTGCCCCTCTTTTGCCTTATCACCGTCGTTGACTCATGGGACACCCGGTATCCGGGAGTGCCCCACCATCTTTTGCATGCATCTGCATACTTCTCCTTTGCATCGGTATCTCAATCGAGTTACTGGAACCGGAACGTTGCCGTGCCACCGTTACCGTTATCGTTGCCATGGCACCCCTTTTCGTTTCCGCCATGATGACAAAATGCTTCATAATGCTCTTGTCAACTTTCAATAAAAATTGCATAAACTTGTTCATGTCATCCGCATCATGATAACAACAATTAAAATGTTTAAATTGTTGTTGCAATAAATTACTAATGCATACGGGGATTTACCGGATTCGTTATTTGTTATACCCGGCCCCATTTAAATTGTTTAGATGGTGTAGTTTTGTTATGCCTCACCTCTTGCCATGTTAACCAACATTTAATATTGTTGAGTACCTAACCGAGAGAGAACTAAATAACTGATGTGGTGTTCCATCAATATGCAACTCGTTGCATATTGAGCTCCACTTAACTTGTAGTTTTGTTTGTGCCCTTTGCCATGCCATGCATATTTAAACCGGACATGCATCATACTTGTTTGCACATCATGCCATGTTATGTGATGGTTGTTTACTATGTTGTTTGCTTCTTTCCGGGTTGCTTCTCTCCTTAGCTTCGGTTTCGTTCCGGAGTTGTGAGGATCCGTTCGACTACGTCCGTTTGTCTTCTTCATGGACTCGTTCTTCTTCCTTGTAGGATCTCAGGCAAGATGACCATACCCTCGAAATCACTTCTATCTTTGCTTGCTAGATGCTCGGTCTTTTGCTATGCCTATGCTGCGATACCTACCACTTGCTTATAATGCCTCCCATATTGATAAACCAAGCCTCTAACCCACCTTGTCCTATCAAACAGTTGTTTGGCTATGTTACCGCTTTGCTCAGCCCCTCTTATAGTGTTGTTAGTTGCAGGTGAAGATTGGAGTTTGTTCCATGTTGGAACATGGATATTTGTTGGGATATCACAATATCTCTTATTTAATTAATGCATCTATACACTTGGTAAAGGGTGGAAGGCTCGGCCTTATACCTGGTGTTTTGTTCCACTCTTGCCACCCTAGTTTTCGTCATATCGGTATTATGTTCCCGGATTTTGCATTCCTTACACGGTTGGGTTATAATGGGAACCCCTTAACAGTTCGCCTTGAATAAAACTCCTCCAGCAAGGCCCAACATTGGTTTTACCATTTGCCACCTAGCCTTTTCTTTCCCTTGGGTCGGTCGGCTCAAGGGTCATCTTTATTTTAACCCCCCCTCCCCGGGACAGTGCTTCTCTAAGTGTTGGTCAAATTGAGTGATGTCCGGTGCTACCAGGGGCAACTCTGGGCTGGCCTACCCGACGTCTTGCTCATCCGGTGTGCCCTGGGAACGAGATATGTGCAGTTCCTATCGGGATTTGTCGGCACGTCTGGGTGGCTTTGCTGGTCTTGTTTTACCATTGTCGAAATGTCTTGTAACCGGGATGCCGAGTCTGATCGGATTGTCTTGGGAGAAGGAATATCCTTCGTTGACCGTGAGAGCTTGTGTTGGGCTAAGTTGGGACACCCCTGCAGGGTTTTGAACTTTCGAAAGTCGTGCCCGTGGTTATGGGCAGATGTGAATTTGTTAATGTTCGATTGTAGAAAACCTGAAGTTGATCTTAATTAAAATGCACCAACCGCGTGTGTAACCGTGATGGTCTCTTCTCGACGGAGTCCGGGAAGTGAACACGGTGTTGGAGTAATGTTTGACGTAGGTTGTTCTAGGATCACTTCTTGATCATAGTTGTTCGACCGTGCTTTTGCCTTCTCTTCTCGCTCTCTTTTGCGTATGTTAGCCACCTTATATGCTAGTCGCTTGCTGCAGCTCCACCTCATACCTTTTACCCTTCCTATAAGCTTAAATAGTCTTGATCGCGAGGGTGCAAGATTGCTGAGTCCCCGTGACTCACAGATATTTCCAAAACCAGCTTGCAGGTGCCGATGATACCGTGCAGGTGACGCAACCGAGCTCAAGGAGGAGCTCGATGAAGCTCGTGTCCGTTTTGTTGTTCCGTTTGAGTTGATCAGTAGTGGAGCCAGTCGGGACGATCGGGGATCTGTGTAGCATTTGGGGTAGTCGTCTTTTATTTTGGTTCCGTAGTTGGACCTTGTCTGTATCTGGATGATGTAATGCTTTATTCATGTATTGTATGAAGTGGCGATTGTAAGCCAACTATGTATCTCTTTCCCTTATGTATTACATGGGTTGTGTGAAGATTACCTCACTTGCGACATTGCTTACAATGCGGTTATGCCTCTAACTCGTGCTTCGACACGTGGGAGATATAGCCGCATCGTGGGCGTTACAAGTTGGTAATCAGAGCCTTCCCCAACTTAGGAGCCCCCTGCTTGATCGTATCGTTGGCGTTGTTGAGTCTAGAAAAATGTTTTGAGTCTTTTACGATTTATATATATTGGAGAGTAGGATTATTTTTACTCCTCGGTCCCTTCGTCGCTCTGGTGAAGTATCCTGACGTAGAGTTTTGACACTTCTCTTCTCAAATTTTGCTAAAAAAAATTTAGGCTCACGCGGGTATCTTGGAATCGTTCCGATGGTTTTGTGATGAGAACATTGTTCTTGGTGCCTCCTGACATTAGGGGTTGTGGCAGTGTCCCGGGGAGTTGAGCTCCAAGGTGTTGTAGTCACAATTTTATCGTTGAGATTCTGGAATACCTGAGTTTCGCCGACATCAAAAATCTCTTTTATACAATTGTTGGTGAGATAACCTCGACGCCACCGAGTACTGGGGGGGAGTTCGGGTGTATTGCCATAACTCGTATAACGGATGCTTTTCGAAGGTTGAGGTAAACGATTTCCAAAGGTTTCTTGGTTATGTGTTGAAGGATGGATACAGCTGGATGTAGGATTTGTGTGGTTTCTGGTGAGATATTATGCTTCCCTTGTATCCCCAACACCTGATTGCATAACTTGGAAATTTCGGGAGTTTATAAGTGGGAATTCAAGTAGCTCTTAGGATATCTTTCCGACAGATGTATGATATGAAATTGGGGTTCGACGTCTAGTGGTCCGCCTATCCATGGTTGGTTTTACAGTGGTCTCGTTGTGTCTTAAAGAGTCCTTGGCTATGCTGACTCGGGGACGCTTCGTATGTCATGTGCACTGCCTTGTACATGATGGTGCTGTACGATCGAGCCCGTGTAGGCCCCACCATGAAAACTTCGGACGAAATCTCTATCAGATGTTTGTTCCGGCTTATTCTGCAAGCCAATCCTTTGTTTTGTTTTTGAGTTGTGGTATTCGAGTTGCTTCAAAGTCAAGAGTTGATTCCATACCTTTCCCAAGCAGTGTTCTCATATTTCTATGTGAATACTAACCCTTCTTGATCATCAAGATTGTTTTGTCAATCCTTCTCAACCAGTGTGCTCCTCTTCAAATGGATCCAATCTTGTCAACATTCACAAGATCAATTATCAAGTCTTCTCAACGTTGTTTGTCTCATCCATCCTAAGTTGTCTTTGTTTTCCCGCCCTCCCACCCTTTTTCTTCAAGGAATCGGATTTCTAAATCAACTATCCATTTTCTTCATGTGAAGTCTCTTCATCCTTTTCTTTCAAGTTTCGATCCGGTGATTTAGTATGGAGATTCTAACGGAGCTTCTAGTTCATCATTCTTCGTTCTCTTTCTTCTCCGGTGGTTTTAATTCAAGCTTTTGGTGTTGATCATATCCCTTTTTCCTCGTTTCAAATGCCTTCTCATGCCAGTGCACCTCATATTCAGTCATTTCTCGCTATTCAATTATTCTGGAGTGCTCAAGATATCTCGAAGATTCGTGTTTCCACTCTGCTTCCATTCAACCTATTTCGAGATTGTTATCTCATTCTAGCCATTTAAATCAACCGGTGCTTTCTCTCTTTTGAATCGTTCTACGGTGTTTATTTTGAGTGGGCCCTAACCCACAGGTCTTTTCCCAGGATCTTACCTGACTCTTCTTATTTTTCCCGGAGCTATCCTCAAATTTCATTTTGAAGTTTGACGTAAGAATGAATTATCATCATTCAAATGTCTTTCTCCAAGATCTTTCAAATTATTTTCATCGTTGGTTCAACCTTTCTAATGTTCATCCCAGAGTATCTCAACAATTCATGGTGATGTTTCTCATCGGTATTCTCAACATTTGGAGACCGAAGAAGATTTTTCTCTCTCAATCTTGCTCCTTTCTCTTCAAGATTTATGGCTCTAGCTTCATGCCATCCTCTCATAATTGTTTCGGTTGTCAGAATTTCTTTTCACCCATCCGGAGCATTTCAAGAGTATTTCAGTTTGTTTTCTACGAAGCCCATCATTTTAGAAGATTTATTCATTCTAGCTTTCAGCTCTCGTTCTCCAAATTTACCGGTGCTTCGTTCAAGTTTTCTCTAATCAATCCGGGATCTCTTCGTTCACTTGCATCTAAATTCTCTCGAGTATCTTCGCTCTTTTCCAATTCCTCCTACTGATGTGTTTGTTTTCTTCGTTCATTTTCAATTCTTACGCTGGTTCATTCAAGAGTTTTCTTCCTTGTTTATCATATCAATTTATTCGTTGTTCCAAATCCTACCAGTGGTTCATTGAAGACCTTCTCAAGTTTGATTTATTTCTCTGTTAATCTTTTCTACGGGGATAAGTTGTATGCCAAATCCGTTGCTTGTCATCAATTTAATTGGTGAAGGATAACCATAATGTAATTCTTATTCTTGTTTCATCAAGTAAATTTTATTCCTAATTCTGGAGGTTCATCATATCACATTCTCGGTTCGAGAGGCTTTATCTTTTCTTTTCCGGAGTTCCAAGCTCTCGCAATTATATTATCACGGAAATCCGTCTAAATCATTGCAAGGCTTCACCTTGTGTTTTCGACCTCTCTTTCCTTCCGTTTGATCATTTCTTTTGTTATCGGAGTTCTTCATGCAGACTCTACATGTTGGTTCATCAAGAATTTAATTCCTTCTCGAAGTGTTCATTGAGATTCTTTTCAGAGGAGCTCAAGCATTCTTCATCTTGCAATCCGGAGTGCAATTCTTTCACGCATATCTTTTGAGGTGGTGTTATGTCATTCTCGATAATTTCCCTTCATGCTTCGTGATTCACAAGTTATCAAGAATGAGATATTTTAAATCCATCAACCTCTTCATTGGAGTTAGCTTGGGTTATATTTCACCTAAAGTTTTCCCTAGGGGTTGTTGCTATTTATGGTGCTCATAAATGACCCAAGTTCTTCATCTATTCCCCCGGTGAAATAAGTTTCTCGTCTCCTTATTGATATCAATCCAATCTATCGTTCCTGTAGTGGCAGAATTTCACCTCAAGGTTTTGAGATGTTTTACATAAGGCCATAACAAGCTTATCCTTTCGTTGTTGATAGTCCAACAACTCCGTTCTAGCATCTCGTGTAAACGTGCTCTTTTAAGATCTTGTTTTCCTCCATTCAGTAAATTCATTTCTTTCATATCTTTCGGAGGCATTGTGATGATGCTCTCTTCACTCATCATCTCGTATTGTGAATATCATGTTCTTTTCTCTGCTTATCCATTCAACCGGAGTGTCATGTTTTCTTTCGAGCTCTCTCATCTTATCAAATTTTGCCTCCATTCTCAACCGGAGTGCTATCTGAAATCTTCTTACCCCTCGTGCAATTCTTTCAATAGTTCCGGAGGCAGTGTGTTGTTGATTTCATCAAGCATACTCTCATCTTGTCTAGTTCATATTCAATTCCTTTCATTTACAGTCGGAGTGATGTCCAATTTATATCATTCTTTTCCTTCTCTATCTTGTTTAACCGGAGTCTTGTGTCTATTATTCCTCTTCTAACTCGACTCTCATCCAAGTGCTTTCATTTTGCCAAGATCACCTTCTTTACCTTCCTTTTCCAACCGAAGTGTTATCATATTTGATCCTTATCGTTCTTTGTACATCTCGTTTCAACCGGGGTGCTTGCGTGTACTTCTTGTCCATTGCAACCCTTTTTCTTATGTCTTTCAACCTACAAGGTTCCCATAAGGTTCCTTGTTCCTCTTTTTCTAACGGAGTGTTTTCAACTTTGTTCATCTCCATTTTATTCTTTCTTTCAAGTTGTTCAACCTTTCAAGGTTCTTTGGTTTCACTCGTTTTTACAGGAAGCAACTTAGTTTTACCTCTTCCCTTCCTCCTTCATTTCTCTCCGGTGCCATCCTAGATCTCGGGACGAGATCCTCTCGTAGTGGTGGAGTGTTGTAACGCCCCAAGACCGGAGCTTCAGATGCCTTCCAGGGTTTCCGGGTTTCGTCGTGTGATTTGTTTGGTCCGTTGCATTTCATCTTTGCATTATGTGCATTGCATCATGTCATCATGCAACCCGTTTTAAAACTCACTAAATAAATTGCATGGATCTTCGGTTCTTTTAAATCGAGGGAATTCACATGGTGATTCTCTTTATAACTTATCCTCCCGATATTAGGGAGCTATATTAAATATTCCATTTTCAGAATCACCCATGAACACACTTGCAAATAATCACAAGTCTTTTCTTCTTCGAGTTTGCTCCTCAAACTTCGCCCATAAATTCTTTTATCTTTTTCCGGAGCTCCACTAAAAATCCGAATACTTTTGGACTCTTCATTACCTTGAACTTATTCAAACCATTTGAATCAAATTCAAATGGATTTGAATTTAGATCTCTCAATCATGGCCTTTTCTATTTTCCCGGAACAAGCACATTTTTGTGAGTCCGGGAAAATTATCTACGTGTCCAACTTCTTCCCCTAACCCCCTCTTTCTTTTCTTTCTTAATCTCTGTTTTTTTTTTCTTCTCTTTTATTTTAGTAAGGAGAGAGGAGCCCAGCCAGGCCTTTTCCCTCTCCATGGGGCCGGCCTCTAATGCCATCCACCGGCCGATCTACTTCCAGCCGCAGCCCACACCCCACCTAACCCTAGGCCCAGTGAACCTCTCCCTCTTGATCTCTCCCAGCGCCGCCAGGGAGACAGCTGCCCGACTCCTCTCCCGGTCCCATCTCCTCCTCGCTTCCCTTCTGCAGCCTCGCTCAGCTCCTCGATCCCCATGGTCTCTCCCTCCTCTCGATCTCTTCCTTGCTGCCAGCCCGCGACCTCCGCCGCCCCGCAAGCACCACCAACATCCGCCGCCGCTCAAGGCCGAGAGCCCCGCGCACCCTGCCTCAGCGCCGCCCTTCTCCATGGCTGCTTCCGGCCTAGCTCAAAGCTCCGCCCCGGAGCTGCTCCGCCTCGAGGCCCTGGCCTCCTTCCTCCATGGCGCCTCCTCGTGCCCGAAGCCCGTGGTCCGGCGCCCGCACGTCGCCCCGTCGAGCTCCGTCCATCCCTTCTCCTTCTAGGGTTCGTCTCCAGCGCCGCATCGCCAGGGACGCCGAGCGCCACCGCGCAACCTCGCCGGCGACCTCTACCTCCAACGAGGCTCCTTGGCCTCCTCCTCGTTGCTTGTCCGCCGTCCCGCCACGTCTTCCCTATCCTCCATGGCCGTGTGCTGCTCCGGCCGGTGAGCCCATGCTCCGGCGCCAAGCCGCTGCGACTAGTAGCTCCTCGCCCCGACACGCACTTGGCCCTGCTTCTCCTCCTTGCGCCATGGTCTTGGCCCCTCTGCTCCGTCTGTCGCCTCTACTGCCCTCCTCGGCGTCCTGCTCGACCTCTCCGTGGGCCACGGACATGTGTTGTAGCCTGCCTTGCTGCTGCCCACCCAAGGCCTCCATGGTTTTGCTTCGATTTGGATTCGACCGGCAAGTTCCTCTTCACAGAATGTCTACACGACAACCGTCGAGTACCTCTCTGCGAGTACCACTACCTGGATCCGCCAAGACCGTGGAGTAAATGAACAAGTACCCCTACGCCCGAAGACGCTAAGACCGTTTCGGGATTCACCAAGTACCACTACGGCCGGAGACCTCGACGTTCGACGCCTAAAACGATCACCGAACCGGAGATAACGCCAAGTACTAGGTCAACAAGAACTGCCAAGTTCGTCTTCCCCCGTCTCCGAAATCGTCAAGTACCACTCCGGACCATGTACGACGACGTCGCTGAAGACCCGTGTAACGCAAACATCAAGTTCAACTACCATCGCGTGAACCGCTACTTCCCACAACAACCCCGTGAACAACTACTTCCCCATCAACACGTGTACCCCACTGCATCGAACTCGAACCCCCTCTGATAACCCACGCTTCGAAGGTATAACCCTCGAGATGCCGCTCCGGAACGAATGCATGTGTGATGTATGAGATGCTCGAGCTTGCGCCGTGCCCGAATTGTCGGTGCACGTTGCCCCTCTTTTGCCTTGTCACCATCGTCGACTCATGGGACACCCGGTATCCGGGAGTGCCCCACCATCTTTTGCATGCATCCGCATAATTCTCATTTGCATCGGTATCTCAATCGATTTACCGGAACCGGAACGTTGCCGTGCCACCGTCACCGTTATCGTTGTCGTGGCACCCTTTTTCATTTCCGCCACGATGACAAAATGCTTCATAATGCTCTTGTCAACTTTTAATAAAAATTTCATAAACTTGTTCATGTCATCCGCATCATGATAAAAAGAATTAAAATGTTTAAATTATTGTTCCAATAAATTACTAATGCATATGGGGATTTAGCGGATTCGTTATTTTTTTATACCCGGCCCCATTTAAATTGTTTAGATGGTGTAGTTTTGTTATGCCTCACCTCTTGCCATGTTAACCAACATTTAATATTGTTGAGTACCTAACCGAGAGAGAACTAAATAATTGATGTGGTGTTCTGTTAATATGCAACTCGTTGCATATTGAGCTCCACTTAACTTGTAGTTTTGTTTGTGCCCTTTGCCATGCCATGCATATTTAAACTGGACATGCATCATACTTGTTTGCGCATCATGACATGTTATGTGATGGTTGTTTACTATGTTGTTTGCTTCTTTCCGGGTTGCTTCTCGTGTTAGCTTCGGTTTCGTTCCAGAGTTGTGAGGATCCGTTCGACTACGTCTGTTTGTCTTCTTCATGGACTCGTTCTTCTTCCTTGCGGGATCTCAGGCAAGATGACCATACCCTCGAAATCACTTCTATCTTTGCTTGCTAGATGTTCGCTCTTTTGCTATGCCTATGATGCGATGCTACCACTTGATTATCATGCCTCCCATATTGATAAACCAAGCCTCTAACCCACCTTGTCCTAGCAAACCGTTGTTTGGCTATGTTACCACTTTGCTCAGCCCCTCTTATAGCGTTGTTAGTTGCAGGTGAAGATTGGAGTTTGTTCCATGTTGGAACATGGATATTCATTGGGATATCACAATATCTCTTATTTAATTAATGCATCTATACACTTGGTAAAGGGTGGAAGGCTCGGCCTTATGCCTGGTGTTTTGTTCCACTCTTGCCGCCATAGTTTCCGTCATATCGGTATTATGTTCCTGGATTTTGCGTTCCTTACACGGTTGGGTTATAATGGGAACCCCTTGACAGTTGGCCTTGAATAAAACTCCTCCAGCAAGGCCCAACATTGGTTTTACCATTTGCCACCTAGCCTTTTCTTTCCCTTGGGTCGGCCGGCTCAAGGGTCATCTTTATTTTAACACCCCCCCCGGGCCAGTGCTTCTCTAAGTGTTGGTCCAAATGAGCGATGTCCGGTGCTACCAGGGGCAACTCTGGGCTCGCCTACCTGACGTCTTGCTCATCCGGTGTGCCCTGAGAACGAGATATGTGCAGCTCCTATCGGGATTTGTCGGCACATCTGGGTGGCTTTGCTGGTCTTGTTTTACCATTGTCGAAATGTCTTGTAACTGGGATGCCGAGTCTGATCGGACTGTCTTAGGAGAAGGAATATCCTTCGTTGACCGTGAGAGCTTGTGATGGACTAAGTTGGGACACCCCTGCAGGGTTTTGAACTTTCGAAAGCCGTGCCCGCGGTTATGGGCAGATGGGAATTTGTTAATGTCAGGTTGTAGAAAACCTGAAGTTGATCTTAATTAAAATGCACCAACTGCATGTGTAACCGTGATGGTCTCTTCTCGGCGGAGTCCGGGAAGTGAACACGGTGTTTTAGTAATGTTTGACGTAGGTTGTTCTAGGATCACTTCTTGATCATAGTTGTTCGACCGTGCTTTTGCCTTCTCTTCTCGCTCTCTTTTGCATATGTTAGCCACCTTATATGCTAGTCGCTTGCTGCAGCTCCACCTCATACCTTTTACCCTTCCTATAAGCTTAAATAGTCTTGATCGCGAGGGTGCGAGATTGCTGAGTCCCCGTGACTCACAGATATTTCCAAAACTAGCTTGCAGGTGCCGATGATACCGTGCAGGTGACGCAACCGAGCTCAAGGAGGAGCTCGATGAAGATCGTGTCCGTTTTGTTGTTCCATTTCAGTTGATCAGTAGTGGAGCCCAGTCGGGACAATCGGGGATCTGTGTAGCATTTGGGGTAGTATTCTTTTATTTTGGTTCCGTAGTCGGACCTTTTCTGTATCTGGATGATGTAATGGTTTATTCATGATTGTGTGAAGTGGCGATTGTAAGCCAACTATGTATCTCTTTCCCTTATGTATTACATGGGTTGTGTGAAGATTACCTCACTTGCGACATTGTTTACAATGCGGTTATGCCTCTAAGTCGTGCTTTGACACGTGGGAGATATAGCCGCATCGTGGGCGTTACAGCTATGGATGTACTTATGACTTTCCCCCTCGCCCCCTGCGCCAGATCAAATCCCCAGCCCCCTC
>NC_041380.1:207319144-207354123 GCF_002162155.2 Triticum dicoccoides
CTCCACTGGACCACAAGCCACTGCCGTCATTGCCCCGAATCGTGCGTTTCCTCCCCGAGCAGGCTTCACCAAGCACGGGTCCGCCTCCTCCAGAAGCCCCCGAAGCAGCAGATCGAGCGGAGACAAGACGCTGACTCAAAGTAAGTTGCTCTCTCTTCATGCAATTATCTTGCCGAGCGGTATCTTCAGTTTCTTTGTAATTACTTAAAATTAGGTAGCTGAATTGTAAACGTTCAGAGAGCATGCAGCATAGTTCCGTTGCTCATGTTTCATGAGAACATAAATACAACTAGGTGTCATTTCCATCAGTTATCGTCAGTAGTTTCAGTGCCATTTTTCTTCAGTTCTGTTTGTAGTTTTGGTGTTAGGTGTGATTTTCTCAAGTTTTGTGTGCTACAAATTCACTTTATGCACAATACTCCTTCCAAGCACTCTCTGTTTCTTAATTTTACTGAAGCAGTCACGTAAGCTTTTAAGTAATTACAGCAACATTGCTAGTTTGTTTGACTTCATATTTTTCTAGGAACTGCACATTTACATCCTCTGAAGTACACAACTTCTTATTTGGCTGCTTATTTTTCCTTGCATCTATATTTTCACAGGAACTTTGCCTACTTTTGTGTACTATAATGCACTAAAATACAGGGTATTTTCTTTCCAACAACTTTTGAGTGCACAACCATAGCCCTCCATTAAGAATGTAATCTCCAGAAAATAGTGGTAGGTACAACTTCCAAACTAGAACACTAAACAACCGAAATATTTCTCACAACTAGCTAGTTGGATCTGTCGAAAATACCAGTCTACTTGTCAATAGACCACTGGCTGATATGTTGTGTCTGCTTAAACATATTTGCCATGCAGTACATTATATGGCACTTCCCAGACAGGTTATCAGGAACTAGATTCTACTTGGCAAGATGGTTGATACCGTACCAAAATCTAGTTGGCTCTCCACCGATGGAAAGCCTTTTGGATGGTAGCACCTTTTTGTGCTATATACAAAATTGAAGTTAGGTTTTGTGGATAGAGCTTGCTGAGACTGAACCTATTTCGGGCACCGAGTGACCTGATCTTTTGGGTGTCCAGAGGGCAGTATGCCTGAAATAGTTGAGACTGTAATACTCTGAACTGACTGAATGATCGCTCTTTTTGGTTCAGGTGCAAATGTTTCACATATGTGACTACTTTAGTAAAATTAATGAGATTCACCAATTGGGTTTCGGTTCAAGTTGCTGAACCTTTTCATATAAGCTTGCAGAAGATTTAATTGATCATACAGAAAATGAAAAACGAAGGTCATACCGATCCTAGTTGCTATTATTTTTCTCAATTTTAAGTGTTGAATGAACACAGAAAGAGAGTGCTAAGTGATTTCAATATATCAAGTTTCAGAATAATATATAGGATTGTTGGTTTTTAACCTTGGTTGCCATTGTTTCTATTTGCAATGGTCTTAAGAATGACTCATGCTGTTTGTGCTAGGGATGTCAATGGGGACAATCCCCTATGGGGATACCTACAACATCCCCATCCCCATCTATTCCCTATCATCACATCCCCATCCCTGTTTACATGATTGGGGATGAAATTTCCCCATACCCATGCCCCACTAGGGAATGGGGCCCCATTAGGGTCCCCATCCCCATAAACAAATACTCATATACATAATATGACACCCTATAATCAACATAAATAAATGGTGTTGTCCTTGTCCTGCTAATGCCTATCTAGGTCGTACTTACTTCTTGGTCATGGTGGCAGCTGAGGTGAGGACGTGAGATAGGTTTAAGGTTTTTTAGAGCTTTTTTTGTTTTCGCAAGTTTGTTTGTGAATATTTTAAGGTTGACCGATGTGTCACAGTTACTAACCTGGTCCCCGATGGGTATTGGGTCTGGGGAATAGGATATCATCCCCATCCCCGTTGTACCCTATGGGGAATAAATTAGTTTTGTAAATATCCCCATGGGGATGTTTTTCGCCCATCCCCACCCCCTAATAGATGAAATCCCCATGGGTTTGGCGGGTATGGGGCCCCATTGACATCTCTAGTTTGTGTTATCGGCTACCTAACAATCTCTAAGTGAAAGCAACTAGCTAGAGTAGATTTGTGCACAAAATACTCCTTCCAGGACAATTTGCTTCCAAGGAGTAGTTTCAGTTTGCTTGCAAGGAGTAGTTTCAGTAAAGTTTCAGCATAGTTTTAGTATAGTTCAGTAGCCGATTTGCTATTCACTTTGTGCTATTATTTTGCTTCCATCTTTGTGCCCACTCTGAAGAGTATTCGTATATGCTTGGAACTAAACATAATTATACAATGTACTTCTGCAGGCTGATCTAAGTTCGACCATCCTCTGCAGCCAACTTCTCTTCGGCAAGAGGAAGAAAGGAGAATCATGGTAGGGTTTCATGGCTAGAAGATATATTGTTGTACCCCGAGTGGAGGGAAGGAGTTTGCTGGGTTTTGTCTCCGACCATCGTGTCATGATGATTTTGCAGGTACCCCGAGAGGCCCTTGAGTTTGCCGGAATGTCGATTAACTTCCGTTCCGGCAAATTCGGGTACTCCATATGTCCTATTTTCAGCAAAGGTCATGCTGAAATTTTCTGTGAATTTTAGCATGTCTTTGCTAAAAATAGGACATATGGGGTACTTGCGACTAATGCATGGGCCGGGGTATCTTAGTACTTAATTAAGTAGAATCAACTGCCTCTTGTGTTATACATATATAAGTGTGATATCAACTCATAATTATTACTCTATCTGTCACCATATATGTGTATCCAACCTTGTGAACTTGTTTCATTTTGTAGTCTGTGTTAACTCAAGTATGTGTGATATATATACATATGTGTGTGCATGTGATATAATACTCTATTTGGGATAGTTTAACCTGCAAGTTGCCTTCTCTGTTTCTCTGGCTGTGAGGGGGTAGCATGATCGGAAGCACCAACGCTCTTTTCCTAGGCACTCGAGTGGGCGGTGCTGCCGATGCGATCTGCCATTTAGAGTACCCATATATATCAGTCAACCTAGGGTGCCTCGGCATAGATAAACCGTAAATGATGAAAACTTAACTTAGCATTTAGGGTGCCTCAGCGTCGACAAACCCTAAATGATAAAACCTTGGCTTTTAGGGTGCCTTGGTGTCGATAAAAACCTAAATGATGAAAGCTTAGGCTTTTAGGGTGCCTCGGCATCGACAAACCCTAAATGATAAAAGCTTAGCTTTTAGGATGCCTCGGTGTCGAAAAACCCTAAATGCTGAGACCATGATAATTCCTCACAAACCCTAAATGATGAGATCTTGTTCCTTGACAATAACCAACTTTTTGACCAAACTTTTTTCCTATTTAGAGCGAAACATGGCCCACAACGATGAGGCCGGCGGTTCGGGCAAGGCATTCTGGGAGCTGTCCGAACAGATGGAGGAAGAACCTCACCGCTATGAGGACGCCACAGAAGACATCGATCCTGACTACACAACCCCTAGTGGCGTCGGGGATGACACCACTGATGGTACCGCCGAGGATGCCACCACTAATGATGGCAGTGCACGCACAGATGGTAGCCAACCGAAGAGGCAACGGAAGGACCGGCACCCGAACGTGCTTGGCACCATCAAGGAGGAATTTACTGAAGTGTCGTCCGAGGGGCATCCAACGGCGCCCCTAGAAATAGTCAAGGGGTACGCGGGACAGCTCGGGTGCATTCTCCGGAGCACCGTCTCGATCAACACCGAGAACCTAAGGCATCGTGACCGAGGGAATTTGTGCAACCTCCTCTTCACGAAGCTGCATGAATGATACAAGTTCCCCGGTGACTTCACAAACACAAGCCTCGCAGTGAATAAAGTGAACAGTGTTGCCCTCACGAAGATGAGCACAGCACTGGCTACTTGGAGAGCCTCGGTGAAGAGAATGATTCAAAAAGGTGATAGTTATGAGAAGATCAAGGAGAAACATCCTTCGATCAGCAAACATGACTACCTGGAGTTCAAGATCAAGTGCGAGAGCGATGCAACTGTGGAATCAAGTCAGTGGGGGAAAGAGATGCGGGACTTGAACGTAGGGGTCCACAAATTCTGTCCCGGCGGTTACAGAGTGGCAGAACCTATATGGGACAAGGAGGACGCGAAGCGTGCCGAGCAAGGCCTACCACCCCTCTTCGAGAAATATCATGACAAGCAGACCAGGAACTATGTCAGGGCCCGGTACAAGGTGGACCCGATAACCAAGGAACTTACCACGGATCCGAAGACCAAGGCGCTTGAGCGTGTTCTGGTAAGGAATACACCCCCGCGTAATTACCTCCATATGGTTGCATTCTAATTAATGAAGCCAATTTTCTAAATGGTTCACGTTCCTTCCGCGGGACACTAAAAGCAGTTGTGTGGGGTCATCTCAGAGCTCCCCTTTCGACACCCCTTTAAATAGGGCGTTGAATGTAATGAAAAACAAGGATAAGCTCAGTAAGCCGACGTCAGCTGGTCGTGTGGCCGGCAAAGGCTTGTCCACGAAATGGTCGGAGTACTATACCACTGGGTGAAAGGAGAGAAAGACCAGCTCGGAAAGCCAGGAGCGCGAGGTTCAACGACTCAAGGCACAAGTGGCGCGGATTCCGGAGATCGTCGAAGAGCAAGTGCGAGACCAACTAGGAGCGACGATCACCGCCATTATGCCTACCTTGGTTTCTGGGTTGCGGGCGTGGATTGCGGGCGGCCAACAGGGGCCGCCCCCGATTCCCAGCTTCACGGGCAGCAACTCGCGCAACGCACCGGTGGCACCATTGGTGTCTCCGGTGGAGGTGGCATTGGGGTCTCCCGCGGCGGCGCCGGCATTGCAGCTTAACACACCCGGGTGTGGGAAGAATACGTCGGCCGGCACCTCGGCAACAAGCGGCCCCTCCGTCACTTGCACGCCCGCCGTTGGCGGTGCCTCGACATTAGCCGAGCTCGACGCCATCACGGTAACTAATTAATCCTCTCGGCCGATGAATTCATCTCCTTGCCTTTGACTGGGCATCCCTGACGCCCTACATGTTTTCGTAGGGCGCGCCGATGTTCCGTGCACTCTCCTGCACTTCGTGAACGACGAGTTAGTCGATGTCACCAAGGGCAGAATCGTTCAACCGGGCAGCCGTGTATTCCACGATAATCAGATGCCACCCATCGTTTATAGGGTTCAACTGGTTCGGGTGCTATCGGGCTTCGACGACATGTTACCTCTGTATCGACCCCATGGGGCCGATGAAGATGATCTGATGACCCTCAGCGCCTGCATAAGCTGGCCCATGCTTTGGCCGAAGAGCCAGATTTGTTTGGGGGCGCGGGACACCACCCCACAAACAAGACCGCCAGTCGTGCTGGCGCCAAGCCATGGCAAGACCCCCGCAACGCTACCGGACATGCCGGACATGGATATGGCACATGATCCGGACATGCATATGGCACAGGATCCGGACGATGCCGACGACGACAATGGTGGTACATTTACCAACGTCGATAAGTACTTCAACGAACATGGGTACGGTGACGAATTCTTGGGGCCTCTTTCTCAAGAACCCAACCCTACAAAAGACGATCTAGCTGGTACCACGGAGAAACCCAGTTGCAACAGGCGTCGTCTGGCGTTCAGTTCTCAGGAGACACCTCTAGCTGCCGCCTGATACGTCTCCAGCATATCTATAATTTTTGATTGCTCCATCCTATATTATCTACTGTTTTGGACTATATTGGGCTTTATTTTCCACCTTTATATTATTTTTGGGACTAACCTATTAACCAGAGGCCCAGCCCAGAATTGATGTTTTTTTGCCTATTTCAGTGTTTCGGATAAACAGAATATCAAACGGAGTCCAGACGGAATAAAATCTTCGGAAACGTGATTTTCTCACCGAACGTGATCCAGGAGACTTGGACCCTACTGCAAGGGATCAAAGAGGTGGTCACGAGGGTGGGGGCATGCCCCCCTGCCTCGTGGGCCCCTTGGTGCTCCACCGACGTACTCCTTCCTCCTATATATACACACGTACCACCAAAGGATTAGAATAGGAGCCAAAACCCTAATTCCACCGCCGCAACTTTCTGTATCCACGAGATCCCATCTTGGGGCCTATTCCGGAGCTCCGCCGGAAGAGGGCCGTCATCACGGAGGGCTTCTACATCATCCTAGCCCCTCCGATGAAGTGTGAGTAGTTTACCTCAGACCTTCGGGTCCATAGTTAGTAGCTAGATGGCTTTTTCTCTCTCTTTGAATCTCAATACAAAGTTCTCCCCCTCTCTCGTGGAGATCTATTCGATGTAATCTTCTTTTTGCGGTGTGTTTGTTGAGATCGATGAATTGTGGGTTTATGATCAAGTCTATCTATGAATAATATTTGAATATTTTCTGAATTCTTTTATGCATGATTGGTTATCTTTGCAAGTCTCTTCGAATTATCCGTTTGGTTTGGCCAACTAGATTGGTAGTTCTTGCCATGGGAGAAGTGCTTAGCTTTAGGTTTGATCTTGTGGTGTCCTTACCCAGTGACAGAAGGGGCAGCAAGCCACGTATTGTATCGTTGCCATCGAGGATAACAAGATGGGGTTTATTTCATATTGCATGAATTTATCTCTCTACATCATGTCATCTTGCTTAAGGCGTTACTCTGTTTTAAACTTAATACTCTAGATGCATGCTGGATAGCGGTCGATGAGTGGAGTAATAGTAGTAGATGCAGAATCGTTTCGATCTACTTGTCACGGACGTGATGCCTATATACATGATCATGCCTACATATTCTCATAATTATGCACAATTCTATCAATTGCTCAATAGTAATTTGTTCACCCACCGTAGAATACTTATGCTCTTGAGAGAAGCCACTAGTGAAACCTATGGCCCCCGGGTCTATTCTCATCATATCAATCTCTATCACTTTTATATTGTTTTGCTATTTACTTTGCTTTTACTTTTTACTTTGCATCTTTATATCAAAAATACCAAAAATATTCTATCTATCAGATCTCACTCTCGTAAGTGACCGTGAAGGGCTTGACAACCCCTAATCGCGTTGGTTGCGAGTAACTATCACTTTGTGCAGGTACAAGGGACTTGAGCGTGGGCTCCTACTGGATTGATACCTTGGTTCTCAAAAACTGAGGGAAATACTTACGAGAGTGAATCCTCCAGCCGGTTAGGCGTCGCATTCTGAGCATCCAAGAGTCATTATGGATCACCGGTGAACGAAGTCTGTGAAGGTTTGGAAGTCTGCCTTGAAGACTTACCAGAGTGATTGGGCGAGGACTGGGTGTCCTTAGATCAAGGGTAAAAAGGTGAAGACACGGTCTTTTGAGTTGAATCTCAGCCTCCCTAACCAGACGTATAGTTGTCACAACAACTGGAACTGGTCCAACAAATCATTGTCGTCAACGAGTCACTGGTTCTATCCTTCCCATCTCTTTATTTACAGTTGATCCTTGTGAAGTCATTGTTGTTTGCATTATCTTTTGTCTTCACTGAGTGACTGCTTGTTTTGATTGGCTTCATACTATCTTCCTACCTGATCCATACTGCCTAGCTGCCATTAGTTGTTGTGCTTTCACTTCATTGAATACTTGACTATGGTTTGCTTAGTGTAGTCTACCTTCCGCTGCATGGTAATAGGTTTATTTCTATCGTTTGTCTTCGAAACTCCCATGTTTTGAAGACTTTCTTAAAAATCGCCTATTCACCCCCCCCCTTCTAGTCTATCACTAGCACTTTCACCATTACCACTGGCATCGCAATGAATTTCAAAAGGCTTGTCGAAGTTGGGTAAAGCAAGCACGAGAGCATGAGTAAGCAAATTCTTAAGCTCATTGAATGCGGTATCTTGGGATGGTCCCCAAATAAAAGGTGCATTCTTCTTGCCCAAAGCATGCAAAGGCGAAGCAATGGTGCTAAAATCCTTCACAAAGCGACGATAGAAACCCGCAAGGCCAAGAAAACTACGCACTTGATGCAAGTTGGTTGGTTGCGGCCAAGTCTTAATAGCATTGATCTTGGACTCATCAACATGAACACCCT
Organism: Triticum dicoccoides; assembly: GCF_002162155.2. NCBI lineage: Eukaryota > Viridiplantae > Streptophyta > Magnoliopsida > Poales > Poaceae > Triticum > Triticum dicoccoides. The sequence goes on from NC_041380.1 coordinate 207,327,193, forward strand.
TAGAAGAAACAACAAAACCCAAGAAAATGAGCTTATCAACACCAAAAAGGCATTTCTCCATATTAGCATAGAGGCGCTCTTTTCTAAGAGTTTGCAAAACGGTGCGGACATGGGTGACATGCTCTATGATAGATTTGCTAAACACAAGAATGTCATCAAAGTAGACCACAACAAATATACCAATGTAAGGGCAAAATACATGATTCATGAGGCGCATAAACGTGCCCGGTGCTTCCGAAAGACCCATAGGCATGACTAACCACTCATACAAACCAAACTTGGTTTTGAAGGCGGTTTTCCATTCATCACCCTCTTGTATGCGGATTTGATAGTAACCACTGTTAAGATCAATTTTGGAAAATATAGTGGCACCGCTAAGCTCATCAAGCATATCATCTAGGCGTGGAAGGGGATACCTATAGCGAACGGTGATAGCATTGATAGGTCTATAATCGGAGCACATGCGAAAACTACTGTCACGTTTTGGCACAAGAATGACCGGAACAGCACAAGGGCTCCAACTTTCACGCACATGTCCATGGTCTATGAGATGCTTTACTTGCCTTTGTATTTCTTTTGTTTCGTCGGGGTTGACACGGTATGGAGCTTTGTTCGGAAGAGGTGCTCCGGGGATGAGGTCGATTCGGTGCTCAATGCCTCGTAGAGGAGGTAGACCCGGAGGTAGCTCATCAGGGAAAACATCTTGAAATTCCTGCAAAAGAGAAGACAACACTAGAGGAAGAGTGTGAGAAGTGTTAGTTTGTGGTGCATTGTCCTTGCACACGAGGACATAGTGTAGGACACTAGATGGGTTCTCACACACTTCTCTCATCTCACATTTGGTGGCAAATATAACTAGGTTCTTGTTTTCGCTCATCGTGGAGGCACTCAATTTTAGCTTGTGCCGCTCACTCTCTTTTTGGTGGCTCGCTCTCTCACTATGATCTCCACGATGGGTGGCTTGCTTGTCGGTGATCACTTGACTCGGCGACATTGGACAGAGGACGTACTCCTTGCCCTTCATCTTGAAGATGTAGTGGTTCAATCAGCCGTTGTGGATGACTCCTCTATCGAATTGCCATGGTCGTCCAAGGAGAAGATGACAAACGGTCATTGGAACGACGTCGCACTCCAAGGTGTCTTCGTAGGCGCCGATTTTGAAAGAGACTTGTACTCAGTGCTCGACTTGGATGGTGCCGGAGTCACTAAGCCATTGCACTTTGTATGGATGTGGATGCTTCGTCTTGGGCAATTGGAGCTTGGAGGAAAGCTCTTCGCTTGCGAGATTATGACAACTTCCTCCATCGATGATGACCTTGACGGATCGTCCATTGATGTCGGCCTTGGTGTGGAATATGTGGCATTGTTGGTCTTCTTCTTGGTAATGTTGGAGGGTCAAGACTTTGGAGACAACAAGTGCGGGACTTGAGTCTTCATCGCAAAAGACTTGTTCTTCTTCATTGTTCACTTGGCGGTGCATGGCGACTTGCTCGAGGGCTTCCATTTCTCCTTCGCTCATGGAGTCATAAGTGCCATCGTCGTTGAAGACCATGGTTCGCTTGTTGGTGCACTCGTAGGACTTGTGGCCTCGGCCTCCGCAAGTGAAACACTTGAAGTAACTCGTCTTGATGGTCTCATCGGTTGGGGTTGATGATGATGAAGCTCTCGGCTTGAAGTTCCTCGTAGGAGGATGGCTTGTAGTTGACGAAGCTTTCTTGGAAGTTGACTTGTCTATGTTGGAAGTAGAGGGCTTTGTAGTCGGTGTTGGAGTCGTTGAAGCTTGGTTGTTGGAGAAGCCGTAGGACTTGTATGAGAACTTGGCATACTTGAAATCATCTTGCACTTGGCGTTCCACTTTGGTAGCTTGGTGCACTAGCTCGATGAGATTTGAGTATGGTTGGAAGTCGGCGATCTTCTTGATAGGATTATTGAGTCCATTCAAGAAACGTGCCATTGTTTGCTCATCATCTTCCGTGACATTGGCTCTTATCATTGCAATCTCCATCTCCTTGTAATATTCTTCAACGCTCTTTGTTCCTTGCTTGAGTTGTTGGAGTTTCTTGAAGAGGTCGCGGTTGTAGTAGGTAGGCACGAAGCGTGCTCTCATGGCATCCTTCATTTGCGCCCAAGTAGTGATGGGTGGTTCACCTCTTGCCTCTCGGCGCTCTATGATTTGTTCCCACCAAATGAGGACATAGTCTTGGAACTAAAGGGATGCCATCGTGATCTTCTTCTCTTCTTCATAATTGTGCAAACGGAAGATCTTGTCAACCTTCAATGCCCATGAAAGGTACTCTTCGGGATCGTCGCTTCCGTTGAACTTGGGCATGGTGAACTTGAGTTTTCCATAACATTGCTCTTCATTGTATTGGGGTCGGGGATGATGACGCCCATGTTGTTTATGATTGTGCAACTCATGGTGCTCTTGGCGTGGAGGGTTGTTATCATCATGTTGTTCTTGTCGTGGAGGATCTCCATTGTCTTCATGCTCTTGATTGACTTGTTGTTCTTGGCGAGCTTGTGGAGGAGCTTGTCGAGCTCGAGTAGGAACTTGACGATGTACGCGAGCTTGAAACCTTCGTTCTTGAATTTCTTCGCGAAGTGCTTCCTCTTTCACAGGCTTGTTGGCTTCGATCGGCAACGGCTCGACTCGAATCGCGTAGAGCTTGTTGCACCGCAAGTGTTTGAGCGTCACGGAGTTGTTGTTCTTGACATTGTGCCTCGGCATCTTGAGCATTTTGGTGTAGACGCGCTCCCTCTTCCTCTTCGTGTTGGCGTTGTCGTTGCCGTTCTCGTGCTAGCGCAAAGGCCTCTTGAGTTTGCCATTGTCGGCGCTCTTGAGAGTCGGTGTCTCGTAGGGTATTGAGGCTTGCTTGATGGTCGGTGCGCGCGGCCCGGCGAAGAGTGTTCAATGTCGGTGTACTTGAGCCGGAGAGGGTGAAGTCGGAGTGGCGGCTTGAATGGATCCTTCTTTAAGTGGAAGACGAACGATTGAGAAACAAAGCATGATTTTGTCCATCCTTGCGTCATTCTCTTGCTTGTGATCGTCGAGCTTGTGGTCGAAGTAGTCCCTTGTACGTTGCTCGGTAAGTCGCAAGTCGGCGGCAAGGTTGTCGATGCGTTCACTCATAGCTTGTTGCTCTTGATGCAAAGCACGTTGTGCACCAAAGAGGTGACTCTTGGTGACGAAGGAGTTCATGTGGTCGTCTTGCTCCATGAAGAGTGGGTTGGTAGAAGTACTTGGCCTATCCATCATTCCAAGACAAATGTGAGTGGTAGAAAGAGAAGAACAAGTACCAAATGTACCTTGACCGAAGTTGAAAGTGGATCGAGGATCACTCCAATGTAGGACAAGGAAATAGCACAATTGGTACTAGTTCTTGTCGGATTCTCACAGCTACACAAGTAAAAGCTTTTGGTGGAGCTTGGTTAGGATGGTGGCACAAAAATTTGATGCAATTGTAAGTGATCTTCAATAATGTTGGAAAAGATTTGCAAGATGCAATGTAACAAGTAGACCAAGCATATAAGGTACACGGAAACACACACGCAAAAAGATAAGTGGGGTTGTGCAACCAAGGGTGAGCCAAAATGTGGAATCCACAAAAATGCTCTTGTTGCACAACACTAGAGAGACGCTAGCACGATTGCACAATAGGCGGATACAAGAACTTGCGCACAACCTACTTAGCAAAAATGCAATGACTTCTATCCCAAATATTTTGTATGCAAGGTGTTTCTATGATATGATCCAAGATGATCGAGTATGACAATCTTAATGTTGTAAGATGCTATGGTTCTTGCTTAAAAGCTCTTTGCTTATCTTTCCTATTTGCTTAAAAGCTTGTTTGGCTCTTTGATGTTTGAGCTCTTTTCTCATGAAATGCTTGACGAACCAAGATAGCAAATGAGTATGTGATGAGAACTTTGTGACACAAGAGATGATACCAATATATGCAACAATGATGTATGTATGCTATGGGAAGTATGATCACTAATGTGCACAAGTCTCGTTGCCGGCAATACTCAATGGCTAGTCTCGATGGGTAAGCAACGCAAAGGAGTAAGGCTATGATGGCTATCAATGTAATGGCAAGAGTGATATGTCCAATACCAAGATGAGGTTACTGGTCTTGCTTCCGGTATGGTGTCAAAATGGTGGCACGAAAACTAAGATGTAGTCGAGGTGGTCGTTGTTGATGATGATGTAGGACACGTCCGTGGCGAAGATGAGCGGCGGTGATGTCGATGTCGAACCGTACCTAGATAGCCGAAACACAAAAGGATACGGTACCGCAACTCAAATTGTCAAACCTCGAAGTAGCAATTGTGTCAGAGAGCGAAACGGTCCAAAAATGGTTGGTTTATGCGGAAGTGGTGGAGGTATGCGGAAATGTATATGGTATATGGTGGGCACCGGAAAAAAAATTGATGGAGATGTTGCTGCGAGGGGTCGGATGTCCGGGTGGGAGGCCGGATGTCCGGGCTTGACGGGCCAGATGTCCGGGCTCTGGATCCGGGGACTAACGGGATGAACACTGCGTGGAGAGGTTAAATCCAGGCGAAATTCGTAGGAATTTGTGGATGGAAATTGGGGGGAAAACGATGGGAAGCTAGATCCACTCAAAACAAAGCAAATCCACGGATCCAAACCAACAAAATCTCAACACACCAACAAATCACAAAAAAAATTGGGGCTATTTTTGGTGGGGAATTTTTGAATTAGTACTAAAAACAACAAAACAAGGTTGGAAACACAATGGGGAGGCTCCGAAATCGTGATCAACCTGGCTCTAGATACCAAGATGATGTAGGGTAGAACCCTAATCGCCCAATTTTTCATGAAAGGAGCGGATCCTGCGAAGAACATGAGGAACACAAAGAGGGGAACGAGGGAAATCACAAGGGAAAACACGAGAGGAACACTCAAACTAACAATAACAAGTCACACATGGGCTAGATCCTCGAGTACATAAAGTAAGATACACGATCCACGATCAACTAGGGACGATACAAAAGGGTAACCGGTTCTTCTCCGTGAGGAGGTCTTTATGTTCTTCCTAAAGAGGGGTCTTGATTCCGCTTGGGGGATCTTCTCCGGTGGAGGCTCGAATCTCCGAGGAGAAGGTAACCAAGTGGATGAGCAAAGCTCTCACACAAAATATGAGCTAATCCTTTGCTAACCCTAGAAAGTTGTACGAGATGGAGTATATATAGTCTAGGGGGCAGAAGGGATACAGGGGCCTCGGTCCTTCACTGTGCGCAGACAGGGGAGGCTAGATGTCTGGGCTTTCTGGCAACGCCGGATGTCCGGGCTAGGGGGCCGGATGTCCGGGCTGGAGCGGTGGCATTTGTTGCTCTCGGGATCGGAGGGGCCGGATGTCCGGGCTGCCGGGGCCGGATGTCCGGGGCCTATAGCCTTCTGCGGCTGGGCTGCTGTAGAGGAAGATGCTCTAGGGGCCAGATGTGCGGGGCCTTGGCCGGATGTACGGGGCCTGGGAGATGCTCTTGGCTCCTTCCATTGGTTCTCCTCATCCGTGGACTTGGGGACTTGTACATCTTCATGCGCATCTTCGGGAGGGCCCTCTTGGTGCCTAATCATGCACAACACCTCGGACTTAGGTAGTAGCCATGTCTCATGCATAGAAAGTGGAAGTTCGGAGAGGAGTGAGTTCACCTTATCTTCGATAGCTTTGGCTCGGGCTCGTGTCATTGGTCCAAGTGGTGTCGTTGGAGGTGTCGGTGCGTCCATGGGGATGATCATGGGATGCTCCGCATCACTCTTGACATGGTGATGTCCGTAGGATGCTCCGCATCAATCCACGATCAACAAGGGACGATACACGGTAACGGGTTCTTCTCCAAAGGAGGTCTTGATGAGGGCCACCTAAAAGGGGGTCTTGAATCCAAGGGGATCTTCTCCGTAGAGGGGTCGTGGTCTCTCTCCTGGAGTAGATCCGATGTGGATGAGCGAGGCTCTATCTCTAATATGAGCTATCACAATGCTAACCCTCAAATGGAGGAGGTGGAGGAGTATATATAGTCTAGGGCCACGAAGGGGTAAGTGAGGGGCGAAGCGGTACATGGGCCTCGGGCCTGTTACACTATGCGTAGATAGGCATCGGACGTCCAGTGGGTGTCGGACGTCCGGAGGCTTGGGACGGTCCGGACGTCTGATGGTCTTCGGACTTCCATAAATATCGTTATGTCGCCGTGGCACCAGTCATGCGGTGGCGCTCGGTCATCCGGGGCCTGGGGCGTGTCGGACGTCTGGTACTTGCCGGTCGTCCAGCCGCTGTAGCTTTCGTCGGCTGGCCCGTCTGGCTGGTTGAGTGTACAAGTATCGGACGTCCGGTGTTGTCCAGTCGTCCGGTGGTTGAAGACTTCGGGTAGCTTCTTCTTTTGGTCCTTGTACTTGGCGTTCTTTCTAGATCGTCCATTGGATGTGGTGGCTCCGTGGCTTTCCTCTAAGTACCTGATCATGCATAGCACACACGTTGGAGGTAGTAGCCATGTCTCACATGTAGAAAGTGAAGGTTCGGAGAGGAGCGAGTTCACCTTGCATCCTGTGGCGTATATTCAAGCTCTCGTCATATGTCCTCTTGGGGTTTGGAGAGTAGTCGGAGTGTACATCGGGATGAACGTGGGATGCTCCTCATCATCTCCCCCTGGGAAAGATCGAACCTCGGATCGTGATCCTCATCACCATGGAAATGGTTGTCGTGGACAGACTTGTAGTTGGACGAAGTGGAAGTCATGGCGCAATCCAAGTATTCCAAGGTGTCACCAGAGGAGTATACATGCAAAAAGAGCAAACACAAACAACACATGGAAATACAATGGTTAGTGCACACAAAGTGTCCATCATGTAATAATCAGTCAGTGAGGCAAGATTGTTCGTGACGAAGCACATGAAGCTTAGCAAGATGATGTAGAATGATATGCAAAGCATTCATGGGAGCAAATGTGTTCATTGTGCACACAAATGTATTGTGATTATGATCAATGCAACCACGGTGCAAAATGATGTCATAGTGAGATGGTTTATCAATAGCATGAATATGGCAATGGATGCTCATTATGGATATGTTATCATGCAATTGATGGTAGGCAATATGATCATGATGTATGAAGATGCCATAAAGAAAGATCACAACAAATTTGCTAAGGAAGTGCACAAGGTCATATATCATGGATGACATGGGAATACAAGATGCAACAAGGCAATCATAATGTGAGTCAATCCATGCATAAGATGCAAATTTTTCATGGCTATGATATGTCCATCGAGCATGACATGTGTGAGCAGAATCAACAAATATGGAGGTGTTGGTGTACCAACGCTCGATGTCGTGGCATGAGTGTAGGTTCGAAAGTGCATCCAATAAGTCCGAGCGCTCCTCAATGCGAACGTCCATAGAGCCAATCTTCAATGTCGGTCCTCCATCCAATATGTGCAACATGTAGACAAGATGAATGAAACAACAATGAAAGAATGACCCATCCAATATGCGTATGTGAGGATGGCTCAAAGGGAAGGAGTTCACCTTAGGAATGTTCACGAAGATGTTGGTGTCTCCCATCGTGTACGCCTTCACATAACCAAATTGTCTCATGACGGTATCGCCTTGTGGATCCTTCAAAATGAAATAACATGACAAACAATCAGAAAAACAAATGAGGTTAGCGGAAATGCAAAACCTATCATTCATGTGGTAAAATACCCAACAAGTGTATGCATCATGCTCATCATAAGAAAGGACAAGGGAGCATTCCATAGTATGGAGGCATATGATGTGAGAACAACCAAATAGAATAGGCACAATCAAGCGAGCATGCATCACAAGTAAAGTGTCCAAGTCTCCAAGATCAATAATCATGGATGCAACAATTGGAGACAAGCGACAATGAACAAGATGTATCATGTGAGAGGCATGAATATATATGTTATCAACCCAAGAAAGCGAGTAAGAAAGGAACATGGGTGATGCAAGAAAGCAAGCAATCATAGCAATCAAGTGGTGTGAGCTTATAGTGCGAAGATGCAACTTACTAGAGGGAATCATGTCAAGCATGTCATGTGTGCAAATGGTGGTCATGAATAATGCACAAGACATATCACAAGCATGAAGGCAAGATATGAGCAAAATAGCATCAATAGCATGAGGCGCATGATAAACATGGCAATAGCAACAAGGATCTCCACCAAGCATGCAAATACACATAGGAGTATAATGATGAATCATGGGTAAGTGCAAGCAAGGGTTACAATTGCATGGCAAAGACATAGAAATAGGCATAACATGCAAAGTGAACATGGTATGATGGGCATAAATGAAGAAGTGGTATATAGCCCATAGCAGTGCGGGAGCCAAGTAAAATAGATGTGCATAGTCCTTGCTTGAAGGGAATGGTGGGAATGATAATCCACGTGATCCCAAATCGTCGTTGCTCTCAAGAGCTCGTTTCGTCAACTCATGGGATTGTGAGGTTGACGGTTGTTCATGGGTACCTACACAAAACAAAAGCAAAGGGAAAATTGTGTGTGCATGGTATATGTACACATCATCCATCATGATGCTCACGTGCAAGAGTTGGTGAGCACAAAATAGCCACTGCTCAAATAAATGAGATGCGTGATATAGAAACATGTCGTCCATCATGATAGGTTTGTTGTTATGTATAGAATAATGGAGACTCAAATTATGTAATTCATCATGGGAAATATCTAGAGCATTGTTATGCGTATGATGCAAGCAATTATGAGAATCATGCAAAGTATGGAATGCATCAAAATCTCCTAATATGTATGAGGAAACTATGGGGGTCTCCTCATTAGCATTAATTGAAACATCACACGGAGAATATTGACAACATCCAAAACAATGCATATTTGCAACATTGTGATCATGGCATGGCATAGTAGATGAATTGCGCAAATCATGTAAAGGAAGCATGGTAATATCATCACATGAAAAACAAAAGCCAATGACCATCATCTTGTCATCTATGCCATAAGTGCAAATTGGATTTATTTTAATGAGACAGGCATAGTTACTATGTTGAGATTGAAATGATGCAATATGGGAGACCTCACTCATAGCATATGACAAGTTTAAAGGATTGTCGAACATGATGTGACCAATATAATTTTCACATGATATCCTATGGAGCATAGCATCACAACTAGGCAAATCAACATGCTCATAATCATATTCATCATAAATTGGTAAGTCGTGACATGAAGAATTCACACTAGCATGAAGCATGGGAATAGGTGGATCAACATCATGCAAGCAATCATTGGTGAGATAGTCCACTAGTGGGACAAGAGAAGCACCATCACCTATGTTACCTTTGGAGCATCGCTCATGTGTTGTAGGTGAGGTGTCGAAGACCAAGTCGTGGTCATCTTCATCTTGATGGAACCATGTGGGGGTGCATCATTGTCCACCATGGCCATCGTCATCTCCATTAGAGGTATGGACTCGTCGAGGATAGGTGTGTCGTCATGTAGGAGACCTAGCACCAAAGAAAACACACTCGGAGTAGAGGTTAAGTTGTTAGAAATCATAGTGGCCTCACATGCCGTGTCAACTACCTCACTCACTAAGTGTTGTGGCTCACTCACTCCCGGTTTGATGCTCTCACTCATATGGTTGGTGGAGTCACTCAAATGGGTCCCAACCTCACATAGGATGTGTGGCATGCTCTCATTTGTGGGGCTAGTGGTCGTCACACTCATCCTCTCATAGGAAATGCACTCAATGTCATATATGGTGGAATCACTCATCTCACTCATGGGGTGCTGGCTCTCCTCACATGGCAATTGGGTCGTCTCATGATATCTGGGTGTCGGAGAGATGTTGGTGAAAATGTCTCCATGCTCAATCATGTCGTAGTTGTAGCCCTGGATAAAGGCCGAAGATGGCACATCATCGCTCTCCTCTAAAACCAAAGATAAGGTCTCATGTGCGGTCTCGTAGCTTGACTCGGAGAATGGGTCCTTTTGGGGCACCGTCTTCATGTAGTTGAAGAGGTTCATGCTCGTCGCCATGGTCGAGGGGGATGGCCCTTGCTCCACCTTCTTGGTCACTGTCTTGTTGTTGGAGGCCCATATGATGTGGCACCTCGTACATCTCAATGACTGAAGGGAATTTCCCATGCTCGGTCATTTTTTATGTAGGGTAGAACCCTAATCGCCCGATCTTTCACGAAAGGAGCAGATCCCATGAAGAACATGAGGAACACAAGGGGAAAACGAGGGAAAACACAAGGGGAAACATGAGAGGAAACACTAAACCAACACGAATAAGTCACACATGTACTAGATCCTCGAGTACATAAGAGAAGATACACGATCCACTACCAACTAGGCACGATACAAAAGGTAGCCGGTCTTCTCCGTGAGGAGGTCTTGAGTTCCTCCCTAAAAGGGGTCTTGAATCTTCTTGGGGGATCTTCGTCGGTGGAGGCTCGAATTTCCGAGGAGAAGGTAACCAAGTGGATGAGCAAAGCTCTCACATGAAATATGAGCTAATCCTTTGCTAACCCTAGAAAGTTGGACGAGGTGGAGTATATATAGTCTAGGGGGTGAAGGGGTACGCGGGCATCGGCCCTTACACGGTGCACAGACAGGGGAGGCCAGATGTCCGGGCGTCGGGCCAGATGTCCGGGCGTTCGCGGAGGGCCAGATGTCCGGGCTGTGGAGGCCGGATGTTCGGGCTGGTGAAGCTGGCCATGTCGCTCTCCGGAAGGTGGTGTCCGGATATCCAGGCTTGAGGCCAGATTTCCGGGCCGGGCCGGATGTCCGGGGCCTATAGATGTGCGGCGGCTGGTAGGCTGTTGTGGTCGAAGTCTCCAGCAGCCGGATGTCCGGGCTTGGGGCCGGATGTCCGGGTCCTGGAGCTGCCTTCTTCTCCTCTCGGTGTTCCTCTTCATTCGTGAACTTGGGTTCGTGTACATCTTCATGTGCATCTTTGGGAGGGTCCTCTTGGTACCTAATTATGCACAACAACTCGGACTTAGGTAGTAGCCATGTCTCATGCATAGAAAGTGGAAGTTTGGAGAGGAGAGAGTTCATGTTATCTTCGATAGCCTTCGCTCGGGCTCTTGTCATTGGTCCAATTGGTGTCATAGGGGATGTAGGTAGGTCCATGGGGATGACCTTGGGATGCTCCGCATCAATTTTCCTTGAGGGGCTTCTGAAGATGGAAGTGTCGCCCTCGCTCGTAGGTGGTCGCCTTGTACTTGAAGATGTCAATGTAGGCGAACTCATGGGGAGTAGGCGAATATGTCGTACGTCCGAAGGCGAAGATGCCTAAGTGGTTGGTGTAGTCGTAGCTCCGTTTTGGTGGTGCTTGTGTCCCGGTGTTCTCTTATGCTCATGAAGGTTGGCCTTGGTGTGAAGTAGGGCTTGTTGGGACTTGTGCATTTGCGCTTGGTGAGCATCGTCATGATGATGTTGGCGTTGTCGTACTTGACCTCGTAGTATATGTCGTTAGTTGTCGTCTGTACATGTTGCTTGGAGGTGACTTGCCCATCATGACGAGGTGGATCACGAACGTGATGGTGGTCGCCATGGAGATGTGGACGTGGACGACTTGCGCTTGCATCATTTTTGCGCTCTGAAGACTTGTGACTTGAACATTGCCGCCTTGAGGATGATGAAGGGGAAGAACGGTTGATCAACAAGGTCCAAACCTCCTCCATCCTTGCATCTTGCACCTCCTTTTGTGTGGAAAGCTTGTTGTCGATGTAGTCCCTTTTCATTGCTTCGGAGTAACAAATGTCGATGGAGAGGTTCTCGATGCGCTCTCGCAATCTTGATTATGCGCCTTGCATTTGTCGTTGTAGATCGAAGATTGACGCTTTGGTGATGTAGTTGTTCATGACGCCGTTGTTGTGGAAGACCAGAGATGAAATGCCTTGCCTATCCATCACAATACTCGAGCAAATATGAGTGGAGAAAGGAGAAGAACTTATACCAAATGTACCTTGACCTATGTTGAAGATGGATCAATGATCACTCGATGATGTAACAAGGAAATAGCACAATTGGTACCGATCTCGACAATTTCTCACACCTACACAAATAAGGCTTATGGTGGATCTCGGTGAGGATAGTGGCACAAAAATTTGATGCAAAATGTTAGCAAGAGTCAATAATGTTGAAAAACATTCACAAATTTGCAAGTGAAACAAGTAAACCAATAGCAATGTATGGCACACGGAAACGCACACACGGATAGATAAATGGGGTCGTGCAACCAAGGAATGAGCTCAAAATGTGGAATCCATGGAAAACGCTCGTGTTGCACAACTCAAGAGAGACTCTAGCATGATTGCTCTATAGGCGGATACAACACTTGTGCACAACCTATGATATGCAAAATGTATCAACTTCTATCCCAAGTATGCTATGTATGTATGGTTCCCGGTGTTATGATCCAAGATGATCAGATATGACAATCTTATATGCAATGTGGTATGATGCTATGGCACTAGCTTACAAGCTTCATTTCTCTTTCTCTTTTGCTTAAAAGCTTTATTCTCTTTTTTTGTATATGGCCACAATGCGAAATGCACAAACCAAGATAGTAATTGGGTATATACGGGAACAAACTTGTGACACAAGGGATGATATGATACCAATAAGATATGGTATGGTATGTATGCAATGGAAGGTGTAGACCACTAATGTGCACAAGTAACATTGCCGGCAATACTCAAAGGCTAGTCTCGATAGGCAAGTGACGCAAATGGGCTAGGGGTTATCAATGCAATGGCAAGGGAATATACAATGGAGGAATACCACGATACCAAGATGATATGGAGGTTACCGTCCTTGGCGATGATGAGTGGCGGTGTTCTTGATGTAGATACCAAGATGATGGAGACTTGTCCCTATGTAGATGAAACACCTTAGGAAACGGAAAAACCACGAACTCAAAATCTCAAATGTCAAATGGTGGTAGCGGGAATGCGGTGGTGGTGGCGGAAGCTCAATGGGATTGCGGAAATGCAATGATGGGTTTTGCAAGTAGGCAATGCGGAAATGGAGGGTAAGATGGTGGACTATACATGGTGTCAGAGTTGGAAGCACGGTCCCTAAGTAGCCGAAACACCTTAGGAGACACAACTCACAATACAAACAAAATTGGGTTAAGTCGGTGTGGAAGAAGTGTATGGTTGGTAAGCCTATGTGGAAGTGGTGGTGGTGGTTGATGAAGAAGGAGTCGTCCCTAAGTAGCCTAGGCACCTTAGGAGACTCAAATCACTCCTCAAACAACCACTAATGCGATGGATACACAACTAGAGTTGGAAGCATGGTCCCTAAGTAGCTGAAACACCTTAGGAGACACAACTCACAACACAAACAAAATTGGGTTAAGTTGGGGTGGCGGAAGTGTATGGTGGTCAAGCCTATGTGGAAGTTATGGTGGTGGTTGATGAAGAAGCAATCGTCCCTAAGTAGCCGAAACACCTTAGGAGACTTGAATCACTACTCAAGCAACCACTAATGCTATATGGATCACAATGGGTTAGGTTGCGGAAGTCGGTGGTGGTGTAGTGGATGATGTGGTGGAAACCCTAGGCAAAGATGCCAAAGTTAACAAAATTTGATGGAGTCAAAAGATGTTGCTGGTATTTTTGTTGGAAGGGGGATGTAAAGAGCTTCAAAACGAGCTAAAGAACGTCAAAATCAGAGTTCGGATGAATTAGTTTTGGCCGAAACAAGAATCAGCCGAAGTCAATATCTACACGTTACAGACGTCCGTGAAAGGACGGATGTTCGGGGGCCGGACGTCTGGAGGGCTCGAAAATCCGTAAATTTGGCTCGGGTTAGGGTGTTCCGGTCATCCGGAAGGTTGCGGACGTCCGGTCGTTCCTGGGCTCCGGCGTCCGTAAAAGTGACGGTCATCCGGTGTATCGCGGTCAACGCGGGATTTGAGATCCGGGACGCGATTTTGCGAGGAATTTGATGAATTTGTGTTCAAAATTGAGGAGATTTCATGGATGGGAAGTGGGGAAAAGTGGGGAGATGCTAGATCCACTTGAAACCAAGCAAATCCATGGATCAAATCCAACAAAACTTCGTCAAACCAACAAATCACAAAAAAATTGGGGCTATTTTTGGTGGGGATTTTCGAAATTGGGGAAGAACACAACAAAATCAATCTAGAAAACAAAGAAGGGAGGCTATGAAATCGTGATCAACGTGGATCATGATACCAAGATGATGTCGGGTGGAACCCTATACGGCCGATCTTTCAAGAAAGGAGCGGATCCCGCGAAGAACACGAAGAACACGAGGGGAAATCACAAAGGGGAACATAAAAGAAACACTCAAACCAACAAGTATGATCACACATGTGCTAGATCCATGAACACAAAGGGAGAAGCATGATCCACGATCAACAAGGGACGATACACGGTAATCGGTTCTTCTCCAAAGGAGGTCTTGATGGGGGCCACCCAAAAGGGGGTCTTGAACCCAAGGGGATCTTCTCCATAGAGGGGTCGCGGTCTCTCTCATGGAGCAGATCCTATGTGGATGAGCAAGGCTCTATCTCTAATATGAGCTATCACAACGCTAACCCTCAAATGGAGGAGGTGGAGGAGTATATATAGTCTAGAGCCACGAAGGGGTAAGTGACGGGCGAAGGGGTACATGGGCTCCAGGCCCGTTACACTGTGCGCAGACAGGCGTCGAACGTCTGGTGGGTGTCGGACGTCCGGTGGTCTTCGGACTTCCGTAAATATCATTTTGTCGTTGTGGCGCCGGTCGCCCGGTGGCGCTCGGTCGTCCGGGGCCTGGGGTGTGTCGGACGTCCGATACTTGCCGGTCGTCCGGCCGCTGTAGCTTCCGTTGGCTGGCCCTTCTGGCTGCTTGAGTGTACAGGCATCGGATGTCCGGCGTTGTCCGGTCGTCCGGTGGCTGAAGACTTCGGGTAGCTTCTTCTTTTGGTCCTTGTACTTGGCGTCCTTGCTAGCTTGTCCGTTGGATATGGTGGTTCCGTGGCTTTCCTCTAAGTACCTGATCATGCATAGCACACACGTTGGAGGTAGTAGTGATGTCTCACATGTAGAAAGTGAAGGTTGGGAGAGGAGGGAGTTCATCTTGCGTCCTATGGCGTATATTTGAGGTCTCATCATATGACCTCTTGGGGTTTGGACAGTAGTCGGAGTGTACATGGGGATGAACGTGGGATGCTTCGCATTAGAAAGTACCCCCACCGATTTGAGCTAGGCAGTTCTTTCGGTTCAGGTGTATCACAGGCATTTCTCGTGTCGGGATTTTGCAGGAGGTGGGAGTTGTCGCGCGCGTCGTAATTTTGGGATAGCATGGCGTGGGTTGAGATGGAGGGAGTTTTCAGAGCACAACGAGACAAAGATATATCTTAAATATTTCGGGGTAACAAGGAACGGGTTGAAGAGGCGGGAGTTTCGCAGCATGATAGACAGAGATGCTAGCTTGAAATTTCGGCATAACAAGGCGCAGCTTGAAATTTCGGGAGAATAAGCTTAACGTGTACCCAAAAAAACAATTAGCACCTCATCACTAGAGAGAGCCATGTCCCGTTTTACTATATTAGTATAAATGCATTCAAATGCAACAACAAAAACTAAAAGAATCGGGACAACAAACATAACGTGTACAGTACCAAAACAATTTGCACTTTCCTCAGCAATAAAAAAACAATGTGTGTTGTCTAGCATATGGACTAATTAAATTTGAATACATTTTCCCTGTTTGAATGGGATTGTACTCAGGTTAGTTATACAACCATCTAAATATTATCTTCACAACACATGGCATGAATATAGGAGAAATAAATTCCTGTATAAATACGAACTACATGTACATACGATCTAAAATTCTAATAGAGGCGAGGGTCCCGATCTTTCGATGAGATGATAACTATCGATTTGGTGGAGACGACTTTGACGATCTGACTACAAACGTGCACGACGTTGCACCTTAGCAATCGCTAAACCAATCTCCCGAGGTTACTAACGATGCCGGAAGCACGGCCAGCCTGACCACGAAGGTCTATTCCTGCAAGCAATCGAAGAACGAGCAAGAATATGATAAAGCAATCTGAATACTGCGAATATATATGAAGTATTGATAATGGTGGGGATCCGTAAGCAGTCTTGGTCTGGTCCCTGGACACAAACGAAGTACACGAAGTTGCAATGGCTAACTTTTAACTAAACAAATCCCGAAGTCTAAACGATGCCCTAAGGGTTGCATATATGGAGGAGAGAGGGGGGAATTTCGTGTCCCTTGGAAGAGGGGTCCAAAACCAACCCTAACTCTTGTTTCCCCACACATACGTACTCTAAAAACAACCTATAATCAAGTATTTTGAAATTACATGGGCCTGGCCCAAAAATAAGGTGACGCAGCACCTAGCATAGCCTCTGGACAAAATTTATGAAGTGTCATCTTGTATATTTCGTCCAAGGCTTCATGCGCTCATTATGGTGGCTTCAAAGTCCTGGAATCATCACTTCTAACTCCGTTCTTGTTCCCCTTGCGCACACCATCACCTCCATGCTTGAACTTGCTCCAAGGTTCATCTTTCTTGTCCAAGCTAGGCCCTTTATTTGTAAGCAAAACAAATGTATCCAATTTAGGCAGCATCATATTCTCATGAACATTAGAATCATTACCAAGAAACGGAAGTACCTGGTAATTTAATTGGCGTGCGCGAGCTCTAGTAATTGGTCCAGTATGTATAACAGCAGGGGCTGTGGGTGTAACAATGGTATTGATGTCCTCATCAAATGCAAATATATGTATCCATTTTATGTTGACTTCAAATCATAGTACATGTATTCTCTAGCTAGATGTTCGGAATCTAAACCATGTATGATACTACATACAATGTGTTTAACATGCACAACACACACAAACACCATTTAGACAGGTAAGGTACACGTGCATTGTACGCATGAGATTTGGCAACCAAATTATGAATAAATACTACATTATAGCATGTAATCTTTGAGTCATATATGCATGATGTACATGTTCGTTTAATTCTTATAGTTCATTGCATTCAAAATCATCTAGTTTTTATAAGAAAGCTAATCTATTTTCAGATTCATGGAATTGTGCGTTGTAAAGCATAAAGTAAAAAACAAATAATGGCAAATCATGTGGAAAAACATTTGGGCAATTATGATACGGAAGATTCTAGAACAAAGAAGAAGTGCTTGTGTTCTGAGGTTTGTGCATTATGCTTAAGTTAACCATGGAGTCTTCTAGATTGTACATGTGGCACAATCTGGTGGAATCTAGATGATATCCAACGGCCAGTGGTGCTCAAATTTGCCATCTCTACACCATAGGATTGGCTTCATCCAACCACCATCTTTCAAAGTTAAAGTTATCCGCACACTATATATAAAATATAAAATACAGGGGTACAGATATAGATATTGGATGCGAAAGCCAACCATCATATCCAGTTAGAATAGTGTGTCCATGCACGGATGCAATATGGCCAAACGATGCCTGCCATCGGTATCTCAAATTCAAATCAGTCTGACCTTGTTCAATGTGTATACAGTACAACATGCTCGTTTCCAAACCACACCACGCATATCTCAGTTATATTCATGCATGCATGGATTCCAAACTTCATGATCTCTTGTTCAAATATTTGAATTCAACTTTACATTGATTATGACATCACTTGGTCTTTTACACCCACACGGACGTCTTCTCTTTATAATTGTACTACTAACTTCCTCTCGTGCATGCATGCACACACACTACCAGTCAGCATTATCCATCACACACATGCAATCTTTTTCTTCAGGTTAGTCTCCCATGCATGCACACACACACACCTCTCCCTCTCCATCATATCGGGCATTCTTTATCTCTCACGTGCATGCACAATGATCGATGTTCCTATAAATGGTTTAAGTTGATGAATTGGCCCTCCTCGTAAAGGATTAGCAATGCTTGGCCCCCTAGCTCATTTATTTTTCATGACTCTGCCACTACACGCAACATCGCACGTTCTCGCCCCCTCTCTTTAAATATCGATCTCACACATGTGCACTCCTTATTAGTCTCCCTCCACTTGGACCCTCGCACCATCTTCTAGCCCACCACCGGATTTTGCCACATGTACAATGTAGCAGACTCCATGGTTGAACTTAAGCATAATGCACAAACCTTAAAACACAAGTGCTTCTCCTTTGTTCTAGAATCTTCTGTATCATAACTGCCCAAACTTTTTTTCTAGTTGAATTTCCATTATTTGTTTTTTACTTTATGCTTTACAATGCACTATTCCATGAATCATAAAATAGATTAAGGGCTTATTTGATTCAAAGGATTCTCAAAGGAATTTTGGAGGATTCTAATCCTTAGGAATTTTTCCTATCTTGGTTGTTTGGTTCGAAGGATTGTAAACCATAGGAATTTTTCCATAGGATTCATTTGCACTAGATTTCATAAGAAACATCCCATCCACTCAAACTTGTTTGAAATAATCGTGCGTTTTTCTATGCACAATCAAACACTCGTACAATCCTATAGGATTCAAGACGACATTCCACTCTAATCCCATGTTTTTCCTATTTCCGCGTTTTGGAAATCCTACGAATCAAAGAGGCCCTAGCTTTTTATAAAAACTAATTGATTTTTAATGAGTTGAACTATAAGAATTAAACGAACGTCTGCATCAGGCATATATGACTCAAAGCTTACATGCTATAGTGTGGTATTTATTCATAATTTGGTTGCCAAATCTGATGCGTGCAATGCACGTGTACCTTACTAGTACTTCGAGTATGTGCAAAACACGTGATGTAGGGTAGGAACCCTAATCGGTCGATCTTTCATGAAAGGAGCGGATCCCGCGATGAAAATGAAGAACACGAGGAGGGGAACGAGGGAAAACACGGGGGTAACACAAGAGAAACACTAAACCAACACATATAAGTCACACATGTGCTAGATCCTCTAGTACATAAGGAAAGATACACGATCCACGGACAACTAAGGACGATACAAGGGTAGCCGGTCTTCTCCGTGAGGAGGTCTTGAGTTCTTCCCTAAA
Source organism: Triticum dicoccoides (assembly GCF_002162155.2). Classification (NCBI taxonomy): domain Eukaryota; kingdom Viridiplantae; phylum Streptophyta; class Magnoliopsida; order Poales; family Poaceae; genus Triticum; species Triticum dicoccoides. The sequence continues at coordinate 207,346,284 of NC_041380.1, forward strand.
ATGGGTCTTGAATCTGCTTGGGGGATCTTCTCCGGTGGAGGCTCGAATCTCCGAGGAGAAAGTATCCAAGTGGATGAGCAAAGCTATCACACAAAATATGAGCTAATCCTTTGCTAACCTAGCTAGGTGGAGGGAGAGGTCTATTTATAGTCTTAGTGCAAATGGGGGGCAAAGTAAAGGTGTACATGGGCCTCAGCCCGAAACTGGACACAGCCAGGTACCGGACGTCCGCTGGGGGCCGGTCGTCCTGTGGCTCACGGGCGTCCGGACGTCCGGTAAGTGCCGGTCGTCCGCTCATTTTAGCTCGGGTGCTGAAGTGATGGATTTTCGGGCTGGGCCGATCGTCCGGTCGCCGGTCGTCCGGTCGTCGGACGTCCGGAGGTGTCGGACGTCCTCTCGTTTGGCTCGGGTGCAGGGGCACCGGTCGTCTGGTCTGGACCGGACGTCCGCTCGCTGGGGTTTGGCTGGAGCATCAGGCGCCGGACGTCCGGTCCCGATCGGTCGTCCGGTGGCTGGGATTTCTTCCGCAGCTCTTCTTATTCTCCATCTCCACGTCCATCTTCCTCTTCTTCTTCTCCTTGATCCTTGGCTTCTCCATGATACATGAGGATGCACAATGTGTCCATATGAGGTAGTAGCCATGTCGCATGTGCATCGAAGTGGAAATGTGAGAGGAGAGATGTCACCTCGGTTTCAAGAGCTCTTGCACATGCTCGTGCCATGGGTCCGCTAGGCACTTGGTGAGACGATGGTAGGTCCGTGGGGATGACCTTGGGATGCTCCGCATCATCTCCCCTCCCTTGGAGAAGATCCGTCCTCGGATCAAATTCTTCATCACCATGGAAGGGCGAGAGGTCCTTGACATTGAAGATATCGCTCATGTTTTACTTGTCGCGCGGGAGGTCGATCTTGTAAGCGTTGTCGTTGTAGCGTGCGAGCACCTTGAAGGGTCCATCCGCTCGTGGTCGAAGTTTGGACTTGCGTTTTTGTGGAAAGCGGTCCTTGCGAAGGTGTAGCCACACGAGATCTCCGGTGTTGAATACCATAGGTTGCTTGTTGAAGTTGAGCTTGGTCGCAAGGTGTTGAACTTGGTGCTCGATGGTGTTTCTTGTATCTTCATGCACCTTCTTGAGATGTGTTACTCGTGCACTTGCGTCCAAATTGATGCTCTCTTGGAGTGGTAGAGGAAGAATGTCCAATGGTGACAATGGGTTGAATCCATAGACGACCTCGAAGGGGGACTTGCCAGTTGTTGAGTGTCTTGCTCGGTTGTAGGAAAACTCAGTGATAGGTATGCACTCCTCCCACTCCTTGATGTTCTTCTTGATGAGTGATCGAAGTAGAACGGAGAGTGTGCGTTTGGTAACTTCCGTTTGGCCGTCAGTTTGTGGATGATACGCCATGGAGAATAGTAGCTTGATTCCTAGCTTGGCACATAGGGTCTTCCAAAAGTAGCTAAGGAACTTGACGTCGCGGTCCGAGACGATAGTATTTGGCACTCCATGTAGAAGCAATATTTCCCTACAAAATAGATAGCAACATGTGAAGCATCGTCTATCTTATTTCAAGGAATGAAATGTGCCATCTTAGAGAAACGGTCCACAATGACAAATACCGAATCCTTTCCATTTCTAGCCCTAGGCAATCCAAGTACAAAATCCATGCTAATGTCTTCCCATGGTTGATATGGAATTGGGAGAGGCATGTAAATGCCATGGGATTGAGCTTTGGACTTAGCTTTGCGACATGCAGAGCATCGGTTGGTGAAGCGGTTGACGTTGTGAAACATCTTGGGCCAAAAATAGTTCCTGGAGAGCGTTGCGAAAGTATTGTCGCGTCCAAAATGTCCCATTAAGCCTCCTCCATGAGATTCCTGCAAAAGCAACAAATTAAGAGAAGACTCGGGGATGCAAAGCTTGTTAGCTCTCATAAGATATCCATCTTTGATGTAATAGCGTTCCCAAGAGGTGTGCGTCAAACACTTGGCATAAGGAGTAGCAAAGGTAGGATCATGCTCATACAAGTCTTTTATATGCTCAAATCCAATGACATCCAATTCAAGTTGAGTAACAAGAATGCATATGCGGGAAAGGGCATCCGCCAAAATGTTTTCCTTACCTTTAATGTACTTGATGACATAAGGAAAAGACTCAATAAATTCACTCCATTTAGCATGACGCTTGTTCAACTTGGTTTGGCCCTTAAGATACTTGAGCGTTTCATGATCGGTATGAATGATGAATTCATGAGGGCAAATATAGTGTTCCCATTCATGCAAAACGCGGACTAAAGCATATAAATATTTGTCATAGATGGGGTAATTGAGTTACGCTTCGGAGAGTTTCTCACTAAAGTAAGCTATGGGGCTCTTCTCTTGCATTAACACACCTCCTATGCCATTACCACTAGCATCGCACTGAATCTCAAAGGGTTTCTCAAAGTTGGGTAATGCAAGCACGGGAGCATGAGTAAGCAAATTCGTAAGCTCATTGAAAGCAGTATCTTGGGATGGTCCCCAAACAAAAGGCGCATTCTTCTTGCTCAAAGCATGCAAAGGCGAAGCAATGGTGCTAAAATCTTTCACAAAGCAACGATAGAAACCTGCAAGGCCAAGAAAGCTACGCACTTGTTGCAAATTGGTTGGTTGTGCCCAAGTCTTAATAGCATTGATCTTGGACTCATCAACATGAACACCCTTGGAAGATATAAAAAAACCCAAGAAAACAAGCTTGTCAACGCCAAAAAGGATTTATAAAACCCACTCATGCTCCATATTAGCATAGAGATGCTCTTTTCTAAGAGTTTATAAAACGGTTCGGACATGAGTGACATGCTCTTTGAGAGACTTGCTAAAAACAAGGATATCATCGAAGTAGACCACAACAAACACACCAATGTAAGGGCGGAAGACATGATTCATAAGACGCATAAAAGTACCCGGTGCTTCCGATAGACCCATAGGCATGACTAACCACTCATACAACCCAAACTTGGTTTTAAAAGCGGTTTTCCATTCATCACTATCAGTGTCAAAACCGGCGGATCTCGGGTAGGGGGTCCCGAACTGTGCGTCTAAGGCGGATGGTAATAGGAGGCAGGGGACACGATGTTTTACCCAGGTTCGGGCCCTCTTGATGGAGGTAAAACCCTACGTCCTGCTTGATTATTCTTGATAATATGAGTAGTACAAGAGTTGATCTACCATGAGATTAGAGAGGCTAAACCCTAGAAGCTGGCCTATGGTATGATTGTATGTTGTCCTACGGACTAAAACCCTCTGGTTTATATAGACACTGGAGGGGGTTAGGGTTACACAGTGTCGGTTACAAGGAAGGAGATCTACATATCCGTATTGCCAACCTTGCCTTCCACGCCAAGGAGAGTCCCATCCGGACACGGGACGAAGTCTTCAATCTTGTATCTCCATAGTCCAACAATACGGCCAAAGGATATAATCCGGCTGTCCGGATACCCCCTAATCCAGGACTCCCTCAGTAGCCCCTGAACCAGGCTTCAATGACGATGAGTCCGGCGCGCAGATTGTCTTCGGCATTGCAAGGCAGGTTCCTCCTCCAAATACTTCATAGAAGATTTTGAACACGAGGATCATGTCCGGCTCTGCAAAATAAGTTCCACATACCACCGTAGAGGGAATAATATTTACACAAGTCTAAGCTGCTGACGTTCCCCGTAGTGTGACATCACACCACAGCTATGTCTTTATTTGAATCGTTTTTCTTAACCTGTCTCAGCGTGTTTCGCGAGGCGGTTTCCTTGGCATGTATCGTCGAAGCAGAGATAGTGTCCCCTTATTACGGGATTCCCATTAATACGGACGTGGGTAACCCAACCACGCCATCAATTATGGCGCTTGGGGGATAAGCAAGTTTTACCAGGCTGGTGGGGGCGCATAGTTTTGTCCTCCCTTATAAAGGGATAAGGTCTCACCTTTTCCTACCCACGCCTTCTTCCTCCTTGCCCATCCATTCTCGCGCACTCGAGCTCCAGCGCCCAAGTCCACATCCTTTTCCTCAACTCTCTCCAAACATGTCCGGAGCGGGGGGCAAGTGGATGGCCTCCTCCGTCACGGAGGCACACATCAAAAAACTACATGGAGCCGGATACTTAGCCGCAGATATCGCGCACCGGCTGCCAGCCGCGGGGCAGATTGTCCCTACCCCGGAACCTCACGAAAGGGTGGTTTTCCTCCCCCACTTCGTCCGTGGACTGGGGTTTCCCCTCCATCCATTCGTCCGCGGCCTTATGTTCTATTATGGGCTGGACTTTCATGATCTGGCCCCAAATTTCATCCTCAACATCTCGGCGTTCATCGTCGTGTGCGAGGCTTTCCTCCGCATCTGGCCCCACTTCGGCCTATGGCTGAAGACCTTCAATATCAAGCCGAAGGTAGTAGGCGGCCAACAAGTGGAATGCGGCGGAGCCATGGTGGGCAAAATGCCCAAAGTTACATGGCTTGAGGGCTCCTACGTGGAGACCATAAAGGAGTGGCAATCGGGGTGATTCTACATCACCGAGCCGCGCGACACCAACTGGGTGGCAGCCCCCGAGTTTCGACCCGGAATCCCCACGCGGCTCACTTCCTGGAAGGAGAAGGGCCTGTCTTGGGGCTCATCGGTGGAGCTGGATGGACTCCATAAGTGTATCCGGAACATGCCAAGCAAGAAACTTAAGCTTGTCAACATAGTCCAGGTCATGCTCTTCTGCCGGATCCTCCCGTGTCAACAACGTGCTTTCAACTTATGGGAGTTCAACCCGCCCCAGCACCAGACTCTGTGCGAGCTCTTCGACACAACACATAAGGACGTCTGGAAGGTGTTGTTCAAAGGCACCGAGGTCCCCCCTTCTCTTACCGAGGACCGTGGGTTAAGCGCGAAGCGCCCTGCGAATCCGGTAAGCTCTGTACACCGGGTAGGGTATTTATTTCCCATAGCTTAACCATGTGCGGGGTCTGAGCTCCCATGCCTTTGACAGTACTGGGTGGAGACATCGGAGCAGATTAACTGTCCGGCCCCTCTGCCCAAGACCCTACAGACGCTCTCCTAACAGAGATGCGGACTCGGGCTCCTTATGAGGTGCCGGAGAAGACCAAGAGGAAGGCCACGGGAACCCGAAAGAGTTCCCGGTGCCAGGTGGTATCGGACACATCGTCCGGTAACTCCGAGACGCACTCCTCCTGTGAAAACGAGGAGAAGGAAGATGAAGATTCTCCTCCTCCAGCCGAGGGAGACAAGAAAAGGAAGGCCGCCCCAACCGGGGAGGCCGAAGGGTCCAAGAAGGGAAGGACTCTCCTTCCGGACTGCTCCACCACCGCCACCGACGGCAAAGATGAGTGGCTGCTCAGGGCCAAGCCCCTGGTGAAGTCGTAAGTATTCGGATACCAGAGTAACTCATAGCATACTTTTGTTGCACTTCTTCTCCTAACGTCGAATATGATTATGCAGTCCGCCCCGAGCCCATATCGACGTATCCTCGTCAGACGGTTCCTTGGACTCGTCGAACATGAATAGTGATACACTTCCAACCGCCTCCTCTCCTTGCCCTATGGACAATGCCGAGGTATTGTCTCAAGGGGCACCGAGCCAGGGGGAGATAGTCTCGGAGGCACCTCAAGGCGACCTTCCGGACTCCAGGATCAAAGGGGGCAAGGCTCCCAGGGGCTCCAAGTTCGGCCCTCAACCGAACACCGCGCCGGAACCTCCAGTGGTTCCAGACTCGGGCAGGCGGCCCCTTCCAAGAGGGGCAAGCCATCCGTGCCGGTGACCTCTATCCATCCAGAGGCACCGGCCGACCTGCTAGGAGCACTTCGCGGCGCTTCCATCGACGAAGAACACCGTACTATTATGAGTGCGGTGATCAAGAAGGTTCAGTCCGCCAAGAGCGGACTGACTGAAGCCTGTGCCAGCCTTCTAATAGGCTTTGAGGTAAGTATTTGAAATATAGGAAAAATATTACCGCATAGACAGTAGCCCCTGATGCTCTGTTTGGTGTTCACAAAGAAAAGCCGAATAGAGGATCAAATAATATCTGCAAGAGTCTAATATAAGTATGTATGTATGCGTATGCAGGCTTCGCTGCTGACCTCTACCGCACTGACTGCAGAGGTCGCCACACTGAAGCAGAACCTCGAGCGGTCTGAGAAAGAGCTCGGCCTTGCCAAGAGGCAGCTCGAGGAGAACAAAGGTAAGTAATACCTTGTCTATATAAAAAAGAAAATGTGGTTGCGAAATGAGAGGATCATCATGAATGTGCCAGGGGCCACGACCGAAGTGGTGAGCCTAAAGCAAGCGTTGTCCGAGGCCGAAAACAAAGCGGCCAAGGAGCGCACCGAGCGGGGGAAACAAGAGGCACGGGTGGGCGAGGTGCAGCAAGAGCTCCAGGCTCTCGTGAAGAAACATGAGGCTTTGGAGCTTTACTTGAAGACGCGAGAGTCCGAGCTTGCTGCAGCCCTCGAGAGCACAAAGCATGCCAAGGCTGAAGCCCAAAAGGCCCTCCAGGAAATTGAGGCGATGAGGAAGATAGCAGTGGGTAAGGCATTCAATATGCAAAGCAAGCATGTGAAAGTAAATTACTTGTTACTTACCCGAGTCCAGAGCTCTCCAGGAGCATTCGCAGATTTGCCCCACAGCGTGTCGGATGCCTCGAATATTACCAGGCCGAGGAGGGAAGCTCGACGGAGAAGTTGTTCTGGTCTCAGTATACTGGGATCGAACACCCGATGCCTATGAGCGACCAACTGAAGCAACTAGTCGAGCTGCACAAGGCGGCCGAACAGGCCATTAGGGGCCTTGTAGTCCGGATGTGTCCTGGCGACTCCCTTCCAAAAAGCTACTTCGGCCTGGTGAGGCGTCTTTTGGACGCCTGCCCCCGGCTGGAAGTCATCAAGCGGTCCGTCTGCATCGAAGGTGCCCGCCGGGCTTTTGCCCGTGCGAAGGTGCACTGGGCCAAGATGGACGCCGAGAAGCTGGTGAAGGAGGGGCCGCCGCAGGGCAAGGAGCATCGCTACCCTGAAATGTATTATGAGGGTGTCCTGAAGGGTGCTCGTCTTGTGGCGGACGAGTGTGCGAAGGATGTAATTTTTGAATGAACTTTCTCGTGTGATCCCGTATTATGAAAACTTGTTCATATGCGCTATGCAACGCTTGTTTGAATTTAAAATATTACCTTCTATGCGGCTCTTTTATTAAATCAGAGAGATGGCCAGTCATTCGCTTCTGCCCCCATGCCCTGAGTGCTGGGGTGTTCGGGATAAATCTAAGCACTCTTTTTCCCATTGTTCGGTCCTTCGAGGGAGGTGCTCAGCACAATGAACAAGGCAATCGGACTATAATGCTTTATCACTCTCACTTAGCCATAGAAGTCTACAATTTTAAATTTTGGTGACGCCCCTAGTATTTGGAAGGCCGAATTCGGGACGCTATATACGCCTTAAGCCGGACAAAGCCGACTGATCGCTCTAAGCGGCATAAGTCTTTAGGGACTCGAGACCTCTCCAACAACGACCAGCTCTCACCTTATCATGACAGTCAGTTTTATCTTTCTCTACTGAGGTGCTTCCCAGATGAACCGGGGCACAATTGCAGTAGTTCTCCCAGTGCTACCTTAGCCGATATAGCAGAACGTAAGGTACCAAAACATGGGAGCCGGGCAAACCCAACTATTGACCCAAGACATGATTCGGAGCTAATGCATATAATGCTATAAGTTCGGGGTGCCGCACTGTTGAAAGTGTTCGGACTTCCCACGCCGTATTATGGGGTACGCTTAAGCCCCTGGCATATTGGTCGTACCAAAGTGTACGGGTGTTGAATGTTGTGAATGA
>NC_041380.1:207354430-207601884 GCF_002162155.2 Triticum dicoccoides
TAATAGTCTAGTGCTATGCATTTTTTATTCAAAAATGTGCGTTGAAGCAGAATGATACAAGTAGTGCGATAAGCAAAAAGTAGGACTATTTGACATGTCCCCTCCAAGGGCAACCTGAGGAATGGTATTTGAAGCAAGTATTTCACTCGTTATCAGAGACCACCTGGGAGTTCCGTGGTGCGACGTAGCTTTCTGCCTCCTTGGTTGTTGCATCGTGTGTCCGGCAATCGTACTACCGGACGGGGTTTCTAGAGATTAAAGTCCTGAAAGAGAGAAAAATAACAAAGTGGGAAGCCCCTAGTGCGGTTGAGCCGCGTCTTGGGGCGTGTCGTAGTCGTGCCCCCTCCCCACCTGTGCCCATGGTATTTTCAATGCGTAATTATGTACGCGTGGCACGGATTTTGCCGTTTGGCTGGGACTGGGGTGGGGGCCGCATTGCTATGCAAGCTCGGAACGTGCCAGGCGGTCTTGTTGCCGATTACTTCGGGCGCGCTTGAAGGTGTCCGGGTCCTTAATCGCCGAACTGGTGGATTGCCTTAAGAGGCTGCTTTGCACTTCTGCTTCGAGGGCCGCAGTGTGCTCCTCCGTGGCGGAGAGAGCGCTCTGTGTTTCCATTGACTGTGATGACCCCACGAGGTCCTGGCATCTTGAGCTTGAGATATGCATAGTGCGGTACCGCGTTCAATCTCGCAAATGCGGTTCGCCTGAGCAGTGCATGATAGCCACTGCGGAACGGGACTATATCGAAGATTAACTCCTCGCTTCGGAAGTTATCCGGGGATCCGAAGACCACTTCCAGTGTGACTGAGCCTGTGCAATGGGCCTCTACACCTGGTATGACGCCTTTGAAGGTCATTTTTGTGGGTTTGATCCTTGAGGGGTCTATACCCATTTTGCGCACTGTGTCCTGATAAAGCAGGTACAGGCTGCCGCCGCCGTCCATAAGGACTCGAGTGAGGTGAAACCCGTCGATGATTGGGTCTAGGACCAGTGCGGTGAATCCGTCATGACGGATACTGGTGGGATGGTCCCTGCGATCTAAGGTGATCGGACAGGAGGACCATGGGTTGAACTTTGGGGCGACTGGCTCCAACGCATATACATCCCTTAACGCACGCTTCCGCTCCCTCTTGGGGATGTGGGTTGCGTATATCATGTTCACCGTCCGCACTTGTGGGCGGAACCTCTTCTGTCCTCCGGTGTTTGGCTGCCGGGGCTCTTCCTCGTCATCGCTATGTAGCCCCTTATCTTTGTTTTCGGTGTTTAACTTGCCAGCCTGCTTGAACATCCAACATTCCCTGTTGGTGTGGTTGGCTGGCTTGTCGGTGGTGCCATGTATTTGGCACGAGCGATCGAGTATACGGTCCAAACTGGATGGGCCGGGAGTGCTTCTTTTGAATGGCTTTTTCCGCTGACCGGGTTTAGAGCCTCCGAATCCGGCATTGACTGTCGTATCCTCGGTATTGTCGCTATTGACGCAGCGCTTATGTTTGTTGCGACGTGACCTGCCATTGCTATCCTTGGTATCTGAAGTATTGTGGTTCTTTGATATGTTATTGCTGCGAGCCAGCCAGCTATCTTCTCCCGCGCAAAAGCGGGTCATGAGTGTCGTGAGGGCTGCCATAGATTTCGGCTTTTCCTGGCCGAGGTGCCGGGCGAGCCACTCGTCGCGGATGTTGTGCTTAAAAGCTGCTAGGGCCTCTGCATACGGACAAACGATGATTTGATTTTTCTTTGTCAGGAACCGTGTCCAGAATTACCTGGCCGATTCCTCTGGCTGCTAAATTATGTGGTTCAAGTCATCGGCATTTGGTGGTCGCACATAAGTGCCCTGGAAGTTGTCGAGGAATGCGGCTTCCAGATCTTCCCAACAGCTGATGGATTCTGCTGGCAGGCTGTTGAGCCGATGACGAGCTGGTCCTTTGAGCTTGAGTGGGAGGTATTTGATGGCGTGTAGATCGTCACCGCGGGCCATGTGGATGTGCAGGAGGAAGTCTTCGATCCATACTGCAGGATCTGTTGTGCCGTCGTATGGTTCGATATTTACGGGTTTGAAACCCTCTGGGATTTGGTGATCCATTACTTCGTCTGTGAAGCATATGGGGTGTGCGGCGCCTCTGTAGTGGGCTATGTCGCGACGCAGCTCGAATGAGTCTTGTCCGCTGTGTTCGGCCTGGACGGATTTACTTTTACTGTATCCGGCGTGACGGTTATCATCTCGCGTAGTGGCGTGCCCCCGTGATCCGTAGATTGATCTTGCATGTTTTGCTTTGTCCTCCAATACGTCTCGCAGGTCTAGCGTGTTTCCCCGTGCCTTGTCATTTTTATTTGAGTGGCATCGGGGTGCGGGCTGAGTTTTTGGCTGAAATGCCTCTCTGTCGCGGCCACGAGGTGGCCGATCAGCAGCGTCATATGCTGGAGATGTAGGTTTTAATGCTTCCTCCTCCAGTTGGGGTAGCAACCTGCGCTTTGGGTAACTCTTGGAGGGGCGTTCGAGTTCATATTCCTTGACCGCAAGGACTTCAGTCCATCTGTCAGCTAGCAAATCTTGATCAGCTTGAAGCTACTACTGCTTTTTCTTAAGGCTATTTGCCGTGGCTATAAGCCGGCGCTTGAAGCGCTCTTGCTCGGCGGGATCCTCCGGCACGACAAATTCATCATCGTCGAGGCTTGCCTCGTCTTCGGAGGGAGGCATGTAATTATCATCCTCCGCCTCTCCATCTGCCGCTCTCTCGGGAGGGCTGGCTTCTCCATCCTCCTGCTCTAAATCTTGCTGGAGGGGATTGTTGTCGTCTTCGGCACTGTTCGGAGTGCTATTATCTCCTGTGTCGGTGTGACCGCTTTTGCTTTGGCGACACTTAGAGTGGCACCGTTGACGTCGGCGCTTGGGTTGCTTCTTGGAGGGGTCATCCTCCGCTGTCCCGTCGCCATTGCCTTCTTTGGATGTGTCCACCATGTATATATCATATGATGAGGTGGTTGTCCAGTGCCCTGTGGGCAGTGGTTCCTCTTCGTCTCCCGCATCGTCGTCCATACCGTCGATGTCTTTAGAGTCGAAGTCGAGCATGTCGGTCAAATTGTCGATGGTGGCTACTAAGTGGGTGGTGGGTGGGCGGCGAATTTCTTCGTCAAACGCATCCCAATCCTGCCGAACATAGTTAGGCCAGGACTCTCCTGACAGGGAGACAGACCTTAATGAGTTCAGCATGTCACCGAAGGGCGAGTGCCGAAAGATATCCGCGGAGGTGAACTCCATGATCGGCGCCCAGTCGGATTCGATAGGCACGGGCGCAGGCGGTTCGGAGTCCGTGGCCGGGGAAGAATCCGCAATTTGGCATCACGGCTCTCGTGAAGGGTAGGGTCGGTACTCGGCTCGATCGCCGCTGAGAATGCGGCCTCCGTGGCGGGGTCTATCCCCCCGTCCATGGATGGCAGAATCGACTCCGAATTGAGGGTCAGAGCGGTTGCCGGTGCGATCTTCTGCACACTGTCCGATGGTAGAGCTAAATCATGCTCATCGTGACCGTGCGGCGTACTTGGCAGGGGCTCGAATCCGTCGAAGATCAAGTCTCCGCGGATGTCGGCCGTGTAATTTAAGCTTCCAAACCTGACCTAGTGGCCATGGGCGTAACTCTCGATCTGCTCCAGATGGCCAATCGAGTTGGCCCACAGTCCAAAGCCGCCGAATACAAAGATCTGTCCAGGGAGAAAAGTCTCACCTTGGACCGCGTCGCTATCGATGATCGAAGGAGCCATCAAGCCTAATGATGACAACACAGAGGAACTCTCAATGAAAGCACCAATGTCGGTGTCAAAACCGGCGGATCTCGGGTAGGGGGTCCCGAACTGTGCGTCTAAGGCGGATGGTAACAGGAGGCAGGGGACACGATGTTTTACCCAGGTTTGGGACCTCTTGATGGAGGTAAACCCCTATGTCCTTCTTGATTATTCTTGATAATATGAGTAGTACAAGAGTTGATCTACCACGAGATCAGAGAGGCTAAACCCTAGAAGCTAGCCTATGGTATGATTGTATGTTGTCCTATAGACTAAAACCCTCCGGTTTATATAGACACCGGAGGGGGCTAGGGTTACACAGAGTCGGTTGCAAGGAAGGAGATCTACATATCCGTATTGCCAAGCTTGCCTTCCACGCCAAGGAGAGTCCCATCCGGAACGGGACGAAGTCTTCAATCTTGTATCTCCATAGTCTAACAGTTCGGCCGAAGGATATAATCTGGCTGTCCGGATACCCCCTAATCCAGGACTCCCTCAATCACCCTCTTGTATGCGGATTTGATAGTAACCACTCTTAAGATTGATTTTTGAAAATATAGTGGCACCACTAAGTTCATCAGGCATATCATCAAGGCGTGGAAATGGATACCTATAACGAACGGTGATAGCATTGATACGTCTACAATCGGAGCACATGCGAAAGATACCGTCTCGTTTTGGCACAAGGATGACCGGGACGGCACAAGGGCTCAAACTTTCACGCACATGTCCATGGTCTATGAGATGCTTTACTTGCCTTTGTATTTCCTTGGTTTCTTCGGGGTTGACGCGGTAGGGAGCTTTGTTCCGTAGCGGTGCTCCGGGGATGAGGTCGATGCGGTGCTCGATGCCTCGTAGTGGAGGTAGTCTCGGAGGTAGCTCGTCGAGGAAAACATCATGAAATTCCTGCAAAAGAGAAGACAACACCAGAGGAAGAGTGTGAGAGGTGTTAGCTTGTGGTGCATTGTCCTTGCACAAAAGGACGTAGTGTAGGACACTAGATGGGTTCTCACACACTCCTCTTATCTCACTTTTGGTGGAAATAGGACTAAGTTCTTCTTTTCGCTCATCGTGGAGGCGCTCGATTTGGGCTTGTGGCGCTCACTCTCTTTTTGGTGGCTCGCTCTCTCACTATGATCTCCACGATGGGTGGCTTGCTTGTCGGGACAACTTGGCTTGGGGACATGGAACGAAGTACGTACTCCTTTCCCTTCATCTTGAAGATGTAGTGGTTCGTTCGACCGCTGTGGATGACTCCTCTATCAAATTGCCATGGGCATCCAAGGAGAAGGTGGAAAACAGTCATTGGAACGACATCGTACTCTAAGGTGTCTTTGTAGGCGCCAATTTTGAAGGAGACTTGTACTCGATGCTCGACTTGGATAGTGCTGGAGTCGTTAAGCCATTGCACTTTGTATGGATGTGGGTGCTTCGTCTTGGGCAATTGGTGCTTGGAGCAAAGTTCTCCACTTGCGAGATTATGACAACTCCCTCCATCGATGATGACCTTGATGGATCTTCCATTGATGCCGGCCTTGGTGTGGAATATGTGGCATCGTTGGTCTTCTTCTTGGTGATGTTGGAGAGTCAAGACCTTGGAGACAACAAGAGAGGGACTTGAATCTTCATCGCACAAGACATGTTCTTCTTCGTCGTTCACTTGCCGGTGCATGGCGACTTGCTCAAGAGCATCCATTTCTCCATCACTCATCGAGTCGTAGGTGCCGTCATCGTTGAGGATAATGGTCCGCTTGTGTCGGTGGGAACGACACCTATGGGATCACAAGAATCCCTACTACGGTTGCAGGGCACGGGGTCGTGAGAAGAGCGGATCAAACAGATAGCACACGGTTCGTTTATCCAGGTTCAGGCCGCGGGGATGCGTAAAACCCTACTCATGCTTTGGTGGATTGTATATCTGTGTTCTTGAGCTAGCTATGGGGCGTGAGGAGCTCCAAAAAGCCGAATCCCCCTCCTGGTCGCCTCGGGCCTCCTTTTATAGGAAAGGGGTTGCCACAGTGGCACACAGGAGGTGGAAAGGTAACAGTGATGTGAGGTTATCCCTTGCATTACATGACAAGGCGCATTTAATGCGTCTTGCCCAGGTGTCCTTGCTTTATCGGGGACGGGGGAGAGCCCTGTCTCGTCCGTCGCCGCTCCCTCTCGCGTCGACACGCGCCCTGGCCAGCGGCGCCCGCGGTGCCATGTAGGCAGGCAGGCAGCTGAGGTGGCGCAGTGGTGGGTCTCCATGAAGATCTACATGCCGCCACGCAGGTGCCTGCCCAGCTGGTTGGGTCGGCAGCTGCATGCGAACGGCGGTGGAGGTTTGACTGGCGTGGGCCTGATGGTGGCCCTACGGGTGTTCTTGGCAAGGGCCTTGCCGGGGCCCCAGCAAGGGTCTTACCGTGGCGCCTGCTGTCATCCCCGGCAAGGCTCTTGCCGGGGGCCTTGTGGTCTTCCTTGGCTGGGATCCCATCAAGGATCATCATCTTCTAAAGGGTGTATCTGATCTTGAATGTCTTCACAAAGATCTGCATGCCACCACGGGGATGTCTCCCGAATCCTTGCCCCATGGGGGCAGTGGACTCAAGGGTGACTCACTCCGTAGGTGTGGGACGAGCTGCCACGGCAAGGGTCTTGTCGGGTTTGCCAAAACCGCCTCCCGGCAAGGATCTTGCCGGGGGGGTCTGCTTCGTCCCCTTCGCTCTTTGTGGTCTTGGTCTGGGCATCGTTCTGCTTCTCCTGAGATTCGGCCTTACCTTGGCTCACCTCCCTTGCCTTGCTCAGTGTGGTGGTGCCGGTGGCTCAGACTGCCCGTGCACAGTTATAGGGGTACAAAAAGCGTACCCCTCTTTTTGTACACCGACAGGAGCCCCCGGGCCTGGGCCACACGTAAGCGCAATTGCGTCATTGGGCTAGGCCCAAAAACGGTGCGCGGGCAGGCGGGGTGGTTTTTACCGCGGTAAGTCTCTTCGCGCGATGTGCTTCCCATGGTTCCCGCGCATGGCGCGGCGTGGGGAGGCATGTGTGACGTGGGCGGCATGCGTGGGGCTGCTTCCCGCGGGCATGCGTCATATCACAGTTAATGTGAAAGGAGGCGGCCCGCGTTTTTCCCCCATAAGAAGGAATAACCGTGGGCGCGCTGCTCACTTTCTCCTCTTCCCTCGTGCCTTTTCCGATCTCAGAGCCGCCGTTCCCTTTCTTCCGTCCTTCCTAAGCTTTCACTGTCGCCCGCCGCTGTCGCTTCGCCATCCCCCTTCCTCAGCCCTCTGAACTTCTTGGTTGCCATGGCTCCCAAATTCTCCAAGGGCAAGGGGGTGGCTAAGGGCGCTGGGACGGTGGAGCCGCCGGAGAGCGCGCTGTCGGGGGATCGGACAAAGTCCGCCTTCTTCTTCCCCTCGACGATTGACGTTTAAGAGCTCCGGGCCTCCTTCAAGCCCCTATGGGGAGTGAAGACGGGGGGGAGAGGATTCGGGACACCCGGCGACGCGCATCATTCCTGCTGCTTGCGCTGATCCTGCCTCAAATCGGTACCCCTTCTTCGTTGATGACTTTTCTTGCGGGTTATGCCCTCCTTTCTCCGATTTCTTCTGCGACGTTATGCGCACCTTCGGCTTTCGCCTCTTGGATTTTACTCCGAATGCGGTTGCGTGCATGGCTTTGTTCGCGCATCTTTGCGAAGGCTTTGCCGGGGTGCAGCCCAACACGACGCTCTTCTGCCATTACTTCTTCCCTCGAATCTAGCTGGGAGGAGCCGTCTCCGGTTGCGTCACCTAGATCCCAAGATCCAAGGGGGCGTACCCGGACAGTGCCGTGAAGGAGAGTAGGGAGGAATGGCGTGGCCGATGGTGCTGAATTGTGGATGAAAACCCGCCAGAATTCTGCAAGGTCCGCCGAGTGCCTCCGGTCCACGGCAGCGATTGGAGCGATGTCGACGCCGCCGATGGGAGGCTCACCGTCGCCACCACTAGGATTCTCCGGCTCACCCAGGCTGGACTCACCCTTGAGATGATCGGGCGGACTTCATTCGCCGCCGGATCGCCCCGTTGCACAGCAAGGGGAGGCCAGCTTGGCTCTTTACGAACCCGGCTGACATTATGCGACTCCGCCCCGGCCTCGATCACAACTTCACAGTGCTGGCGCATGCCCACTTCTGCCAGCGGCTTTTCCAGCTTGATGTGTGTCGTGATGGCGAGGTCGAGCTGACCGGCAAGGCCGCGAGGGCTGCCACAAAGGTTGGCAAGGCCCTCAAGGGGCCATTTTTCAAGCTGCCAGTGGGGGTGGTCCCGTTGTGCAACAATTCGCGTTGGTCCGAGATCATCGCCATGATGCCGGACTGTAATGCGCACGGCCCTGTCCCGAGCTGTGAGGAGCCGAAGGATGAGGATGTGCAGCAATTCTTCGACACCCTGATCGAGGTGTACGTCAATGCCGACACTGAGCGGTGGCTTATCATGAACACCACCCAGGCAGAGCTGGACTACATCGCCACTAGGGCGAGGGAGGCACAACTTGCCATGGAGGCCGGAAGCGCCGGGGGCGTGGAGGACATGGCCGCAACGGCGGGGGAGGAAGAGGAGCTCTCCCGGTGGGCGGCGGCCTCCGGGGAGGTCAGCAGCGCCAACACTGGATCTTCGCTCGTCGAAGACGCGGCCGACGAGTCGTCGGGGGAGGAGGAGGACGTGGCGGCGGGCTCGACGCCAACCAGGGGAAGAGGGCGAGTCCCGCGGCGGGCTGGCTCCGGTGAGCCGGTCTAGCCCGGCAGGGCTGCGCGGCCTCAATTGACCCTGGAGGGGTCTGGGCGCCACACGAGGGCCACGGCAGCCAAGAGGCTGACGAAGGCCGCTGAGAAGAAGAAGACAATAGCCCCTTCCTCATCCGGGCGCGCACAAACCCCGCTGCCTCCTTTGCCTCCTCCGGCAGGCGTCAACTGGATGATGATGTGGAGCTCCCTTTTGATCTCGGGCCTCTCAGCCCGGAGAGGAAAAGGAAACTAGTAGAAGAGGAGGAGACGGATGATGAGTAAGTTCTCCGTTCCTTACTGTCATTTCCATTTCCTCGAATTGGGTCGCTTGTCTTGATCCATTTTTGCTTCCGTAGGGAGACAGAGACGTTGGCCCAGAGGGTGAAGAGGGCGAGGACCTCGGCGAGCAGCCAGCCCCCGGCTGGGGCGTCAAAGACACCACTGGTGGTGCTGAGCAGCCCGGATAGTAGCCCCTGGTGCAGCCCCCAGGGTAAGTTCGTCACCCTCTTCTTACTCGACATTTGGTAGGTGCTCGATGCTATGATGCTGACCTTGCCGGGTTTGCAGGAGGGGAGCGGCAGCAGGACGAGCCACAGAGGGCTACTCCTAACACACCACCCCCATCGACTACGCCGCCGCGGGGGGCGTCCCCGGCAAGGGCATCAGGCACGAAGCCCACACCCAGGGAGGAAGAGGGGAACTTGGGCACTGGTGGCTCTGCCACGACGCCAAATGCTGGCGGAGAGGGGACTTCTGCTTCACAGCCTGGCACTGGTGAGTCGCCTGTCCTTCATCTCTGTTTTTCCCTTATTCTTTTCTTGGCTTCATTGCTCCCGTTGCTGCCCAGGCCCTCCTTCAACAGGTATGGAGGACGTGGATACCGTTGCTGGGAACATTGTTGAGGAGGCCGCCAAGGATGCTGCCAAGGACACCGCGGCGGGGGCCGCCAAGGCGACCGGCGAGGCTTCTGCCGAGGGCACCAGCGGTGGACCTGCCGGTGAGGCCGGCAAGGCCTCCGCCGAGGAAGAGGTAGTGGGTGACCAGCCTCCCTCCTCCTCAACCTCGGGCCCCGGCAGGTATCTGAAGGTGGGCGACGATCTCTTCGTCCACCTCCCAGGGGCGTCAAGCCGGGCGCCCGCTGAAGGGGAAGTTTTCGACGGCGAGGTGCTTGCCGCCACCGGGCTCGAGGTGGTTGATGAGCCGGGCGTTGGTGGCGACGGTTCTCCAGAAGAGCAGCTTTTCTGTGCCATGGGGGCCAATTTCCAGAAGCTCCAAGTGCTCTACCGTGCTCGCCTGGACAAGGTCAAGTCCAGGATGGCAACGGTGGACAACGCGGAGGTGGACTTCAAGGCGCGCGTTGCCGAGACGTAGACCTGGTTCCACCAGGCTCGCGAGGAGCAGAGGTCCTTTCAGGAGAAATTGGCCGAGCGCGATGTGGAGCTCACCATGAAGATGGCCGACATCGAGAAGGCCCAGGAAAAGGCGGTGAACTTGGCTGCCGCGGCCGAGGCCGCCCGGAACCAGCATCAAGCCACCTTGGATTCCCAGGAAGAGGACCTCACTGTGCGTGAGGCGAAGCTTGCCGCAGTGCTCCGTGGCAAGGATGAGGAGCTCGAGGCCCTTGTCACGCGGCAGACTCGCGAGCTGGAGAAGAGGCACAAGGAGGCACTCGATGCCCAGGCTCTGGCCCATGCCGGCAAGGTAAGGGAGTTGGAGGTGGCGCAGGACAAGCTGAAGGAGCAGGCCCTCAAGCTGTCCAATGAGAAGAGCATGCTCAACAGTGCCTTGGTGGAGGCACAAGGAGCGGTCATTAGCAGGCCTGGGGAGCTTTCCGAAGCGCAAAACTCCGTCAGAGACCTCAAGAGGAAGCTGGAGGATCTCGAGAAGATGTTGTCGGAGAGCAGGGCTCGGGAGGAGACCTTGACCAGGAGCCTGGAGGAGGAGAAGCAGCTGCGGGCGAACGAGGCCGCCTCCCACCAGGATTATGTGGCGGGCGAGAACAGATGGATCAGCCGTCTAGAGGAGGTCGCCGGCAGGGTCACCTCACAGTTGGCCACCATGGGGATGCCACACGTGAGGTACGCCCCTGAGCGCAGCGGGACCGTCAACACCAAGTTGACCCTGTTCTTCGAGGGTGTCCTCGGAGCCTTGGCCTATCTTCACTCCAACAGGACGGCCACGCTAGCCGAGGAGGCCCGACGACTTTGCCGGAGGGTCGTGACCAAGGTCCTCACCTGTAACGCCATGAGACCGTTGCGCCAGGTGTCGTCCAGTTATTCGCTGTTGTTGCCTTGTTATTTGCTTGCGTGTTGCATTTCATCATGTCATCATTTGCATAGCATCATCATGTTTTTCAAAACTTGCATTCATCCGAGTTCTCCGAGTTCTCAATGTTGTCCGTTCTGAGCCCAACCACACTTGCACACGCCCGCAGCACCTTCGAATATTATTTTACAAGTGGCCGGAAAATGTTCTCGGAATGGGATGTGAGTTGATGTGTGGTCTTATTATAGTGTAGATAGACCGCCTATCAAGTTTCATCGCATTCGGAGTTCGTTTGATAGCCCAACCGTTAAATTTATAGCGGCACCATTGTCGGTCTTTTCGTCAGACGTTTTCGGTCTCCGGAAATAGTTGCCGGGCTGCACTCCTCTCCTCTCATCTCAGCCCAACCTCTCTTCACAGCCCACTAGCCCACCTATCTAACCCCCCTCCACTCCGGGTCGTCCGATCGAGATCGAACGGCTCCGGAACGGACTAAAAACCCCAACCCTAGCTCCTCCTGCTATATATAGCAGCCCCCCTTGCCATTTTTGGCCTTCTCCTTCCTCCCCCTTAAAATCCGTGCCCCAATCTTCAACCAGCCGCCGCCCACCTCCATTTTCGCGCTGGCCGCACCCTCCACCGCCACTTGGCGCTCTCTGACTGGCCACATCGCCAGCCACCCGCCCCTCTAGCCACTAGCCTCAAGCCACGTCGCCTCCCCGCGCCCTACATCGCCCCGCGCTGCCAGGCCCGCTCCAGGCCCGCCCGGGCCCTGATCTGGGCTCTAAGGCCCGCACCGCGCCGCCCCTGCTCCCCAAGCTCCAGATCAGGAGAGGGAGATCCCGATCTGAGCTCATCCGCCGCTCTGCCCCGTATCCACGCCTCCCCGCCGGACTCCTTCGCCGCACCATCCGTCGGTGACCTCGACCCCAGGCCGGACCTCCCTTCGCCGCCCCGTGCCCTTCCCGTTCTCCTTCCTCCCCTCACCAGCTCTCTCCCTCCCTCTGTTTGCCATAGGAAACCGCCGCCGCCTCCATGGACGAGCTCCACCTCGCCGGATCCCGCATCCCTGAGCGCCGTCGACCACCTGTGTCACCGGATCTGGAACACCCGTCCTCGGATCCATCCATCCCCGTCGTCATCCGGCTCCCTACGCGTCGCGCCGCCGTCCCCATGGCCGGTAGCCGCCGTGCCATGTTCCTGCCTCTCCTCGAGCAGAGGAGGACGAGCGCTTCCCTACTGGGCCACCTTCCTCGCGCGCATGTGGGCCAACCACGCCCAAGGCCAGCGTGCCCTGCCAGGCCGCCTCCTCCACAGATCTGGGCCAAGCCCATGGTGAGAACCCCCCCTTCAGATCTCTGTGTGGTTGGGCCAGCCAGATTCGGCCCATGTCATGTTTTTTTACCGTTCTGCGCATTTGTCCAATTTTCCAGAGATGTCAGTTTTACAGAAAAGACCCTCATGTTCATGCATATAATAACTCACAATTCGTGCATCGGATTAAAATGGTTTATATATGAAACTTGCTCATAATTTTGTCTAGTTTAATGATATGTCACTTTCATCCATGTTAAAAATGTCTAAAATGATGTTTGTTTAAATTTGCTCCTATGCCATGCTAAAATGATTTAATTCATAACTATTCAACCGTAGCTCCGAATTAAATAATCTTTATATGTAATTGGGGTAGAAAAATGCCTAGTTTAACATGGTGGCTTCATTTTGCATGCTTAACAACTCTAAAATTATGTTTAGGGCAGAACAGTACCTAACCTAATATATGCACATGAGGAGTTTTCGGATTTGTTGTTTGTTGTTCCCGGCCTCATTTAAATTTGACTAGATGGTATAGTTTTGTTATGCTTCACCTCTTGCCATGCTTAACAACATTTAATATTGTTGAGTACTTAACCGGGAGAGAACTAAATAATTGACGTGGTGTTTCGTCAATATGCAACTCGTTGCATATTAAGCTCCACTTAATTTGTAGTGTTGTTTGTTGCACTTTGCCATGCCATGTTTCATTAAACCGGACATGCATCATACTTGATTGTGCATCATGCCATGTTCATGTCGTGGTTTTTTACTATGTTGTTTGCTTCTTTCCGGTGTTACTTCTTCGGGTTGGTTCCGGTAATGTCGTGCTTGTGAGGAACAGTTCATCTACGTCCGTTTGTCTTCTTCATGGACTCGTTCTTCTTCCTTGCGGGATTTCAGGCAAGATGATCATACCCTCGAAATCATTTCTATCTTTGCTTGCTTAGTTGCTCGCTCTTTTGCTATGCCTATGCTGCGATACCTACCACTTGCTTTTCATGCCTCCTATATTGTTGAACCAAGCCTCTAACCCACCTTGTCCTAGCAAACCGTTGTTTGGCTGTGTTACCGCTTTGCGCAGCCCCTGTTATAGTGTTGTTAGTTGCAGGTGAAGATTGAAGTTTGTTCTTTGTTGGAACATGGTGATCGTTAATTGTTGGAACATGTTTACTTGCTGGGATATCACAATATATCTTATTTAATTAATGCATCTATATACTTGTTAAAGGGTGGAAGGCTCGGCCTTATGCCTGGTGTTTTGTTCCACTCATGTCGTCCTAGTTTCCGTCATATCGGTGTTATGTTCCCGGATTTTGCATCCCTTACGCAGTTGGGCTATTATGGGAACCCCTTAACAGTTCGCCTTAAGTAAAGCTCTTCCAGCAATGCCCAACATTGGTTTTTCCATTTGCCACCTAGCCTTTTCTTTTACCTTGGGAGTCGTGCTCCTGAGGGTCATCATTATTTTACCCTCCCCCCCCCGGGCCGGTGCTCCTCTGAGTGTTGGTCCGAACTGAGCTGCCTACGGGGCCACCTCGAGGAAACTTGAGGGTTGGTTTTACTCGTAGCTAGTCTCATCTGAGTGTGCCCTGAGAACGAGATATGTGCAGCTCCTATCAGGATTTGTCGGCACATTCAGGCGGTGTTGCTGGTTTAGTTTTACCCTGTCGAAATGTCTTGTTGTACCATGATACCGAGTCTGATCAGAACGTCTCGGGAGGAGGTCTATTCCTTCGTTGACCGTGAGAGCTTGTCATGGGCTAAGTTGGGACACCACTGCAGGGATTTGTACTTTCGAAAGCCGTGCCCACGGTTATGGGTAGATGGGAATTTGTTAATGTCCGGTTGTAGAAAACCTGAACTTGACCTTAATTAAAATGCATCAACCGCGTGTGTAACCGTGATGGTCTCTTCTCGGCGGAGTCCGGGAAGTGAACACGGTGTTGGAGTTATGCTTGACGTAGGTTGCTATAGGATCACTTCTTGATCATACTTTTATTGACCGTGCTTTGCTTTCTCTTCTCGCTCTCATTTGAGTATGTTAGCCACCATATATGCTAGTCGCTTGCTGCAGCTCCACCTCATACCTTTACCTTACCCATAAGCTTAAATAGTCTTGATTGCGAGGGTGCGAGATTGCTGAGTCCCCGTGGCTCACAGATACTTCCAAAAACCAGTTTGCAGGTGCCGATGTTACAAAGCAGGTGACGCAACCAAGCTCAAGGAGGAGCTCGATGAAGATCTTGTCCTTTGTGCTGTTTCGTTCTGGTTGATCAGTAGTGGAGCCCAGTTGGGGTCGATCGGGGACCTTTGTCGCATTTGGGGTTCTTCTTTTATTTTGGTTCCGTAGTCGGACCTTGATTGTATTTGGATGTTGTAATGTTTTATTCATGTATTTGTGTGAAGTGGCGATTGTAAGCCAACTATGTATCTTTTCCCTTATGTATTACATGGGTTGTTTGCGAAGATTACCTCACTTGCGATATATGCCTTCAATGCGATTATGTCTCTAAGTCATGCCTCGACACGTGGGAGCTATAGTCGCATCGAGGGTGTTACAAGTTGGTATCAGAGCCTTCCCTGACCTTAGGAGCCCCCACTGCTTGATCGAATTAGTGGACGAGTTGAGTCTAGAAAAATGTTTTGAGTCATTTAGGAATTATATATCGGAGAGTTTAGGAATTCTTTTTACTTCCCAGTCTCCTCATCACTCTGGTAAGGCATCCTAACGTAGAGTTTTGACTCTTCTCAAATTTCACTAAAAAAAATTTAGGATCACGCGGGTATCTTGGAATCGTTTCGATGGTTTTATGACGAGAACATTGTCTTGGTGCCTCCTGTCAGGGGTTTTGTGGAAGTGTCCCGGGGAGTTGAGCTCTGAGGTGTTGTCGTCATAATTTTATTATTGCAGTTCTGGAATACCTGAGTTTAGTACGCCGACATCGAAAATCTCTTTTATGTAGTTCGTAGGTGAGATAACCTCGACGCCACCGAGTACTAGGGCGGGAGTTCGGGAGTATTGCCATAACTTGTATAACTGATGCTTTTCGAAGGTTGAGGTAGATGATTTCCGAAGGTTTCTTGGTTATGTGTTGAAGGATGGATACAGCTGGATGTAGGATTTGTTAGTTTGGGTGAGATATTATGCTTCCCCTGTATCCCCAACACCTGATTGCATAACCGGAAAGTTTTGGGAGTCTATAAGTGGGAATTCAAGTAGCTCTTAGGATATCTTTCCGACAGATGTATGATATGAAATTGGGGTTCGACGTCTAGTGGTACGCCTATTCACGGTCGGTTTTAAAGTGGTCTCGTTGTGTCTTAAAGAGTCCTTGGCTATGCCGACTCGGGGACGCTTCGTATGTCATGTGCACTGCCTTGTACATGATGGTGCTGTACGATCGAGCCCGTGTAGGCCCCACCACGAAAACTTCGGACGAAATCTCTATCATATGTTTGTTCCGGCTTATTCTGCAAGCCAATCCTTTGTTTTGTTTTGAGTTGTGGTATTCGAGTTGCTTTGAAGTCAAATGTTGATTCCATACCTTCCCCAAATGGTGTTCTCATACTCCGAGGTGAATATTAATCCCTCATGATCATCGAGATTGTGTTGTCAATCCTTATCAACCGGTGTGTTTCTCTTCAAATGGATCCGATCATTTCAACATCCGCAAGATCAATTCTAAGTTTCTCAACGGTGTTCGTTCCATCCATTCCAAATTGTCTTTGTTTTCCCGCCCTCCCTCCCTTTGTTTTCTTCAAGGACTCAGATTTGTTATTAAGTATCCTTTTAGTGATGGCAAGCCTCTCCATTCTTTTCCGTCAATGCTCTTATCCGGTGATTCTCAGAAAGATTCTAACGGAGTTTCAAGTTCGTCATTTTTCACTCGTTTTCTTCTCCGGTGGATTCAATTCAAGTTTTTGATGCTTCTTTACCCTTTTTCCTCATTTCTATGCCTTTTCGTGCCGGTGGACCTCTTAATCGTCCATTTCTCGCTATTCAATGATTCCGGAGTGCTAAAGATATCTTGGAAAGATCTTCTTGTCATTCAAGATCCGTTCAACCTATTTCGAGATTGGTATCTCATTCAAGCCATTTAATTCAACCGGTGAAACCTCTCTTCTAAATCATTTCAACGGTGTTTCTTTCAGTGGGCCCTAACCCACAAGTCTTTTCCCAGGATCTTACCTGACTCTTCCAATCTTCCCGGAGCTATCTTCATATTTCTTTTCAAAGTTTTACGTAAGAATGATTTATCATCAGTCAAATGTCTTCTCCTAGATCTTTCACAATTCTTTCATCGTTGGCTCAATCTCTTCGTTTTGATTCTTCCGGAGGTCTAAATAATTCATGGTGGTGTTTCTCGTCATCATTCTCGGATTTTGAAGACCGAAGAAGAGTTTCTCTTTAATCTTGCTCCATTCTCTTCAAGATTCGTGATTCTAGCTTGTTGCCATTCTCTCATAATTGTTTTGATCGTGAAAATTCTTTTCATCCATCCGAAGCAAATTCAAGAGTCTTCTCAATTTGATTCTCCGGAGCCCATCATCTCATAATTATTCATTCCCAGCCTTCAGTTATCGTTCTCTAATCTTACTGGTGCATCGTTCAAGTGATCTTTAATCGGCTCGTGATCTCTTCGTTCTCATGTTTCTAAATCCTCTAAATCTATGTTCATTTTATAATTCTTCCCGGTGTTTTCTTTACCTTTACTTCAATCGTTTTCAATTCTTACGGTGGTTCATTCAAGATCTCTCTTCCGTATCAATTCATTCGTTCTTTCAATCCCGACGGGTGATTTGTTGAAGACCTTATCAAGTTGGCGCTATATCTGTCTTGATGCTCGCTAAGAGAATAAGTAATATGTCGAATCCGTTGATTGTCATCAATTTAATTGGTGAAGGATAAGCATAATGTAATTCTTATTCTTTGTTTCATCCAAGTGATTAATTCCTTATTCTGAAGGCTTATCAAATTCTCAGTTTCATTGGTTTCATCTTCTCTTTTCCCGGAGTTCCAACCTCTTTCAATTATATCACCACGGAGATCCATCTAATCATTGCAAGGATTCAACTTCTCTTTCCTTTCGATTGGTCATTCTTTTATTACCGGAGTTCTTCATGGAGGCTCTACATGATGGTTCATCAAGGATGATTCCTTCTCCTAGCGTTCATTGAGATTCTTTTCAAAGGAGCTCAAGCTTTCTTCATCTTGTTATCCGGAGTGCAATTCTTTCTTCCGAATCATTGGAGGTGGCATTATGTCATTCTTGATAATTTGAGTTCATGTTTCATGATTCACATGTTATTAAGAATGAGGTAGTTTAAATCCATTAATCTCTTCGTTGGAGTTATCTTGGGTTATATTTCACTTTAAGCTTTCCCTAAGGATTGTTGCTATCTATGGTGCTTATAAATGATCCAATGTCTTCTTCTATCCTCCCGGTGAAATAAACTTCTCATCTCCTTGTTGTTATCAATCTAATATATCGTTTCCGTTAGTGGCACAATTTCACCTCATAGTTTTGAGATGTTTTTCCATAAGCCCACTACAAACTTATTTGTTTTGTCGTTGGTCTTTCCCAACAACTCTGTTTTAACCTTCTTGGAAGGGTGCCTTCCAAGATCATTTGTGGCAGAAGTTGGCCTTTTCTTCTACATTCTTTTATTCCAATGATCTATCTTCTATTATTTCTTCCGAAGGCATTGTGATGTTTCACTCTTCGACCCATCATTCCATTTTGTCAAAGATCATGTTCTTTCCTTTTGGTTATCCATTCAACCGGAATGTCGTGTTTTCATTCAAGTTCTCTCATCTCATCAAGTTTTTTCCCCTTTCTTTTCGACCAGGGCCCCGTCTGAAATCTTTCTTACCCCTTGTACCATTCTTTCAATAGTTCCGGAGGGAGTATGTTTGATCTCATCAAGTATCCTCTCATCTTGTCAAGTTCATGTTCTTTTCCTTCCATTTTCAATCGGAGTGCCGCCCGAATTTGTTCTTCCTTGTTCCTTTTCCTAATGGAGTGCTTTCAACTTTGTTCATTCTCGTTGCATTCTTTCTTTCAATTGTTCAACCTCTCAAGGTTCTTTGGTTTCACTCATTGGTCAAAGAAGAAACTTAGTTTTACCTCTTCTCTTTTCCTTCCGTTTTTCCTTCCGGTGCCATTCTAGATCTCGGGACGAGATCCTCTCGTAGTGGTGGAGTGTTGTAACGCCCCGAGACCGTTGCGCCAGGTGTCGTCTAGTTATTCGTTGTTGTTGCCTTGTCATTTGCTTGCGTGTTGCATTTCATCATGTCATCATTTGCATAGCATCATCATGCTTTTCAAAACTTGCATTCGTCTGGGTTCTCCGAGTTCTCTCCGTTGTCCATTCTGAGCCCAACCACACTTGCACGCGCCCGCGGCACGTCCGAATATTATTTTACAAGTGGCCGGAAAATGTTCTCGGAATGGGATGTGAGTTGACGTGTGGTCTTATTATAGTGTAGATAGACCGCCTGTCAAGTTTCATCGCATTCGGAGTTCGTTTGATAGCCCAACCGTTAAATTTATAGCGGCACCGTTGCCGGTCTTTTCGTCGGACGTTTTCGGTCTCCGGAAATAGTTGCCGGGCTGCACTCCTCTCCTCTCATCTCAGCCCTACCTCTCTTCACAGCCCACTAGCCCACCTATCTAACCCCCCTCTGCTCCGGGTCGTCCGATCGAGATCGAACGGCTCCGGAACGGACTAAAAACCCCAACCCTAGCTCCTCCTGCTATATATAGCAGCCCCCCTTGCCATTTTTGGCCTTCTCCTTCCTCCCCCTTAAAATCCGTGCCCCAATCTTCAACCAGCCACCGCCCACCTCCATTTTCGCGTTGGCCGCACCCTCCACTGCCACTTGGTGCTCTCTGACTGGCCGTGCCGCCAGCCACCCGCCCCTCTAGCCACTGGCCTCAAGCCACGTCGCCTCCCCGCGCCCCACATCGCCCCACGCCGCCAGGCCCACTCCAGGCCCGCCCGGGCCCCGATCTGGGCTCTGAGGCCCGCACCGCGCCGCCCCTGCTCCCCGAGCTCCAGATCAGGAGAGGGAGATCCCGATCCGAGCTCCTCCGCCGCTCTGCCCCGTCTCCACGCCTCCCCGCCGGACTCCTTCGCCGCACCATCCGCCGGTGACCTCGACCCCAGGCCGGACCTCCCTTCACCGCCCCGTGCCCTTCCCGTTCTCCTTCCTCCCCTCACCAGCTCTCTCCCTCCCTCTGTTTGCCACAGGAAACCGCCGCCGCCTCCATGGACGAGCTCCACCTCGCCGGATCCCGCATCCCCGAGCGCCGTCGACCACCTGTGTCACCGGATCTGGAACACCCGTCCTCGGATCCATCCATCCCCGTCGTCATCCGGCTCCCTACGCGTCGCGCCGCCGTCCCCATGGCCGGTAGCCGCCGTGCCATGTTCCTGCCTCTCCTCGAGCAGAGGAGGACGAGCGCTTCCCTACTGGGCCACCTTCCTCGCGCGCATGTGGGCCAACCACGCCCAAGGCTAGCGTGCCCTACCAGGCCGCCTCCTCCACAGATCTGGGCCAAGCCCATGGTGAGAACCCCCCCCCCCCTTCAGATCTCTGTGCGGTTGGGCCAGCCAGATTCGGCCCATGTCATGTTTTTTTTCCATTCTGCGCATTTGTCCAATTTTCCAGAGATGTCAGTTTTACAGAAAAGACCCTCATGTTCATGCATATAATAACTCACAATTCGTGCATCGGATTAAAATGATTTATATATGAAACTTGCTCAGAATTTTGTCTAGTTTAATAATATGTCACTTTCATCCATGTTAAAAATGTCTAAAATGATGTTTGTTTAAATTTGCTCCTATGCCATGCTAAAATGATTTAATTCAAAACTATTCAACCGTAGCTCCGAATTAAATAATCTTTATATGTAATTGGGGTAGAAAAATGCCTAGTTTAACATGGTGGCTTCATTTTGCATGCTTAACAACTCTAAAATTATGTTTAGGGCAGAACAGTACCTAACCTAATATATGCACATGAGGAGTTTTCGGATTTGTTGTTTGTTGTTCCCGGCCTCATTTAAATTTGACTAGATGGTATAGTTTTGTTATGCTTCACCTCTTGCCATGCTTAACAACATTTAATATTGTTGAGTACCTAACCGGGAGAGAACTAAATAATTGACGTGGTGTTTTGTCAATATGCAACTCGTTGCATATTAAGCTCCACTTAATTTGTAGTGTTGTTTGTTGCACTTTGCCATGCCATGTTTCATTAAACCGGACATGCATCATACTTGATTGTGCATCATGCCATGTTCATGTCGTGGTTGTTTACTATGTTGTTTGCTTCTTTCTGGTGTTACTTCTTCGGGTTGGTTCCGGTAACGTCGTGCTTGTGAGGAACCGTTCATCTACGTCCGTTTGTCTTCTTCATGGACTCGTTCTTCTTCCTTGCGGGATTTCAGGCAAGATGATCATACCCTCGAAATCACTTCTATCTTTGCTTGCTTAGTTGCTCGCTCTTTTGCTATGCCTATGCTGCGATACCTACCACTTGCTTTTCATGCCTCCTATATTGTTGAACCAAGCCTCTAACCCACCTTGTCCTAGCAAACCGTTGTTTGGCTATGTTACCGCTTTGCGCAGCCCCTCTTATAGTGTTGTTAGTTGCAGGTGAATATTGAAGTTTGTTCCTTGTTGGAACATGGTGATCGTTCCTTGTTGGAACATGTTTACTTGCTGGGATATCACAATATATCTTATTTAATTAATGCATCTATATACTTGGTAAAGGGTGGAAGGCTCGGCCTTATGCCTGGTGTTTTGTTCCACTCTTGCCGTCCTAGTTTTCGTCATATCGGTGTTATGTTCCCGGATTTTGCGTCCCTTACGCGGTTGCGCTATTATGGGAACCCCTTGACAGTTCGCCTTAAGTAAAGCTCTTCCAGCAATGCCCAACATTGGTTTTACCATTTGCCACCTAGCCTTTTCTTTTCCCTTGGGAGTCGCGCTCCTGAGGGTCATCATTATTTTACCCCCCCCCCAGGTCGGTGCTCCTCTGAGTGTTGGTCCGAACTGAGCTGCCTGTGGGGCCACCTCGGGGAAACTTGAGGGTTGGTTTTACTCGTAGCTAGTCTCATCTGAGTGTGCCCTGAGAACGAGATCTGTGCAGCTCCTATCGGGATTTGTTGGCACATTCGGGCGGTGTTGCTGGTTTAGTTTTACCCTGTCGAAATGTCTTGTTGTACCGTGATACCGAGTCTGATCGGAACGTCTCGGGAGGAGGTATATTCCTTCCTTGACCGTGAGAGCTTGTCATGGGCTAAGTTGGGACACCCCTGCAGGGATTTGTACTTTCGAAAGTCGTGCCCACGGTTATGGGCAGATGGGAATTTGTTAATGTCCGATTGTAGAAAACCTGAACTTGACCTTAATTAAAATGCGTCAACCGCGTGTGTAACCGTGATGGTCTCTTCTCGGCGGAGTCCGGGAAGTGAACACGGTGTTGGAGTTATGCTTGACGTAGGTTGCTATAGGATCACTTCTTGATCATACTTTTATTGACCGTGCTTTGCCTTCTCTTCTCGCTCTCATTTGCGTATGTTAGCCACCATATATGCTAGTCGCTTGCTGCAGCTCCACCTCATACCTTTACCTTACCCATAAGCTTAAATAGTCTTGATCGCGAGGGTGCGAGATTGCTTTGTCCCCGTGGCTCACAGATACTTCCAAAAACCAGTTTGAAGGTGCCGATGTTATAGAGCAGGTGACGCAACCAAGCTCAAGGAGGAGCTCGATGAAGATCTTGTCCTTTGTGCTGTTTCGTTCTGGTTGATCAGTAGTGGAGCCCAGTTGGGGTCGATCGGGGACCTTTGTCGCATTTGGGGTTCTTCTTTTATTTTGGTTCCGTAGTCGGACCTTGATTGTATTTGGATGTTGTAATGTTTTATTCATGTATTTGTGTGAAGTGGCGATTGTAAGCCAACTATGTATCTTTTCCCTTATGTATTACATGGGTTGTTTGCGAAGATTACCTCACTTGCGATATATGCCTTCACTGTCGAGCTTGACTCGAGTCAGAATCGGGGGCGTTGCTGATCGCGGAAGGCTACTCTGCCATTCTCGACGCAGCCGCTTGAGCTGTTGAGCGGACTCAAAACAGGGCAAGGGCGTAGCCGATCGTGGTAGAGCCCCCTGGCATGCAGGTTTCTCATACAAAGCAAATATCTCCGAGGGGGAATAACCTCAAATAAGAAGGGTAGCACAAATAAGGGTTCAGTGCAACTTAGCTTCTGTTTGCGATCGCTCGAGTGTCGATCTTCTGGCCTCCTTTCTTCTTCAAGGGTCACAAAGATGAAGGAGTGTCAGGCTAACTACTAGAGCCGATTCTCACAACTGCGCCCCCTACCTGGCGCGCCAAAGATGTCGGTGGGAGCGACACCTATGGGATCACAAGAATCCCTACTACGGTTGCGGGGCGCGGGGTCGTGAGAAGAGCGGATCAAACAGATAGTACACGGTTCGTTTATCCAGGTTCGGGCCGCGGGGATGCGTAAAACCCTACTCCTGCTTTGGTGGATTGTATATCTGCGTTCTTGAGCTAGCTATGGGGCGTGAGGAGCTCCAAAAGGCCGAATCCCCCTCCTGGTCGCCTCGGGCCTCCTTTTATAGGAAAGGGGTTGCCACAATGGCACACAGGAGGTGGAAAGGGAACAGTGATATGAGGTTATCCCTCGTATTACATGACAAGGCGCATTTAATGCGTCTTGCCCAGGTGTCCTTGCTTTATCGGGGACGGGGGAGAGCCCTGTCTCGTCCGTCGCCGCTCCCTCTCGCGTCGACACGCGCCCTGGCCAGCGACGCCCGCGGTGCCATGTAGGCAGGCAGGCAGCTGAGGTGGCGCAATGCTGGGTCTCCACGAAGATCTGCATGCCGCCATGCAAGTGCCTGTCCAGTTGGTTGGGTCAGCAGCTGCATGCGAACGGCGGTGGAGGTTTGACTGGCGTGGGCCTGATGGTGGCCCTACAGGTGTTCTTGCAAGGGCCTTACCGTGGCGCCTGCTATCATCCCCGACAAGGCTCTTGCCAGGGGCCTTGTGGTCCTCCTTGGCTGGGATCCCGCCAAGGATCGTCATCTTCTAAAGGGTGTATCTGATCTTGAATGTCTTCACAAAGATCTGCATGCCACCACACGGGGATGTCTCCCGAATCCTTGCCCCATGGGGGCAGTGGACTCAAGGAAGACTCACTTCGTAGGTGTGGGGCGAGCTGCCATGGCAAGGGTCTTGCCTGGTTTGCCAAAACCATCTCCCGGCAAGGATCTTGCCGGGGGGTCCGCTTCGTCCCCTTCGCTCTTTGTGGTCTTGGTCTTGGCGTCGTTCTGCTTCTCCTGAGCTTCGGCCTTACTTTGGCTCACCTCCCTTGCCTTGCTCAGTGTGGTGGTGCCAGTGGCTCAGACTGCCCGTGCACAGTTATAGGGGTACAAAAAGCGTACCCCTCTTTTTGTACACCGACAGCTTATTGGTGCACTCATAGGACCTGTGGCCTCGGCCTCCGCATGTGAAGCATTTGAAGGAACTCGTCCTGACGGTCTCATCGGTTGGAGTGGATGATGATGCAGCTCTCGGCTTGAAGTTGCTTGTAGTAGGAAGATGACTTGGAGTTGACGAAGCTTTCTTGGAACTTGACTTGTCGATGTTTCTTGTAGAAGGCTTGGTAGACAGTGTTGGAGTCGTTGAAGCTTGGGTGTTGGAGAAGCCGTAGGACTTGGATGAGAACTTGGCATACTTGAAATCGTCTTGCACTTGACGTTCCGCTTTTGTAGCTTGATGCACTAGCTCGATGAGGTTCGAGTATGGTTGGAAGTCGGTGATCTTCTTGATAGGATGGTTTTGGTCCATTCAAGAAACGTGCCATAGTTTTCTCATCATCTTCCGTGACATTGGCTCGTATCATGGCAATCTCCATCTCCTTGTAGTACTCTTCAACGCTCTTGGTTCCTTGCTTGAGTAGTTGGAGTTTCTTGAAGAGATCGCGTTTGTAATAGGTAGGCACGAAGCGCGCTCTCATGACATCCTTCATTTTTGCCCAAGTAGTGATGGGTGGTTCACCTCTTGCCTCTCGGCGCTCTATAACTTGTTCCCACCAAATGAGGACATAGTCTTGGAATTCGAGGGATACCATCGCGATCTTCTTCTCTTCGTCGTAGTTGTGCAAGCGGGAGATTTTGTCGACCTTCAATGCCCATGAAAGATATTCTTCGGGATCGTTGCTTCCATTGAACTTGGGCATGGTGAACTTTAGCTTGCCGTAGCATTGCTCTTCATTGTGTTGGGGTCGGGGATGATGACGGCCATGTTGTTGATGATTGTCAAGCTCGTGTCGCTCTTGGTGAGGAGGGTTGTCAACCTCATGTTGCGCTTGTCGTGGAGGATTTCCATTGTCGTCATGCTCTTGATGAACTTGATGTTCGTGGCGAGCTTGTGGAGGAGCTTGTCGAGCTTGAGGAGGAACTTGAGGAACTTGACGATGCACACGAGCTTGAAATCTTCGTTCTTGAACTTCTTCGCGAAGTGCTTCTCCATGTTCACGAGCTTGTCGGCCTCGGTTGGCTACGGCTCGACTTGAATATTGGAGGGCTTGTTGTGCCTCAAGTGCTTGAGCTTCACGGAGTTGTTATTCTTGGCGTTGTGCCTCGGCATCTTGTGCATCTTGGTGTAGTCGCGTGCGCTCTTCCTCTTCATGTTGGAGTTGTCGTTGTCTTTCTCGTGCTAGCGCAAAAGCATCTTGGGTTTGACGTTGTCGGCACTCTTGAGAGTCGGTGTCGCGTAGAGGATTGAGGCTTTCTTGACGATCGTTGCGCGCGGCACGGCGTAGAGTGTTTGATGTCGGTGTACTTGAGTTGGAGAGGGTGAAGTCGGAGTGTCGACTTGAATGACTCCTTGAAGAGGACGAAGTGGAAGAAGAGAGGTTGAGCAACAAAGCGCGAATCTCTTCCATCCTTGCGTCTTTATCTTGCTTGTGATCGTCGAGCTTGTGGTCGAAGTAGTCCCTTGTACGTTGCTTGGAGAGTCGCAAGTCGACGGCGAGGTTGGCGATGCGTTCACTCATTGCTTGTTGCTCTTGATGCAAAGCACGTTGTGCACCAAAGAGGTGGCTCTTGGTGACGTAGGAGTTCATGCCGTCGTCGTGCTCAATGAAGAGTGGGTTGGTAGAAGTACTTGGCCTATCCATCATTCCAAGGAAACTGTGAGTGGTAGAAAGAGAAGAACGAATACCAAATGTACCTTGACCGAAGTTGAAAGTGGATCGATGATCACTCCAATGTAGACAAGGAAATAGCACAATTGGTACCAATTCTTGTCGGTTCTCACACCTACACAAGTAAAAGCTTATGGTGGAGCTTGGTTACGATGGTGGCACAAAATTTGATGCAATTGTAAGTGAGCTTCAATCATGTTGGAAAAGATTCGCAAGATTGCAGTGTAACAAGTAGACCAAGCAATGTAATGTACACGGAAACACACACGCAAAGATATAAGTGGGGTTGGGCAACCAAGATTGAGCCAAAATGTGGAATCCACAAAAATGCTCTTGTTGCACAACACTAGAGAGACGCTAGCACGATTGCACAATAGGCAGATATAAAGACTTGTGCACAACCTACTAAGCAAAAATGCAACGACTTCTATCCCAAGTATGTTATATGCAAGGTGTTTCTATGGTATGATCCAATATGGCAAACTTAATGTTGTATGATGCTATGGTTCTTGCTTAAAAGCTCTTAGCATATCTTTCCTTTTTGCTTAAAAGCTTGTTTGGCTCTTTGATGTTTGAGCTCTTAATGCGGAGCATCCTACGATCATCCCCATGTACACTACGACTATTCCCCAAGCCCCAAGTGGACATACGACGAGACCTCCAACATGTGCCATTGGACATAAGGTGAACTCTCTCCTTGTTCAACTTACCTTGGACCCACATGAGACATGGCTACTACCTCAAACAAAGACACTTTGTGTGCCTAGGTCTGTTATATAATTCTTGTGTGACTTGCCAGTACATTCAAAGTACGGACCCTTAGTGGCTACAACGTTTCATGTTGCAGATTTTATACGACGAGTGAGTGATATGATGTAGGGTTACGCTGTCTATACTCGACATTTCCCTGTGGTCTTGATGGACTTCATCGAGATTTTATTTGCTTTTCTGCTGCATTTTGTTTGTATGCCAGTTTGAGCTATGCAGGTATGTATTATATTAAATTCTGGATCTACGATGTAATATTATGACATGTGGTTTATTCTTGATATTACATCTTGTACTGTGTGTGCTAGCTATTGATCCAAGGACTAGCACAGTGAGCATAGAGACTCGAATCTTATCAGGTTCAGTCATTACAAAAACCTTCAAACCCCGATAGTGGTTTCAGATGCACATGCGATTGTGGATGCCGTCTGTGCCTTGCGTGAAGCAGAAGCGGCAAACGCAGGGGCGGGCCAGGCACCACCCACCATGGCTTAGCCGGCTTCACACGGTTCAGGTATGAGCACCAGGACCATCAGAATACCTTGTCTAGCGCTAGCTCTACGAAATGAGCGCATGCCCAAGGATTTCAAAGGCCCTCGTAAGGTTCCCAATTACACGGCTGACCTCAAGTTAGCTGCATGGGTTGAAAGCTATAGAAAGCCATGGACATGTTGGACGTTACTGACGCAGTTTGTGCCAAATATCTAACTATGATGTCGGAAGGGCCGGCTCGCACATGGTTGAAAAGCCTGCCCCCAACTCAATCAATACCAGGATATAACTGAAGTATCGCTTCATAAAAAACTTCCAAGGAACTTGTAAGTGCCTGATGACGATTGTTGATTTGCAGCATTACATCCGGTGTGAGGATGAGTCTGCCCATCACTGGTGTTGCGGGTTGTGGAGATTAATCACTCTTCTGACAGCATAACGGTTGCTCGTGTCGTCTTGATTTTTGAAAAGAACTATCATTTTCAGCCTTCATTCGGAAGCTTGGGCACCTTAAGCGAAAGGTCCAAGACATGGGTGACCTCAGGGATGTCCTTACCAGGTATGCTGAGTTAGACAGCATGAAAAATCCTAGTTCGGATGATGACAAGTCCACCAAAGGCAAGAAAAATGGTGGTGGCAAGGGTCACCAGCAGAACACTCCAGGGCATAATGGCAATCATGGTAACCAAGGCAACGGTTGTAAGCGCAAGCATCTAGAGGGAGGATCAGATGTCATCGCAAACACTAATACTGACTTCAAGGACCAGAGGTGGAACAACAACTCTGGAAGATCCTACAATGGGAACAAACCACCCAATTACGAGGAAACACTCAAAGCCCCTTGCCCCAAGCATGGTCTTCGAGATAAACCGACTAACCACTCGTGGGAGAACTGCTTCATCATGTAGGAATTCCGCAATTAGGCTTATCAGAATCACCACGATGGTGGCGGGGGTGGACCTCCGAGACAACCTAGAGCCGGCAGGTTTGGGGTCGGCTTCCCAAGAGCCGGCTCATCCGACGGTTTCCCGAATCCCGGCTTCTAGGGGTCAGGCGGCTTAGGAGCTGGCTTCCAGGGTTCTGGCAATAACGGAGGTGGAAATCAGTGTTTTGGATAAGGCAACCAACAACAGGGCAATCAGTTTGGTTTTCAGAGCAACCATAAACAATTGACATCGGGCAGTATCACGTGTTCACAACTAGCACCTGCAAGCATGATCGCAAGCTTCAAAAGTGAGCCGTCAATATGGTCGAGTCGACTGTCCCTGAGTACTTAAATTGGTTAGAACAACCGGTCACCTGGAGTAGAGAGGATCATCCTCCCCGGGTAGAGAATCAATATCTTGTACTATGATACCTTCAAACGAATGAATCTGACAGAAAAAAGAACTCGAGTCCTCCTCAACCGTGATTCGCGGGATCGTTCTTGGACAGTCTGCTTACCCTATTGGCCAAATCAAGCTGGAAGTTGCGTTTTGCACTGAGTTCAACTACAGATCAGAATTCTTGACGTTTGAGGTGGTCAAAATCAAGAGCCCATTTCATGCCCTCTGATGTGGAGCATCCTACGGGCATCACCATGTCAAGAATTTGTTCGCCAAGTGACACGTGCGACATCTACTTCACATACACAAAGGTGAATCATCTCCTTTACACGTGCTCACTTGACCCCTTTGAGGATGGTATACTACTTGACACCGCTCTCGTGTGCATGCATAGGTATTGTCGGAACTTCACGGATGACGAGGAGGAGTGCAAGCGCCAAGGAACACCTACACCATCCGCGAGGGAAGCATGGAAGAGAAGACGGAAGAAAGAGTTGCAGAGTCTATAGCGACCAGACGACCGGAAGCCACCGGACGTCCGACCCTCTACAGCCGCAGGATGACCGACGAACACCTGATGTCCGACAAGTCCCAGGCACCGAACGCCCGACGCTTACCGGAAATCCGGTGCCACCGCTCCCGAAGCAAAACACCGGACGACCGACGCCAATCGGAAGTTCGGTGCCACCTGTCATGAGAAGAATCAGCGGATGTCCGACGCGCGCCGTACGTCCGGACCATCCTGAGCCACCGGACGCCCGACCCCCACCGGTCGTCCAGTACCTGCCTGTGCGCAGCCGGGCCTTTGGCCTTGTATCTCTCTCCCACTTACCCCTTCGTGGCTTAGGCTAGAAATAGACCACCCCCACCTCCTTTCTAGGGTTAGCAAAGTAGTAGCTCATTTAGAGATAGAGCTTTGCTCATCCATTACGGATCTACTCCACGAGAGAGACCGCGGCCCCTCTTCGGAGAAGATCCACCTTGGATTCAAGACCCCCTTGTGGGAAGATCCTTCTAGGATTCAAGCCCCCATCTCCTTTGGATTTGGGATGAAATCTACCATCAAGACCTCCTCATGGAGATGAACCTTCCCTTGTATCTTTCCCTTTGTTGTCCATGTACCTTGTGGATCTTGTGTGTTTGATTGTCTAGTGGATGTGTGATTGGACTTGTTCTTGAGTGTTTCCCCTTGTGTTTTCTCTCCGTTCTTCCCCGTGTTCTTCGCGGGATCCGCTCCTTTCGTGAAAGATCGGCCACATAGGGTTCCACCCTACATCATCTTGGTATCATGAGCCACGTTGATCACGATTTCGGAGCATCCCCTCGTTGTTTTCTAGCCTAATTTTGTTGTGGTCTTCCCCAATTTCGAAAATCTCCACCAAAAATAGCCCCAAATTTTTTGTGATTTGTTGGTTTGAGGAAGTTTTGTGGATTTGATCCATGGATTTGCTTGGTTTCAAGTGGATCTAGCATCTCCCCAAGTTTCTCCTTCTTTCATCTACAAAATATCCTCAATTTTGACCCAAAAATCCCCAATTTCCGCCGAAAATCGCGTCCCGAATCTCGGATCTCGAGTTGACCCCGACCCACCGGACGACCGTCACTTTACCGGACGTCCGACCTAACCAGACGATCGGAACCCATAATCCGAGCTGAAAATAGCTGATTTCCGACCCGACCGGACGTCCGGTCACCGGACATCCGTCCATTTCCGAACGTCCGCAACCTGTAGTTTCAGACTTTGGCTGATTCTTGTTTCGGCCGTAACTAATTCATCTGAACTCTGATTTTGACGTTCTTTAGCTCATTTTGAAGCTCTTGACATCCCCCTTCCCACAAAAATACCACCAACATGTTTTGACTCCATTAAAGTTTGTGAATATTGGCATCTTTGCCTAGGGCTTCCACCACATCATCCGCTACACCACCACCGACTTCCGCAACCTAACTAATTTTGTTCCCCATCGCATTAGTGGTTGCTTGAGGAGTGATTTGAGTCTCCTAAGGTGTCTAGGCTACTTAGGGACGATTGCTTCTTCATCAACCACCACCACAATTACCACATAGGCTTACCCACCATACACTTCCACCTCCCAACTTAACCCAATTTTGTTTGAGTTGTGAGTTGTGTCTCCTAAGGTGTTTCGGCTACTTAGGGACAGTGACCTTCAACTCCGACTCACATAACCCCTTACCCTCCATTTCTGCATTGCCTACTTGCATAATCCATCATTACATTTCCGCAATCCCTTTGAGCTTCCGCAACAACCACCGCATTCCCGCTACCACCATTTCACATTTGAGATTTTGAGTTCGCGGTTTTTTCGTTTCCTAAGGTGTTTCGGCTACTTAGGGACGAGTCTCCATCATCTTGATATCTCCATCAAGAGCACCGCCCCTCATCATCGACACGGACGGTAACCTCCATATCATCTTGGTATCGTGGTATCCCTCCATTGTATATTCCCTTGCCATTGCATTGATAACCCCTAGCCTATTTTGCGTCAGTTGCCTATCGAGACTAGCCTTTGAGTATTGCCGGCAATGTTACTTGTGCACATTAGTGATCATCGAGCTACACCTTCCATTGCATACATACGATACTATATCATATTGGCACCATATTATATCTTGTGCCTCAAGTTTGTTCCCGCATATATACAATTGCTATCTTGGTTTGTGCATCGTGCAAAAGTGGCCATACAAAAAAAAGAAAGAGAATAAAGCTTTTAAGCAAAAGAGAAAGAGCAAAGAAGTTTGTAAGCAAGTGCCATAACATCATACCACATTGCATATAAGATTGTCATATCCGATCATCTTGGATCATACCAGCGGAACATCATACATATATAGCATACTTGGGATAGAAAGTCGATACATTTTGCATCTTATAGGTTGTGCACAAGTGTCGTATCCTCCTATAGAGCAATCGTGCTAGATTCTCTCTTGAGTTGTGCAATACGAGCGTTTTCCGTGGATTCCACATTTTGTGCTCATTCCTTAGTTGCACGACCCCATTTTATCTAGCCGTGTGTGTGTTTTCGTGTGCCACCCATATTGCTATTGGTCTACTTGTTTCACTTGCGAATTTGTGAATCTCTTTCAACATTATTGACTCTTGCTAACAGTTTGCATTATTTTGTGCCACTATCCTCACCGAGCTACTCCATAAGCTTTAGTTTGTAGGTGTGAGTGAACAAGTCCGGTACCAATTCCACTATTCTTTCATCTCACATTGAGTGAAACGGGATACATCCTCAACTTTGGGAAAAGGTAACTTGGTTTTGTTTATCTCATTTCCTACTCACCTCTACTCCAGTCTTGTGATGAATAGGCAAGGCATTTCATCTTCGGTCTACAACAACAACAACGAGTTCGATGCCACGAATAACTCTACCGACGCCAAGATGCAAGCTCAAATGGATGAGATCAAAGCCCTCGTCAAGTCCTACAAGCGGATCTTCCTCATCTTCGAGAAGACGCTCAAGTACACATGCTTCCAAGCTACCATCTCCGGTAAGGTCACATCGGCATCAACACCATTACCACCACGAATGTGAAGGTCAAGAGCTCATCACCAACAACCGCTCAACAACTTCACCATCTCCCTTGGCATCTTTGCCAAGAGACTTCAAGGCATATTCGCCTTCGGATATACGGCATCTTCGCCAACAAGCACCTCAAGACTATACTCAAGAGAAGCTCCCCAAGCTCAAGTCCGCGACTTCCACGAGCTACTTCGACCTCGACATCGACCATGAGATTCCTTTCTATGGAACTCTAGAACCCAAGGAGTATCGCGAATGGGAGCGTTTGATGGACGACTACCTCAAGCTACATCAAGTTCCTCCTGAAGATCAAGTGAAATGCGCCACAAGGAACTTTCACGACTACGCTTCCACATGGTGGCTTCACGCACCTTCGGAGACCTACGACATGAGTTGGCCCAAGATGAAGAGAGCTTTGCGCAAGAGTCCGTGCCTCCAACCTACATGGAATAACATCTACGCCAATGTGACGCCCCCATTCAATCGTACACTAATCATACACGCAAACGTGTACGATCAAGATCAGGGACTCGCGGGAAGATATCACAACACAACTCTAAAAATAAAAAAAAGTCATACAAGCATCATATTACAAGCCAGGGGCCTCGAGGGCTCGGATACAAGAGCTTGATCATAGACGAGTCAGCAGAAGCAACAATATCTGAGTACTAACATAAGTTAAACATGTTTGCCTTAAGAAGGCTAGCACAAACTAGGATACAGATCGAAAGAGGCGCAGGACTCCTGCCTGGGATCCTCCTAAACTACTCCTGATCATCGTCAGCGGGCTGCACGTAGTAGTAGGCACCTCTAGTGTAGTAGGAGTCATCGCCAACGGTGGCGTCTGGCTCCTGGACTCCATCGGCTGGTCGCAGCAATCGGGTATAGGAAGGGGGAAAAGGGGAAACAAAGCAACCGTGAGTACTCATCTAAAGTACTCGCAAGCAAGGAGCTACACTACATATGTATGCATTGGTATCAAATGGAATAAGGGTATCGTATGTGGACTGGACTGCAGAATGCCGGAATAAGAGGGGTAGCTAGTCCTATCGAAGACTACGCTTCTGGCTACCTCCATCTTGCAGCATGTAGAAGAGAGCAGAAGGTAAGTTCACCAAGTAGCATCGTGTAGAATAATCCTAACCGATGATCCTCCCCTCGTCGCCCTATGAGAGAGCGATCATCGATTGTATCTGGCACTTGGAAGGGTGTATTTTATTAAGTATCTGGTTCTAGTTGTCATAAGGTCAAGGTACAACTCCAAGTCGTCTTGTTACCGAAGATCACGGCTATTCGAATAGATTAACTTCCCTGCAGGGGTGCACCACATTTCCCAACACACTCGATCCCCTTTGTCCGGACACACTTTCCTGGGTCATGCCCGGCCTCAGAAGATCAACACGTCGCAGCCCTACCTAGGCACAACAGAGAGGTCAGCACGCCGGTCTAAATCCTATGGCGCAGGGATCTGGGCCCATCGCCCATTGCACACCTGCACGTTGCGTGCGCGGCCGGTGAGCAGACCTAGCCTCCCTTATACAAGAGCAGACGTTCCAGTCCAACCCGGCGCACGCCGCTCAGTCGCTGACGTCACGAAGGCTTCGGCTGATACCACGACGTCGAGTGCCCATAACTGTTCCCGCGTAGTTGGTTAGTGCGTATAGGCCAGTAGCCAGACTCAGATCAAATACCAATATCTCGTTAAGCATGTTCCTTGAAGTATCCGCGAACACTGACCAGGGCCAGGCCCACCTCTCTCCTAGGTGGTCTCAACCTGCCCTGTCGCTCCGCCAAAAAGTAACAGTCAAGAGCCGTCGGGAACCCAGGCCCACCTCTACCGGGATGGAGCCACCTGCCCCTTCAGCCCCCATCTCCGAACAGTATCATAAGTAATGTAACAATATAAGTATATATCATATGCCCATGATCACCTCCCGAAGTGATCACAGCCCAGTAGTATAGCATGGCAGACGGACAAGAGTGTAGGGCCACTGATGCAACACTAGCATCCTATACTAAGCATTTATGATTGCAGGTAAAGGTAACAACAGTAGTAGCAAGGACATGCTATGCATCAGGATAGGATAACGGAAAGCAGTAACATGCTACACTACTCTAATGCAAGCAGTAGAGAGAAGAATAGGCGATATCTGGTGATCAAAGGGGAGGCTTGCCTGGTTGCTCTGGCAAGAAGGAGGGGTCATCTTCGGTGTAGTCGAACACACGAACATCGGCACCGGTCTCAGAGTCTACCGGAAAGTAGTAACGGAGGGGGGAACAAAATAAATAACAAAGAAATCAAATGTAACACAAAGCAAGACGCGGCAATATGCGGTGCTAGGGGTGACCTAACGTAGTGGTAGGTGATACCGGCGAAGGGGGGAAACATCCGGGAAAGTATCCCCAATGTTCCGCGTCTTCGAATAGATGAACTGGAGGGGGAAAGTTGCGTGTTTTCTATGCTAGGGATGTGTGGCGGATGAACGAGCTGCGTATTCGGATTCGTCTCGTCGTTCTGAGCAACTTTCATATATAAATTATTTCCATCCGAGTTACGGTTTATTTTATATGATTGTTTAAAGATTAAAAGATTTTATGGAAATCTTTTATTTCGAAAATAAATGACTAAAAGCTAGGTGTGCCCAGGGTATGTACACTACCAGTGTCGCTGTTTGACTGTCAGGTGGGGCCAGAGTCAAAGTCAACAACCCAATCAGAGTTGACTAGTCAAAGTCAACAGTGCCGACGGGACCCAATTGTCATAGATAGTAGGTAATTAGATTTTTGTTTAATCTCTAGGGTACCCGCATGTCAGTGTCACCTGTGCAAAAAAGTAGCTAGACTAAATTAATCTAGAATCGGCCACATGTCATAGGCTAGCATATAACCTAACAATTATTAACGTAGATCTAGATTAGCCTAAACTAATTGAACATGGCCGGCTGGCCACACACACAGAACACACGCACACACACCACGCAACACACACGGCCATGGCCAAGGCCATGGCCAGCCACAAGCAGTAGTATAGCAGCGCAACAGCAGCTTTTAGGCTAAGCAGCAGCAGTAGCGAGCAGAGCATCAGTAGTAGAGAGAAGAGAAGAAGCAGTACTAGACAGCAGCGGCAGCCGCAGCAGTAAGTAGCAGCGGCAGTAGCGCTATGTTGGTGCTGCGGCCTTCTCCTTCGCTCTCCCGGACCTCTCTGCTCTAGTCTCTCTCACTTTGGCTCAAACCAAGAAGAAGAAGGAGAAGGGAGAAGGACACGGTGGACACGGCAAGTTTCTCCGGCGCACATACGCGGCCGCACGAACGGCACCCTTTCCCTTCAGCACGAACTCAAGCCGCTGCTGAACCAGTACACAGAAGGGAGACTTATACGCGTGCGCGCACGCACGACGCCGCGCTCCACTCTCCCACGCCCACGATCCGCAAGCCCGGCGCGCCCACGACGCGCACAAACGCGACGTACGCAGCCGGCTGCACCCGATCGCCACGCAAACCTCCCGCTACTCTCGCCAACAGACTCACGCACGCACACACCCACTTGCCACGGACTGGGCGCGGCCACGGACTCACGTCCAGCACGCACACCGCACACGCACGCACCCGTACACTAGCTGGAAGTGCCCGCCGTGGCTTATTTGCTAACAGTCACCCCCTAAGCCACGGCCTAGAGGAGGCCGGCGTCCTCGACGCCAACGTCCACCAGCAGCGCCCGATCCTCCGCCGCCGCCATCTTCCTCGGCCTTGTGCAGTCCCGCTTGAAGTGGTCGCGCTGCCCGCAGTTGTAGCAGCGGCCTCGCCTCTTCCCGCCACCACCAGACACCATGCTTGTCGTGTCGTTGTCATCGTGGTCGTTGAAGCCGCCACCGCCCTGCCTGCGCTGCCGCGCCGCCCATTGTGCCGCCGTGTACAGCAGCTCCTCGCCATCGCGCCTGCCGCCGTCCTGCCCATGACGCCGGGTCCGTTCGTGAACACCTTGAGCCGCCCCAAGGCCTCCTCGAACGCCATGTCATCCACGTCGCAGAATTGCTCTATTCCGGCGACGGCGGGGTACAGGCGGTCAGGGACCGAGTCCAGCAGCTTCTTCACGAGTGCGGCGTCGTCGAGTACCTCCCCCAGGCCTGCGTATCGTGCCGTCATGGCGCCGAGCTTCCCAGCGAAGCTGTCCAAGTCCTCGCCGTCCGCCATCCGCAGCCGATCAAACT
This sequence comes from Triticum dicoccoides, assembly GCF_002162155.2. Classification (NCBI taxonomy): domain Eukaryota; kingdom Viridiplantae; phylum Streptophyta; class Magnoliopsida; order Poales; family Poaceae; genus Triticum; species Triticum dicoccoides. The sequence continues at coordinate 207,390,128 of NC_041380.1, forward strand.
CGCCGCGGAGCGACGCGAGCCGGGCTGCCCGCACCCGATCGGCGCCGACGAAACGCACCTTGAGGGAGTCCCATACCTCCTTTGCGGTGGTCTTCGTCGACACCGGCAGCAGCACCTCCTCCGACAACGCTCCGAGCAGCAACGCCCTCGCCGTCTTGCTCTTGCCGGCGTCCACCACCGTGCCATCCGCCGGAGCCACTGCACACCACAGCCCCTGGGCATCAAGGAGCGCCTCCACCTTGATCGCCCAGGAGATGTAGTTCGACGTCGCCAATGGCGGGACCGGCAGCGAGAAACTGCCACCACCACCGCCGTGCGGAACAAGCGCCATGGCCGCCGTCGACCTCTCGAACCGAAGCTCTGATGCCAAATGTTGGTGCTGCGGCCTTCTCCTTCGCTCTCCCGGACCTCTCTGCTCTAGTCTCTCTCACTTTGGCTCAAACCAAGAAGAAGAAGGAGAAGGAAGAAGGACACGGTGGACACGGCAAGTTTCTCCGGCGCACATACGCGGCCGCACGAACGGCACCCTTTCCCTTGAGCACGAACTCAAGCCGCTGCTGAACCAGTACACAGAAGGGAGACTTATACGCGTGCGCGCACGCACGACGCTGTGCTCCACTCTCCCACGCCCACGATCCGCAAGCCCGGCGCGCCCACGACGCGCACAAACGCGACGTACGCAGCCGGCTGCACCCGATCACCACGCAAACCTCCCGCTACTCTCACCAACAAACTCACGCACGCACACACACTTGCCACGGACTGGGCGCGGCCACGGACTCACGTCCAGCACGCACACCGCACACGCACGCACCCGTACACTAGCTGGAAGTGCCCGCCGTGGCTTATTTGCTAACACGCTAGAGGCAGCAGCAGCACGGCGCACGAGCGGGAGACGAATGGCACGGCAAGAGCGCGAGCAGGCGCACGCAGGGCTCGCCCAGGCGCGGCCAAAGGGACGAGGCAGGGCGTGGCTAGGGCGGCAGAGGCGCGCGGGATCGCGAACTGTTGTGCGGTGAGCATGAGCTCCAGCTGCATCGGACACAATGGTGACTGTGGCCTACGGTGGTGACTCGAGGGGGGGAATAGGGGGAACCGGAGGAGAGTCTCACGACAAACGCAGAGGAGGGTATGATGAGGCCGGGGACGCAGCAATTGCGGCGGATCGAGCGGCGAACTTCCGGTGATCCAGTCGGGGACGATGGACGAATATGATGCCCCGGCGAGGACCAGCGACAAATGAATAGGCGTAGACGATGTAGAAGGTGACGACGATGCCGCTGGACATCCCGGCGCATCTCGGGGAAATACTTGGCCATGACGACGATGACGGCGGGGTGACGCAGCTCTCGGACAACGGCGGATTTGGGCGAGGCGGCGAGAGGGGGAGAATGGGGATGCGCTAGGGTTTGCAGGGGTCGCGGGCGATGTCTTAAAGGGGCCGGGGAGGTCGGGGATGGTCTACACGGTGCGGCCTCGGCGGCCGGATGACTGCCACGGCTCCTCTGCCTCCCTGTAGCTACAGGAGGTAGGAGATGAGTGGGGTGTCTAGGTTGGGCCACCAGCCACATGGGCCTCTTCTTCCCTTCGCTTCCCTTCGCTTCCATTTTTCTGTTTTGTTCCTTAGCTTTCTTTTCTATTTTTCTTTTTTTTTTGCGATTGCTTTGTGTTTTAGTTAGCCAACAAAAGACTTTTGTAAAATATGGGACTTAGCCACTTAATTAAAATGCAATATTTGGCACTGCCACAAAAAGTTTGGGAGGTCACTACATCTGTTTGATTTTTCTTAAATGGAAAAGCTTTTGAAAAAGCTGATACGACACTCTTTTAAATAGTTTAGCGGCAATTTATTTACTCAAATGATGTTTCCTTATGTATAAAAATTACTTGAGGAATATTTGCAACCCACCAAACATTTTTATTTGATAGTTTGAAGAAATAAGAATTTGTCTTTATTTTAAGTTTGAATTCAAACCGATTTTGGATCTAAGTGAGATTAGCAACATAAATAGTGGTGACATGACCTCATTAACAGAGGATTAATGTAGCTTAATTATCCGGGTGTCACAATTCTCCTCCACTACAAGAGATCTCGTCCCGAGATTTAAGAGGGGCGTAAGGGGGAAAATTCTAGTTACGAAATTCTATCGAGTCTTCTCGGTCTTGGATGCTCTTCTTGAAGAGGTCGATCCATTACTTGAGGTCTTCAGTCCTCTGCTTCAGTTCATCATGATGAAGTCGACATCCTTTCTTTGGGAATTCCATCGTACTTACAAAGAATAAAGGGTGGGTATTCCAGGGAAACGAACCTCTGCAAGGTTGACTATCTGGTCGATAATATCGGGGAAGGTGGCAGAAAGTAACTCTCGAATTGAAACTTAAGAAAATATCAAGAGCAAAGTACGGAGGTATCATGGGAAGTTTCTAGTGGGCAGGCAGTCGTTCGATGCCTGTTATAGGGCATGAAAGGTGTTCATAGCAACTGGAATAAGTATTGTGTCTGATACCAGAATAGATCACTAGGCAGGTGGTCCGTGAATCATATACAAAGTCAAGCGCGAGGAATAACTTGGACAACAGGGTGTACAGGAGAGTCAGGTTTCGATCCTGTGGAACTGTGGGCTATGGGCCCACCATGTAGGTTAAAAGTAGAAAGGGCGGTGATATCTTGCACAGTCATGATAACAAGGCATGCCAGAGGATAGCCTATCAGTTATGTTGGCACAACATCGGTACCAAGGGCGAGGGACGAAGAGAACCATTCTCCTGCTCGTTGAACGAGGCGGGCCATTAGGCAAAGTTCTCGTCCATCGGTGGATACCGGAATGTCACCAATCAATAGTAACAGGTTCTTACTGACAGAGTTGTACACCGAGGTGCTTACAAAAGCAGTGACTTATTACTATTTAGATCATATAAACCTTAAGAAGGTTAAACAAAACAATGGAAAGGAAAATGTGATTATCAGATTAAATAGAAGAATGGAAAGGAAAATGTGCTTAAACATATATTTCAAGGGTATATCCTTCCCAAGGACAAGCAGAGCATGATATCCATGACTGGATATAATGTAGAAAACTCTTTAGGTAAGGTGAGAGAAATCTCATGATATTAACCATACAATGGTGTTTGGGTAATTGAGCAGGAAACATTTAGCATTGGGCTTCAAATGTTCTTGTTGAAAATCGTAGTACCACAGACAAGCTTCGAGATATCATTGACATGGTCACTGGGTAAAGATCAGACCTTGGATACACAAGGGATCCATCCGGAACAAGTCATAGAATAAGTCTTACAAATTACTCATGGAAGAATGACTAACCTTGCTAGAAAGGAAACTATAACAATAGGCCCTCCGGGCAGGTGTGTTAGGATGACATCACCTTATTGGGTTAAAGACCAATGTTATAACTCTTGGAAATATGTTCCAACCATTGTACCTGACCGAGATTCAGGTCCGATTGGTGTCAGGATACTTCAGACTCAAGATGCCTGAGAAAGATGAGGTGCAACGCAATTGACGAGATGACATTGTAAGATTTTCGGGAAATGAACTATGGAAGCAAGTTCCGAATCATGATTTCATCATTGACCCAAGGAGAGGATGAGGGGGTGGCTGATGAACTCAGCGACAATTCGTTGAGATTTTCAAAAGATGGATTCCTACCAGTATTCGAACAAGGAGATAACATTTGTCAAATCAAATGATATAATGAGGTATGCTCGAGGAAAACATACACAGTTAATCATTGATTGAAAGGTGCACCCAGAATATGGGCTTAGGTAGAATGATCTCAAGGTATAACACAAAACACGAACAAGTTTGTGTTGAACAAAAGACAATAAAGTGGTTGATGATAACACGAATCCTCGAGGGGCAAGGATGGTATTGCCCATCAAGAATTCGATATATATCTTGGAAGAGCTTAGGATGTTGATGATGATCATGACACAGTTGTCGAGAGATTTCATGAAGATGTAATCGATCGGCGATGCCATCAAGTCAAATGATGATGAAGCGAAAAGTTATGGAAACCAAGGGTACGACATAAACTCGAAATCAAGTTTGATGTTCAAGGAAAAATGATATGACGAGGAAGTTTGACCTAAGATTAGCTTGCCGTCTAAAATTGTGCGGCGAGAAGAAGGACCAGGTAGCACAATTAAAATTTAGCACGATAATGATATAGCCGACCGGGCTAGGAATGTCTAGAAGGATTATTAAACTCATATGCAACGAAATTAATGAATCGGATTATGGACTCGATTCACTATCGGTGTCCCTGAGTGTCTAACAACTCAGAACGCGGGGAAAAATTGGGATCAGTGAGAAATAATACTTGAAGAAGAACTCATAAGAAGTAATATGGTTCTCTGATTTTATCGAGATAGCATGGGGTAATACTCAAAGGTAGAACATAATAGAGGTTGCAGAGGTGTATTGATCTGCAGAAGACAAGTGCTTTAACTAGTCCGAGAGTTAAAATCAAGGAGAAAATATGACCGGAACCACGATTGCAAAGGATCAATTCACAGATACCAAATGATATTATATCAAGGGAGTAATTATTATTACAAGAAGCTTCCATGATAGGATATACATCGTGTCCATGGGCATGAACACAAAGTTCAAGGTCGACTCCCACTTCTTCAATGCATAACCTGTCGTTCACTTCTCGCGTTTCAAAAATGAAATTAGTGTTGAAAGTTTTTACCTGGTGAAATACCAGATAAGTATGACACGTGAAATCTTTCGGCATCACACAGATTAAGGAAGGCATAGGTTCAACCCATAGGGGCTTCTTAGAAACATATACCACAAGTTTCAAGAGTAAATATCTCCAGCTCAAAAGTAGAGCATGGTTGGCCAATCAGAGAATAGGATTTACCAATGGCATTATATATCAGAGGAAGAACTTCCAAAGTGATAGAATATGAAGGATGTTGTCGGATAAAATCTAACAAATGATCTGATGGTCCTCAAGGGATCTGATGTAAGCATCAGTACTCAATTAGAGGAAGAAAGAATGCAAGGAGATCAGATTATAGAAGCAACTGACTAACTCAAAGCTCAAATGCAAAGGAATTATCAATTCCAAGACAAGGGATCAGAAGCAATGCTATGATTAGGGATGGATAAACGGAACAGCCTTAGGGTTACAATTGATGGCAATTTGATTAGTCGAGATCCAACTCATGTTTAAAAATGGCGTATGAGCTGGAAGAAAGAATTCTAAGATTCTTCTGAGGATCGCAAGCAATCGCAACACGTTGAATCAATGGACTCAAAATTATAATGACAATGGATGCCAATAAGATTACCAGACTTCTGGGATTAATCATAATGCAGGCAAGCAAGAATTTCAAGAGCAATAGCTTGCTGAGGGTTTTCGAAAGATTGAATAACATTTCGAAGACTTTTGTGAAACACACGAGCAACTGGGAATGAGCGGACACTCAGTAAGTGCGAGGAATTATCCGTAGGGGTATTAATACAGAAAAGAGCTGTAAGCAGTAGACACAAAGCTTTCTCGGAATATCGAAGAATTTTTCAGGGTATCAAGTAATAACAAGGGCAACTGGGTACGAAGGTATAAGAGATAAGTGTAAGTAGTTGTCCTTAAGGATTTACCGGTGGTCGAGAATAGCAAAAGCGGTGGTCACAAAGTCTCGATAGAACACTGGAGAGTATCTTTAAAATCTTCTGGTGCAGTGGGTGATCATCTGTGATAAGGGGCTCTCCGGGAGTAAGTAGTTACGAGAACCTAGAGTTAGAGTTAGTAAATTCAGTTAACCCAACAAGAAGAGAGATCAGAGTCCCAGAGTATAGGTCGAGGAATAAAAGATCCTAATACCACCCAGATGGCGACGTGGGCCCGTTAGGCACACCGCCATATTAGTAAAAGTTTTTGTAATGTCTAGACTCAACTTCGGCCAAGGAGTGTGGAAGGAGGATTCCTACTGGCAGTCGGCTCTGATACCAACTTGTGACGCCCCCGATTCAATCGTACACTAATCATACACGCAAACGTGTACGATCAAGATTAGGAACTCACGGGAAGATATCACAACACAACTCTACAAATAAAAAAAAGTCATACAAGCATCATATTACAAGCCAGGGGCCTCGAGGGCTCGAATACAAGAGCTCGATCATAGACGAGTCAGCGAAAGCAACAATATCTGAGTACTAACATAAGTTAAACATGTTTGCCTTAAGAAGGCTAGCACAAACTAGGATACAGATCGAAAGAGGCGCAGGACTCCTGCCTGGGATCCTCCTAAACTACTCTTGATCGTCGTCAGCGGGCTGCACGTAGTAGTAGGCACCTCCAGTGTAGTAGCAGTCATCGCCAACGGTGGCGTCTGGCTCCTGGACTCCATCGTCTGGTCGCAGCAATCGGGTATAGGAAGGGGAAAAGGGGGAACAAAAGCAACCGTGAGTACTCATCCAAAGTACTCGCAGGCAAGGAGCTACACTACATATGTATGCATTGGTATCAAATGGAATAAAGGTATCGTATGTGGACTGAACTGCAGAATGCTGGAATAAAAGGGGGATTGCTAGTCCTATCGAAGACTACGCTTCTGGCCACCTCCATCTTGCAGCATGTAGAAGAGAGCAGAAGGTAAGTTCACCAAGTAGCATCGTGTAGCATAATCCTAACCGATGATCCTCCCCTCGTCGCCCTGTGAGAGAGCGATCACCGATTGTATCTGGCACTTGGAAGGGTGTATTTTATTAAGTATCCGGTTCTAGTTGTCATAAGGTCAAGGTACAACTCCAAGTCGTCCTGTTACCAGAGATCACGGCTATTCGAATAGATTAACTTCCCTGCAGGGGTGCACCACATTTTCCAACACGATCGATCCCCTTTGTCCGGACACACTTTCTTGGATCATGCCCGGCCTCAGAAGATCAACACGTCGCAGCCCTACCTAGGCACAACAGAAAGGTCAGCACGCCGATCTAAATCCTATGGCGTAGGGATTTGGGCCCATCGCCCATTGCACACATGCACGTTCCGTATGCGGCCAGTGAGCAGACCTAGCCTCCCTTATACAAGAGCAGGCGTTCCAGTCCAACCTGGCGCGCGCCGCTCAGTCGCTGACGTCACGAAGGCTTTGGCTGATACCACGACGTCGAGTGCCCATAAATGTTCTCGCGTAGTTGGTTAGTGCGTATAGGCCAGTAGCCAGACTCAGATCAAATACCAAGATCTCGTTAAGCATGTTAATTGAAGTATCCGCGAACGCCGACCAGGGCCAGGCCCACCTCTCTCCTAGGTGGTCTCAACCTGCCCTATCGCTCCGCCACAAAGTAACAGTTAGGGGACGTCGGGAACCTAGGCCCACCTCTACCGGGATGGAGCCACCTGCCCCTTCAGCCCCCATCTCCGAACAGTATCATAAGTAATGTAACAGTATAAGTATATATCATATGCCCGTGATCACCTCCCGAAGTGATCACGGCCCAGTAGTATAGCATGTCAGATGGACAAGAGTGTAGGGCCACTGATGGAACACTAGCATCCTATACTAAGCATTTAGGATTGCAGGTAAAGGTAACAACAGTAGTAGCAAGGACAGGTTATGCATCAGGATAGGATAACGAAAAGCAGTAACATGCTACACTACTCTAATGCAAGCAGTAGAGAGAAGAATATGTGATATCTGGTGATCAAAGGGGGGGCTTGCCTGGTTGCTCTGGCAAGAAGGAGAGGTCATCTTCGGTGTAGTCGAACACACGAACATCGGCACCGGTCTCAGAGTCTACCGGAAAGAAGTAACGGAGGGGGGAACACAATAAATAACAGAGCAATCAAATGTAACACAAAGCAAGACGCGGCAATATGCGGTGCTAGGGGTGACCTAACGTAGTGGTAGGTGATAACGACGAAGGGGGGAAACATCCGGAAAGTATCCCCGGTGTTCCGCGTTTTCAGACAGATGAACCGGAGAGGGAAAATTACGTGTTTGCTATGCTAGAGATGTGTGGCGGACGAACGGGCTGTGTATTCGGATTCGTCTCGTCGTTCTGAGCAACTTTCATATATAAATTATTTCCATCTGAGCTACGGTTTATTTTATATGATTGTTCAAAGATTAAAAGATTTTATGGAAAACTTTTATTTCGAAAATAAATGACTAAAAGCTAGGCGTACCCAGGGTGTGTACACTACCAGTGTCGCTGTTTGACTGTCAGGTGGGGCCAGAGTCAAAGTCAACAACCCAATCAGAGTTGACTAGTCAAAGTCAACAGTGCCGACGGGACCCAATTGTCATAGATAGTAGGTAGATTTTTGTTTAATCTCTAGGGTACCTGACATTGTCACATGTGCAAAAAAAAGTAGCTAGACTAAATTAATCTAGAAAGGGCCACATGTCATAGGCTAGCATATAACCTAATAATTATTAACGTAAATCTAGATTAGCCTAAACTAATTGAACATGGCCGGCCGGCCACACACACAGAACACACGCACACACACCACGCAACACACTCGGCCATGGCCAAGGCCATGGCAGCCTCAAGCAGCAGTATAGCAGCGCAACAGCAGCGTTAAGGTTAAGCAGCAGCAGTAGCGAGCAAAGCATCAGTAGGAGAGAGAAGAGAAGAAGCAGCACTAGACAGCAGCGGCAGCCGAAGCAGTAAGTAGCAGCGGCAGTAGCGCTAGAGGCAGCAGCAGCACGACGCACGAGCGGGAGACGGATGGCGCGGCAAGAGCGCGGGCAGGCGCACGCAGGGCTCTCCCAGGCGCGGCCAAAGGGACGAGGCAGGGCGTGGCTTGGGCGGCAGAGGCGCGCGGGATCGCGGACTGCTGTGCGGTGAGCATGGGCTCCAGCTGCATCGGACACAATGGTGACTGCGGCCTACGGTGGTGACTCGAGGGGGGAATAGGGGGGACCGGAGGAGAGTCTCACCACAAACGCAGAGGAGGGTATGATGAGGTCGGGGACGCAGCAACGGCGGCGGATCGAACGGCGGAGTTCCGGTGATCCAGTCGGGGACGATGGACGAATATGATGCCCCGGCGAGGACCAGCGACAAATGACTAGGCGTACACGATGTAGAAGGTGACGACGATGCCGCTGGACATCCCGGCGCATCTCGGGGAAATACTTGGCCATGACGAGGATGACGGCGGGGTGACGCAGCTCTCGGACAACGGCGGATTTGGGCGAGGCGGCGAGAGGGGGAGAATGGGGATGCGCTAGGGTTTGCGGGGGTCGCGGGCGATGTCTTAAAGGGGCCGGGGAGGTCGGGGATGGTCTACGCGGTGCGGCCTCGGCGGCCGGATGACTGCCACGGCTCCCCTGCCTCCCTGTAGCTACAGGAGGTAGGAGATGAGTGGGGTGTCTAGGTTGGGCCACCAGCCACATGGGCCTCTTCTTCCCTTCGCTTCCATTTTTCTGTTTTGTTCCTTAGCTTTCTTTTCTATTTTTCTTTTTTTTTGCGATAGCTTTGTGTTTTAGTTAGCCAACAAAAGACTTTTGTAAAATATGGGACTTAGCCACTTAATTAAAATGCAATATTTGGCACTGCCACAAAAAGTTTGGGAGGTCACTACATCTGTTTGAAATTTTCTTAAATGGAAAAGCAATTGAAAAAGCTGATACGACACTGTTTTAAATAGTTCAGCGGCAATTTATTAACTCAAGTGATGTTTGCTTATGTATGAAAATTACTTGAGGAATATTTGCAACCCACCAAACATTTTTATTTGATAGTTTGAAGAAATAAGAATTTGTCTTTATTTTAAATTTGAATTCGAACCGATTTTGGATCTGAGTGAGATTAGCAACAGAAACAATGGTGACATGATATCATTAACAGAGGATTAATGTAGCTTAATTATCCGGGCGTCACAGCCAATTGGAGAACACCACCCAAGGATCCAAGTCCATCGACGAGTACTTCAAGGAGATGAAGAAAGCCTTACGACGAGCCGGCGTGGATGACCCAATTTCGATGAAGTTCCACTTCATGATGCGATTGCACAACGACATCTCCAAGACGATCTTCCTCGAGAACTACAAGTCCCTCGATGACAATTATGTTGGTGCTCTCAAGGCGGAACAAGTACTCATGAAGGCCAAGGCTTCTCGACCCCAAGCTCACTTCGCGATGACCAAGCTCCATGAGAACGAGCATGAGGATAGCACCACCAAGATGTCCAAGCCCGACGAGCTCCAAGACGGTGATCCCAAGTTTAACTCCACCGCCATCCTTCTTTGTGGAATTGATGATGCCGAGTCTACTTCGACTCTTTTTCAAGATGGTGCGGCGACGACTACGACTATGGAGCCATTCAAGGACCAAGCTTTGGAGGCGAGCGACACGGTGACGAGCAAGGATGATGCTTTCATCTTAGGAGGTGAGCGTGATGATGTGCCATCTTCGGCATTCATCCACGGCGACGATGATGAGATGGTTGAGCATTGGACTTTCCCTTTGACCACGACGACATATGATTACTTGAGTGACTTTAGCCACCATATTGAGAGTGAAAGTGACTTCACCACTAGCCCGATATATGATGTGTTGCCACAATTCCAATGTGAGGAGAGCCACAACCCCCACCACTTGAGTGAGATGAGTGACTCCACCATATGTGACATTGAGTGCACCTACCATGAGGGAGTGAGTGAACCACCACATAGAGAGAGTGAGATAGTTGATAGGTCATGTGAGGCCACTTTCAACACTAACGACTTGACCTCTACCTGTATTGTGTCTTCTCATTTGGTGCTAGGTCCCATCTATGATGACATGCCGATTCGCGACGACTTCGTCCTCCCTTTGGACAAGACGATGGCCATGGTGGAATATGATGCACCCCCACATGGTTCCATCAAGATGATGATATTGACCACCATTTGTTCTTTCCCACCTCACCTGATGCGCATCCCAAGGTCATCTCCATGGACATACCATCATCTCACCAAGTGCCTAGCGGACCCATGACACGAGCATGTGCAAGAGCTCTCGAAACCGAGGTGACATCTCTCCTCTCACAAGTTCGCTTCGATGCACATGAGACATGGCTACTACCTCAAACGGAGACATTGTGCATACTCAGGTATCAAGGAGTTGGCCATGAATAAGCTAAGGAGCAAGGAGGATCAGAAGAGGAAGATGGGCGTGAAGACGAAGAAGAAGGAGTGCTATGGACGAAGCCCCAGCCACCAGATGACCGGCCGGGACCGGACGTCCGAAGCCTGAAGCCCTAGCCACCGGACGACCGGCCAGGACCGAACGTCCGGAGCCTGAAGCCCTAGCCGAGCTACAGCGAGCGGACGTCCGGCCCGGACCAGACGACCGGCGACACCGCACTCAAGCCAAACGAGCGGAAGTCCGACGCCACCGGACGTCCGGCGACTGGACGACCGGCCCCTTCCGAAAATCCGCAACTTCCACATCCGAGCCAGAACCAGCGGACGACCGGCTACTACCGGACGTCTGGACGCCCGTGAGCCACCGGACGACCGGCCCCCAGCGGACGTCCAGTACCTGGCTGAGTCCAGTTTCGGGCCCGAAGCCCATGTACCCCCGCCTTTCGCCCCCATTTGCACTAAGACTATAAATAGACCTCCTATTCATTCTAGCTAGGGTTAGCATTGGTTTAGCTCACGTTTAGAGATAGAGCATTGCTCATCCACATCGGATCTACTCCACGAGAGAGACCGCGGCCTCTACGGAGAAGATCCCTTTGGATTCAAGACCTCCTTGTGGAGAAGAACCTCAAGATATCCTCACGGAGAAGACCGGCTACCTTTGTATCGTCCCTAGTTGATCGTGTACCATGTTATCTCTTATGTACTCGAGGATCTAGCACATGTGTGACTATTTCTCGTTGGTTTAGTGTTTCTCTTGTGTTTCCCCCGTGTTTTCCCTCGTTTCCCTCATCGTGTTCTTCGTGTTCATCGCGGGATCCGTTCCTTTATTGAAAGATCAGACGATTAGGGTTCCCACCCTACATCATCTTGGTATCTAGAGCCACGTTAATCATGATTTCGGAGCCTCCCCGTTGTGTTGCTAGCCTAGTTTTTGTTGATTTTGTCCCTAATTCGAAAATTCCAAACGAAAATAGCCCCAATTTTTTTTGTGATTTATTGGTGCGTTGAAATTTTGTTGGATTTGATCCGTGGATTTGCTTTGTTTTGAGTGGATCTTGCTTTTCCCCCCTTTCCCCACCCTTTCCATCCACAAAATCGCCCGGATTCGATGATTTTCACCTCATCCACCTCGTACACGTGCAGTTCATCCCGTGCCCGAACAGTGCCCAGTCACCGGACGTCCGCTCGCCACCGGACGGCCGCTCACCACCGGACGTCCAGAGTTACCTGAAGAAACTGAATTTTCTTCAGTTTTGGCCACCACCACCGCCCCACATTTCTGCATTCGCACTCCTACCACCTATACACCATCACCACTTCCGCATACCACCACCATTGCTTACCCGTCTTGCACCCCAACACGTGTTGCCACTTCAATCTTTGAGAATTTGAGTTGCGGTTCCGTATCCTTTTGTGTTTCGGCTATCTAGGTACGGTTCGACATCGACATCACCGCCGCTCATCTTCGCCACGGAGGTGTCATCAACAACGACCACCTTGACTATATCTTGGTATTCGTTCCACCATTTTGACACCATACCATCCGCAAGAAATGGTAACCTCACCTTGGTATTGGACATATCACTCTTGCCATTACATTGATAGCCATCACAGCCTTACTCCTTTGCGTTGCTTACCCATCGAGACTAGACATTGAGTATTGCCGGCAATGAGACTTGTGCACATTAGTGATCATACTTCCCATAGCATACATACATCATTGTTGCATATCTTGGTATCATCTCTTGTGTCACAAGGTTGTCATCGCATACACACTTGCTATCTTGGTTCGTCAATCATTGCATGAGAAAAGAGCTCAAACACCAAAGAGCCAAACAAGATTTTAAGCAAAAAGGAAAGATAAGCAAAGAGCTTCTAAGCAAGAACCATAGCATCATACAACATTAAGATTGTCATATTAGATCATCTTGGATCATATCATAGAAACACCTTGCATAGAGCATACTTGGGATAGGAGTCGTTGCATTTTTGCTTAGTAGGTTGTGCACAAGTCTTTGTATCCGCCTATTGTGCAATCATGCTAGCGTCTCTCTAGTGTTGTGCAACAAGAGCATTTTTGTGGATTCCACATTTTGGTTCACCCTTGGTTGCACGACCCCACTTATCTTTTTGCGTGTGTGTTTCTGTGTACATTATATTGCTTGGTCTACTTGTGGCATTGCAATCTTGCGAACATTTTCCAACATTATTGAAGCTCACTTACAATTGCATCAAATTTTGTGCCACCATCCTAACCAAGCTCCACCATAAGCTTTTACTTGTGTAGGTGTGAGAAACCGACAATAATTGGTACCAATTGTGCTATTTCCTTGTCCACATTATAGTGGTCATTGATCCACTTTCAACTTTGGTCAAGGTACATTTGGTATTCGTTCTTCTCTTTCTACCACTCACATTTTTATCTTGGAATGATGGATAGGCCAAGTACTTCTGCCAACCCACTCTTCATTGAGCATGATGACGACATGAACTCTTATGTCACCAAGAGTCACCTCTTTGGTGCACAACGTGCTTTGCATCAAGAGCAACAAGCAATGAGTGAACGCATCGAAAACCTCGCCACCGACTTGCGACTCTCCGAGCAACGTACAAGGGACTACTTAGACCACAAGCTCGATGATCACAAGCAAGAGAACGACGCAAGAATGGACGAGATTCGCGCTTTGTTGCTCAACCACTCTTCTTCCACTTCGTCTTCATCAAGAAGGAGCCGCTCAAGTCGACACTCCGACTTCACCCTCTCCGGCTCAAGTACACCGACATCGAACACTCTTCGATGTGCCACGCGCAACGATTGTCATGCAAGCCTCGATCCTCTACGCGACACCAACTCTCAAGAGCATCGACAACGTCAAACTCAAGAGGCTTTTGCGCTAGCACGAGAAAGACAACGACAACGCCAACCAACATGAAGAGGAAGAGCGAGCGCGTCTACACCAAGAAGCACAAGATGCCGAGGCACAATGTCAAGAACAACAACTCCGTGAAACTCAAGTACTTGTGGCGCAACGTGCCCTTCAAGATGCAAGTAATGTCGTCGCCACACGCAACCGCCATCGGCGTGAACAAGAGGAAGCACTTCGCGAAGAGGTTCAAGAAAGAAGATTTCAAGCTCGCGTGCATCGTCAAGTTCCTCACGATCTTCCTCGAGCTTGACAAGCTCCTCCACAAGCTCGCCAAGAACATCAAGTTCATTAAGAGCATGACGACAATGGAAATCCTCCACGACAAGAACAACATGAGGTCGACAACCCTCTTCTCCAAGAGCAACACGAGCTTGACAATCATCAACAACATGGACGTCATCATCCCCGACCCCAACACAATGACGAGCAACGCTACGGAAAGCTCAAGTTCCCAATGCCCAAGTTCAATGGAAGAAACGATCCCGAAGAGTACCTATCATGGGCATTGTAGGTCGACAAAATCTTCCATTTACACAACTATGACGAAGAGAAGAAGATCGCAATGGCATCCATTGAGTTCCAAGACTATGTCCTCATTTGGTGGGAACAAGTTATCGAGCGCCGTGAGGCAAGTGGTGAACCACCCATCACTACTTGGGGGCAAATGAAGGATGTAAAGAGAGCACGCTTTGTGCCTACCTACTACAACCGCGACCTCTTCAAGAAACTTCAACTACTCAAGCAAGGAACCAAAAGCGTTGAAGAGTACTACAAGGAGATGGAGATTGCCATGATACGAGCCAATGTCACGGAAGATGATGAGCAAACTATGGCACGCTTCTTGAATGGACTCAACCATCCTATCAAGAAGATCACCGACTTCTGACCATACTCGAATCTCATCGAGCTAGTGCATCAAGCTACCAAAGCGGAACGTCAAGTGCAACATGATTTCAAGTATGCCAAGTTCTCATCCAAGTCCTACAATCAAGCTTCAACGACTCCAACATCTTCGACTACACCAAGTCATCATCCTACTACAAGCAACTTCAAGCCGAGAGCATCGTCATCATCTACCCCAACTGATGAGACCGTCAAGTCGAGTTCCTTCAAATGCTACTTGCAAGATAGGATCAAGAACTCTCATATATTGATGAAAACATAATAGGTTCAGACCTGAAGTCATGGCACTCGGGCCCTAGTGACAAGCATTAAGCATAGCAAAGTCATAGCAACATCAATCTCAGAACATAATGGATACTAGGGATCAAACCCTAACAAAACTAACTCGATTACATGATAAATCTCATCCAACCCATCACCGTCCAGCAAGCCTATGATGGAATTACTCACGCACGGCGGTGAGCATCATGAAATTGGTGATGGAGGAAGGTTGATGATGACAATGGTGACGGGTTCCCCTCTCCGGAGCCCCGAACTGACTCCAGATCAGCCCTCCCGAGAGAGTTTAGGGCTTGGCGGCAGCTCTATATCGTAAAACGCGATGAATCTTTCTCCCTGATTTTTTTCTCTCTGAAAGTGAATATATGGGGTCAAGGTTGAGGTCAGTGGAGCATCAGGGGGCCCACGAGGTAGGGGGTGCGCCTAGGGGGTAGGGCGCGCCCCCACCCTCATGGACAGGTGGTGCCCCCTGACGTAGATCTTTCTTACAGTATTTTTTATATATTCCAAAATAATTCTCCATTGATTTTCAGGTCATTCCGAGAACTTTTATTTCTGGACAAAAATAACACCATGGCAATTCTGCTGAAAACAGCGTCAGTCCGGGTTAGTTCCATTCAAATCATGCAAGTTAGAGTCCAAAACAAGGGCAAAAGTGTTTGGAAAAGTAGATACGGTGAAGATGTATCAACTCCCCCAAGCTTAAACCTTTGCTTGTCCTCAAGCAATTCAGTTGATAAACTGAAAGTGATAAAGAAAAACTTTTACAAACTCTGTTTGCTCTTGTTGTTGTAAATATGTAGAGCCAGGATTCAAGTTTTCAGCAAAGATTATGAACTAACCATATTCACAATAACATGTAGGTCTCATGTTTACTCATATCAATGGCATAATCAACTAGCGAGCAATAATAACAAATCTCAGAGGACAACACTTTCTCAAAATAATCATGATATGATATAACAAGATGGTATCTCGCTAGCCCTTTCTGAGACCGCAAAACATAAATGTAGAGCACCTTTAAAGATCAAGGACTGACTAGACATTGTAATTCATGGTTAAAGAGATCCAGTAAAGTCATACTCAATGTAAACTAACAGTAATGAATGCAAATGACAGCGGTGCTCTCCAACTGGTGCTTTTTAATAAGAGGATGATGACTCAACATAAAAGTAAATGGATAGGCCCTTCATAGAGGGAAGCGGGGATTTGTAGAGGTGCCAGAGCTCGGTTTTGAAATAGAGATGAATAATATTTTGAGAGGTATACTTTCATTGTCAACATAACAACCGAGAAATGGCGATATCTTCCATGCTACACACATTATAGGCGGTTCCCAAACAGAGTGGTAAAGTTTATACTCCCCCTCCACCAACAAGCATCAATCCATGGCTTGCTCGAAACAACAAGTGCCTCCAACTAACAACAGTCCCGGGGAGTTTTGTTTGCAATTATTTTGATTTAATTTGCATAAAGCATGGGACTGGGCATCCCAGTGACCAGCCATTTTCTCGTGAGTGAGGAGCGGAGTCAACTCCTCTTGAGAATAACCCGCCTAACATGGAAGATACAGACAACCCTAGTTGATACATGAGCTATTCGAGCATACAAAATAGAATGTTTATTTGAAGGTTTAGAGTTTGGCACATACAAATTTACTTGGGACGGCAGGTAGATGCCGTATATAGGTAGGTATGGTGGACTCATATGGAATAACTTTGGGGTTTATGGAATTAGATGCACAAGCAGTATTCCCGTTTAGTACAAGTGAAGGCTAGAAAAAGACTGGGAAGCGACCAGCTAGAGAGTGACAACAGTCATGAACATGCATTAAAATTAATCAACACTGAATGCAAGCATGAGTAGGATATAATGCACCATGAACATAAATATCGTAGAGGCTATGTTGATTTTGTTTCAACTACATGCATGAACATGTGCCAAGTCAAGCCACTTGAATCGTTCAAAAGAGGATACCACCCTATCGTACCACATCACAACCATTTTAATAGCATGTTGGCACGCAAGGTAAACCATTATAAGCTCCTAGCTAATTAAGCATGGCATAAGCAACTATAATCTCTAATTGTCATTGGAAACATGTTTATTCATAATAGGCCGAATCAGGAACGATGAACTAATTATATTTACAAAAACAAGAGAGGTTGAGTTCATACCAGCTTTTCTCATCTCAATAAGTTCATCATATAATCATCATTATTGCCTTTCACTTGCATGACCGAATAGTGTGGATAATAATAATAGTGCACGTGCATTGGACTAAGCTGGAATCTGCAAGCATTCAATTCAAGAGAGAAGACAAGGTAATATGGGCTCTTTGTCAAATCAACAATAATGCATATAAGAGCCACTTTAACATTTTAATCATGATCTTCTCCTCTCGACCCCCAAAGAAAAGAAACAAAACTATTTACACGGGAAAGCTCCCAACAAGCAAAAGAAGAATGAGAAATCTTTTTTGGGTTTTCTTTTTAATTACTACTACAAGCATGGAAAGTAAACTAATTAAAAGCTACAAATAATTTTTTTTGTTTTTCTTAAGGTTTATTAAACACACAAGAAGAAAACAAAAAAGGAAAATAAACTAGCATGGATGATACAATGAAAAAGTATGAGCACCGACAACTAGCAATGAGTGTGTGAACATGAATGTAATGTCGGTGAGAAATACGTACTCCCCCAAGCTTAGGCTTTTGGCCTAAGTTGGTCTATGGCCACGGCTGGCCTGGCGGATATCCAAAGTTATAGCTGGGGTCGTATTGTGAAGAAGCCTTGGATTGCCACTGGTTGGCAATCACCTCCGGATCCCCTTGGTAATCAGACTGTCATGGAGGATCAAATTGTGGTTCCGGCTCTGGCTCTATAGCTGATGTAGGGTTCCGGTGGGCATGAATGGCCTCCAACGGAACAAGGTACTTGCCTGCAGATAAATCAAACAAGGAAGGAGCAGGCAAGGTAATAGTCTCAGGACGATTTTTACCAAATATTAATTTGTACTTAAGCGCCTTTCCCCTATTCTTAACAATAAAATCATGTGCTACCATACTCTTATAATCTAGAAAAATAGAAGGTGGCAACTTCTCTTCCTTCTCATAATGCCTAATAGGTATGTTAAAGTGTGCAGCGAGGCGCGAGGTGCGAGGCGAAGATGCCTCCAAGGAGGGGGCCCTTAGTACGGTTAAGATTTAACCCTTTTCAACAATAGCGCCCATACTAAATGTGTCATCACGGAACAAGGCATGGCACAAAATAACAATGTCAGGGGCACTAAGGTTGCCACAGTTTCCGCGACCAATTAAGCATCTACTAGCAAATATTGCGAAGTAACATAGAACAGGAAAATGTATGCTAGTAATTCGTGCGTCGAAAACCTTCCTCGTTTCCCCTACAACAATGGTATCAATAAACCCATCCACTCACGATGTGGTTCCTCTATGGTGCCCTCAAAAGGTACCAAACAAACCCGACAAAAATCACAAAGTGACATCTCCTTATGCTCATCATATAAATAAAATTCCACCGTAGGTGGTGAGCTCCTAGCATGGAAATGAAAGTTTTGCACAAAGATATTGGTGAGTAAGAGATACTGTTCGCGTTGGTCGCGGAGAAAGTCCGTGAGGCCTGCATTCTCAGCCAACTCATAAAAATCATCATAAATCCCGGCTGCTCTCATGAAATCATCACAAGGCCATTCGCACGGCTGAACCTCCGCGGTGCGAGGCAGATTATATTTGGGCCTCTCTTATTCTTCACTTTGCTTTAGCTCGTAGAGCCCCTCAAAAATCTCTTCATCTTTTTCTGAAAATTTTAGTAACTTCAAAATAGAAGTGAACAAAACTCAACAAAATTGATAGCAACTACTCCCACAAGTGCCTAGAGACTATATCATGCATTAGGACTACTTGGAACCACATAAATTTAACATGCAAGCTCAAGAATAGGGTCACCTAAGCAGCAAAGATATGCAATGAATAAAGCACTAGAACAAAAACTAATTGGACCATTGGAGGAGTCACATACCAAAGGACAATCCCCCAAAGCAGTTTTGTGAATGGAGCTTTGAGCTAGGAGATCGAAAATGGCAGCAAGATGAACTTGGACTCGGGTATGAGCTGGCTAGTGATGTTTGTGGGAAGAAGAAGGAGTGTGTGGTAGCTGGAATAAGTGGAGGGGAGCCACCATGGGCCCACGAGGCAGGGGTGCCCAGGGGGGTAGGGCGCGCCCTCCACCCTCGTGGCCAGGTGCTTGCTTCCCCTGATGTGTTCTTAGTGCCAGCTATTCTCGAATATTCCAGAAAAAATCATATTTAAATTTCAGTGCATTTGGAGAACTTTTATTTTCGGGGTATTTTTTTATTGCATGGATAATTCAGAAAACAGACAGAAATTACTATTTTTGCTTTATTTAATATAAATAACAGAAAGTAAAAAGAGGGTATAGAGAGTTGTGTTTTCTAAATTCATCCATCTCATGCTCATCAATAGGAGTAAAAAGAGGGTATAGAGAGTTGTGTTTTCTAAATTCATCCATCTCATGCTCATCAAAAGGAATCCACTAACAAGGTTGATCAGGTCTTGTTAACAAACTCATTCCGAATAACATGGAACCGGAGAATTTTCGAATAACACTAGGTTACCTAAACGGGGATATGCATGTCCCCAACAATATGGATATCATATTTATTCTTGACAGTAGGAAGAGGAAATTCAAAACCTCCAATAGTAATATTTGGAATTTTTCCAATAGAATTGATACAATGGACTTGAGGTTGTTTCCTCAGAAAGTGTACCGTATGCTCATTATCATTAACATGAAAAGTGACATTGCCTTTGGTGCAATCAATAACAGCCCTTGCAGAATTCAAAAAGGGTCTTCCAAGAATAGTAGACATACTATCGTCCTCAGGAATATCAAGAATAACAAAGTCCGTTAAAATGGTAACGTTTGCAACCACAACAGGCACATCCTCACAAATACAGACAGGTATAGCAGTTGATTTGTCAGCCATTTGCAAAGATATTTCAGTAGGTGTCAACTTATTCAAATCAAGTCTACGATATAAAGAGAGAGGCATAACACTAACATCGGCTCCAAGATCACATAAAGCAGTTTAAACATAGTTTCTCTTAATGGAGCATGGTATAGTTGGTACTCCGGGATCTCCCAGTTTCTTAGGTATTCCACCCTTAAAAGTATAATTAGCAAGCATGGTGGAAATTTCAGCTTCCGGTATCTTTCTTTTATTAGTAACAATATCTTTCACGTACTTAGCATAAGGATTCATTTTAAGCATATCAGTCAAACGCATACGCGAGAAGATAGGTCTAATCATTTCAGCAAAGCGCTCAAAATCCTCATCATCCTTTTTCTTGGATGGTTTAGGAGGAAAAGGCATGTGTTTCTGAACCCATGGTTCTCTTTCTTTACCGTGCTTCCTAGTAACAAAGTCTCTCTTATCATAACGTTGATTCTTTGATTGTGGGTTATCAAGATCAATAGCATGTTCAATCTCTACTTCATTGTCATTACTAGGTTGAGCATCAACATGAACATCATTATTAACATTATCACTAGGTTCATGCTCATTACCAGATTGCGTTTCAGCATCAGAAATAGAAATATCATTGGGATTCTCAGGTGTGTCATCAACAGGTTCACTAGAAGCATGCAAAGTCCTATCATTTTTCTTTTTCTTCCTCTTAGAAGGACTAGGTGCATCAATATTATTTCTCTGAGAATCTTGCCCAATTCTCTTAGGATGGCCCTCATGATACAAAGGTTCCTGAGTCATTTTACCACCTCGACTCACCTCTAGTCATAACTCTAACAGAATTATCATTTGTCTTACTATTTAATTCATTGAGCAAATCATTCTGAGCTTTAAGTACTTGTTCTACTTGAGTGGTAACCATAGAAGCATGTTTACTAATAAGTTTTAGTTCACCTTTAACATTAGCCATATAATCACTCAAGTGTTCAATCATATAAGCATTATGTTTCAATTGTCTACCAACATAAGCATTTAAATCTTCTTGCTTAACCATAAAGTTATCAAACTCATCTAAGCATTGGCTAGCAAACTTAGTAGGAGGGATTTCAGCTTTATCATATCTATAGAGAGAATTTACCTTTACTATCTGTGTCGGGTTATCAAGACCATGTATTTCTTCAACAAGCGGTAAACTAAGACCATGTATTTCTTCAATAGGAGGTAAATTCTTAACATCTTCAGCTTTAATACCTTTTTCTTTCATAGATTTCTTTGCCTCTTGCATATCTTCAGGACTGAGAAATAGAACACCCCTTTTCTTCGGAGTTGGTTTAGGAATAGGCTTAGGAATTGGCTCAGGAAGTGTCTCGAAGCATCGGTTAGTCCATTATAAAAGATATCAAGTATTTCATTTTTCTTAAGAGCATGATCAGGCAACACATTAAGTAATTGGAGAAGCCTCCCCCAAGCTTGTGGGAGACTCTCTTCTTCAATTTGCACAAAATTATATATTTCCCTTAAAGTAGCTTGTTTCTTATGAGTAGGGAAATATTTAGCAAAGAAGTAATAAATCATATCCTGGGGACTACACACACAACTAGGATCAAGAGAATTAAACCATATCTTAGCATCACCCTTTAATGAGAACGGAAATATCTTAAGGATATAATAGTAGTGAGTTTTCTCATCATTAGTGAACAGGGTGGCTATATCATTTAATTTAGTAAGATGTGCCACAACAGTTTCAGATTCATATCCATAGAAAGGATCAGATTCAACCAAAGTAATTATATCAGGGTCGACAGAGAAATTATAATCCTTATCAGTAACAAAGATAGGTTAAGTAGCATAAGCAGGATCATATTTAATTCTAGCATTCAAAGTTTTTTGTTTCAACTTAGCTAATAATTTCTTAAGATCACTCCAATCATTGCAAGCAAGAAAATCTCTAGCAGTTTCTTCATCCATAACATAGCCCTCAGGCACAACAGGTAATTCATATCTAGGGGGAGAATCTTCATCATCACATTCATCAATATTATCAGTTTCAATAATTTCATTCTCTCTAGCCCTAGCAAGTTGTTCATCAAGAAATTCACCAAGTGGCACAGTATTATCAAGCATAGAAGTAGTTTCATCATAAGTATCATGCAAAGCAGAAGTGGCATCATCAATAACATCCGACATATCAGAATTAATAGCAGAAGCAGGTTTAGGTGTCGCAAGCTTGCTCAAAACAGAAGGTGAATCAAGTGCAGAGCTAGATGGCAGTTCCTTACCTCCCCTCGTAGTTGAGGGATAAATCTTGGTTCCTGTGTCTTTCAAGTTCTTCATAATGATAAGCAGATATAAATCCCAAGTCACTCAAAGAATAGAGCTATGCCCGCCGGCAACGGCGCCAGAAAATAGTCTTGATAACCCACAAGTATAGGGGATCGCAATAGTTTCCGAGGTTAGAGTATTCAACCCAAATTTATTGATTCAACATAAGGGGAGCCAAAGAATATTCTCAAGTATTAGCAGTTGAGTTGTCAATCCAACCACACTTGGAAACTTAATATCTGCATCAAGGTATTTAGTAGCAAAGTAATATGATAGTAGTGGTAACGGTAGTAAAAGGTAACGGTAGCAAAAGTAATATTTTTGGTGTTTTATAGTGATGATAACAATAACAACGGAAAAGTAAATAAGCAAAGAACAATATATGGAAAGCTCGTAGGCATTGGATCGGTGATGGAGAATTATGCCGGATGCGGTTCATCATATAACAGTCATAACCTAGGGTGACACAGAACTAGCTCCAGTTCATCAATGTAATGTAGGCATGTATTCCGAATATAGTCATACGTGCTTATGGAAAGAACTTGCATGACATCTTTTGTCCTACCCTCACGTGGCAGCGGGGTCCTAGCGGAAACTAAGGGATATTAAGGCCTCCTTTTAATAGAGTACCGGACCAAAGCATTAACACATAGTGAATACATGAACGCCTCAAACTACGGTCATCACCAGGAGTGGTCCCGATTATTGTCACTTCGGGGTTGCCGGATCATAACACATAGTAGGTGACTATAGACTTGCAAGATAGGATCAAGAACTCTCATATATTGATGAAAACATAATAGGTTCAGATCTGAAATCATGGCACTCGGGCCCTAGTGACAAGCATTAAGCATAGAAAAAGTCATATCAACATCAATCTCAGAACATAGTGGATACTAGGGATCAAACCCTAACAAAACTAACTTGATTACATGATAAATATCATCCAACCCATCACCGTCCAGCAAGCCTACGATGGAATTACTCATGCACGACGGTGAGCATCATGAAATTTGTGATGAAGGAAGGTTGATGATGACGATGGCGACGGATTCCCCTCTCCGGAGCCCCGAACGGACTCCAGATCAGCCCTCCCGAGAGAGTTTAGGGCTTGGCGGCGGCTCCGTATCGTAAAACACGATGGATCTTTCTCCCTGATTTTTTTCTCCCCGAAAGTGAATATATGGAGTCAAGGTTGAGGTTGGTGGAGCGTCAGGGGGCCCACGAGGCAGGGGGCGCGCCCAGGGGGGTAGGGCGCGCCCCCCACCCTCGTGGACAGGTGGTGGCCACCCTGACGTGGATCTTTCTTCCAGTATTTTATATATATTCCAAAATAATTCTCCGTTGATTTTCAGGTCATTCCGAGAACTTTTATTTCTGCACAAAAATAAGACTATGGCAATTCTACTAAAAACAGCGTCAGTCCGGGTTAGTTCCATTCAAATCATGCAAGTTAGAGTCCAAAACAAGGGCAAAAGTGTTTGGAAAAGTAGATACGACGGAGACGTATCAAGATGACGTACATCCGAAGGAGAAGATGCCTCGAGAACACTTGGCGAAGATGTCGAAGTGGTTGGTGTAGCCGTAGCTCCGTCTTGGTGGTGCTTGTCTTGCGGTCTTCTCTTGTGCTCATGATGTTTGGACTTGGCGTGAAGTAGGGCTTGTAGGGACTTATGCATTTGCGCTTGGCGAGCATCTTCATGTTGATGGTGTCGCTGTCGTCTCGTAGTAGATGTCGTTCATCATCGTCGTGTACATGATTCTTGGAGGTGACTTGCCCTTCATGACGATGTGGATCACGAACGTGTTGGTGGTCGCCATGGAGATGTGGACGTGGACGACTTGCGCTTGCGTCGCTTGGGCGTTCCGAAGATGATTGACTTGTCGCCATCGCCTTGAGTATGATGAAGGGGAATAGTGCTTGGCCAACAAAGTCCGAATCTCCTCCATCCTTGCATCTTGCTCCTCCTTTTGTGCAGAAAGCTTGTTGTCTATGTAGTCCCTTTTCTTGCTTCGAAGTGGCGAATGTCGATGGAGAGGTTCTCGATGCGCTCTCGTAATCTTGATTTGTGCGTCGTGCATTTGTCATTGTAGATCGAAGATTGATGCTTTGGTGATGTAGTTGTTCACGCCGTCGTTGTTGTGGAAGACCGGAGATGAAATGCCTTGCCTATCCATCACTCCAAGAGAAAAATGTGAGTGGTAGAAAGAGAAGAACGAATACCAAATGTACCTTGACCGAAGTTGAAAGTGGATCAATGATCACTCCAATGTGGACAAGGAAATAGCACAATTGGTACCAATTCTTGTCTGTTTCTCACACCTACACAAATAAGGATTATGGTGGATCTCGGTGAGGATAGTGGCACAAAAATTTGATGTAAAATGTTAGCAAGAGTTAATAATGTTGAAAGATATTCACAAATTCGCAAGTGAAACAAGTAGACCAATAGCAATATGTGGCACACAGAAATACACACACGGATAGATAAATGGGGTCGTGCAACCAAGGAATGAGCTCAAAATGTGGAATCCATGGAAAATGCTCTTATTGCACAACTCTAGAGAGACGCTAGCACGATTGCTCAATAGGCAGATACGACACTTGTGCACAACCTATAGGAGACAAAAATGCAACGACTTCTATCCCAAGTATGCTATGTACATGATGTTCCGGTGGTATGATCCATGATGATCGGATATGAAAATCTTATGCAATGTGGTATGATGCTATGGCACTTGCTTCCAAGCTCTTTGCTTAAAAGCTTTATTCTTTTTTTTGTATGGCCACAATGCGAAATGCACAAACCAAGATAGCAATTGGGTTTATACGGGAACAATCTTGTGACACAAGGGATGATATGATACCAATATGGTATGGTATGTATGCAATGTATGGTGTAGATCACTAATGTGCACAAGTAACGTTGCCGGCAATACTCAAATGGCTAGTCTCGATAGGCAAGTGACGCAAAATGGGCTAGGGGTTATCAATGCAATGGCAAGGGAATATACAATGGAGGGATACCACGATACCAAGATGATGTGGAGGTTACCGTCCGTGTCGATGATGAGTGGCGGTGATCTTGATGAAGATACCAAGATGATGGAGACTCGTCCCTAAGTAGCCGAAACACCTTAGGAAATGGAAAAACCGCGAACTCAACATCTCAAATGTCAAATGGTGGTAGCTGTATGTGGTGGTGGAATGATGAGTTATGCGAGTAGGTAATGTGGAAGTGGAGGTTAGGGTGGTGTACTATACACGGTGTCGGAGTTCAAATCACGATCCCTAAGTAGCCGAAACACTTTAGGAGACACACTCACAACACAAACAAATTTGGGTTAAGTTTGGGTGGTGGAAGTGTATGGTGGGCAAGCCTATGCGGAAATTATGGTGGTGGTGGTGGTTGATGAAGAAGTAATCGTCCCTAAGTAGCCTAAAAACCTTAGGAGACTCAAATCACAACTCAAACAACCGCTAATGCTATGGGGAACAAAATTGGTTAGGTTGCGGAAGTCTGTGGTGGTGTAGCGGATGATGTGGTGGAAGCCCTAAGCAAAGATGCCAAAATTCACAAAATTTGATGGAGTCAAAATATGTTGGTGGTATTTTTGTGGGAAGGAGGGTGTCAATAGATTTTCAACGAGCTAAAGAATGCGAAAATCGGACTCCAGATGAATTAGTTATGGCCGAAACAAAAATCAGCCGAAGTTGATATCTACAGGTAGCGGACGTCCGGTAATGGACGGTCGTCCGGTCGCTGGACGTCCAGTCGGGTCGGAAATCCGCTAATTTCAGCTCGGGTTACGGGTTTTGGTCATCCGGTAAGGTCAGACGTCCGGTGCTTCCTGGGTCTCCGGACATCCGGTAAAGTGATGGTCGTCCGATGGGTCTGGGTCAACGCGAAATGCGAGTTCCGGGACACGATTTTGGGCGGAATTTGGTGATTTTGGGGTCAAAATAGAGGGGATTTCGTGGATGAAAGATGGGGAAACTTGGAGAGATGCTAGATACACTTGAAACTAAGCAAATCTACAGATCAAGTCCAACAAAGCTTCGTCAAACGAACAAATCACAAAAAATAGGGCTATTTTTGGTGGGGATTTTCGAAATTGGGGAAGAACACAACAAAATTAGGCTAGAAAACAAAGAGGGGAGGCTCCGAAATCGTGATCAACGTGGCTCTAGATACCAAGATGATGTAGGATAGGAACCCTAACCGGCCGATCTTTCACGAAAGGAGAGGATCCCGCGATGAACACGAAGAACACGAGGAGGGAAACGAGGGAAAACACGTGGAAAACACAAGAGAACACTCAAACCAACAAGTATGATCACACATGCTCTAGATCCATGAACACAAAGGAAGATACAAGATCCACGATCAACTAGGGACGATACAAAGGTAGCCGGTCTTCTCCGAAAGGAGGTCTTGAGGTTCTTCCCGTAAAGGGGTCTTGAATCCGCTTGGGAGATCTTCTTGGGAGGCGCAATCTCCGAGGAGAAGGTAACCAAGTGGATGAGCAAAGCTCTCACATGAAATATGAGCTAATCCTTTGCTAACCCTAGCTAGGAGGAGGTGGAGGAGTATATATAGTCTAGGTCCACGAAGGGGTAAGTGGGAGAGGGATACATGGGCCTCAGGCCCGAACACTGTGCGCACACAGGTACCGGACGTCCGCTGAGGACCGGTCGTCCGGTGGCTCACGGGCGGCCGGACGTCCGGTAGACGTCGGTCGTCCACTTGATCTGGCTCAGACGCTGGAGTGCTGGATTTCCGGAGGTGGCCCGTCGTCCGGTCACCGGTCGTCCGCTGGCGTCGGACGTCTGCTCGTTTGCCTCGGGTGTGGGATCGCCAGTCGTCTGGTCCGGGCCGGTCATCCGGTGGGTCTTCAGGCGTCGGACATCCGGCCCCGACCGGTCGTCCGGTGGCTGGAGCTTCTTCCGCAGCTCTTCTTCTTGTTCCTCGCGCTTGGTGTCCTTGCCTTCTTGTCCATGGGCTTTGATACTTCCATTTTGCTATATGATTTTATATCGATATTTATTGCATTATGGGCTGTTATTACACATTATGTCACAATACTTATGCCTATTATCTCTTATTTTACAAGGTTTACGTAAAGAGGGAGAATGTCGGCAGCTGGAATTCTGGGCTGGAAAAGGAGCAAATATTAGAGACATATTCTGCACAGCTCCAAAAGTCCTGAAACTTCACGGAAGTTATTTCCAGAATATATAAAAAATACCAAGCGCAAGAAGTACCAGAGGGGGGCCACCCACCAGCCATGAGGGCGGGGGCGCGCCCTACCCCCTGGGCATGCCCCCTGCCTCGTGGGCCCCCTGGTGGACCTCCGATGCCCATCTTCTGCTATATGGAGTCTTTCATCGAGGAAAAAATCATAAGCAAGCTTTCGGGACGAGACTCCACCGCCACGAGGCGGAACCAATCTAGGGCTCCGACAAAGCTGTTCTGCCGGGGACACTTCCCTCCGGGAGGGGGAAATCATCACCATCGTCATCATCAACGATCCTCTCATCGGGAGGGGGTAAATCTCCATCAACATCTTCACCAGCACCATCTCATCTCAAACCCTAGTTCATATCTTGCATCCAATCTTTGTATCCAAACCTCAGATTGGTACCTGTGGGTTGCTAGTAGTGTTGGTTACTCCTTGTAGTTGATGCTAGTTGGTTTACTTGGTGGAAGATCATATGTTTAGATCCATTATGCATATTAATACCCCTCTGATTATGAACATGAAGATGCTTTGTGAGTAGTTACGTTTGTTCCTGAGGACATGGGAGAAGTCTTGCTATTAGTAGTCATGTGAATTTGGTATTCGTTCGATATTTTGATGAGATGTACGTTGTCATCCCTCTAGTGGTGTCATGTGAACGTCGACTACATGACACTTCACCATTGTTTGGGCTTAGAGGGAGGCATTGGGAAGTAATAAGTAGATGATGGGTTGCTAGAGTGACAGATGGTTAAACCCTAGTTTATGTGTTGCTTCGTAAGGGGCTGATTTGGATCCATATGTTTCATGCTATGGTTAGGTTTACCTTAATACTTCTGTTGTAGTTGCGGATGCTTGCGATGGGGGTTAATCATAAGTGGGATGTTTTTCCAAGTAAGGACAGCACCCAAGCACCGGTCCACCCACATATCAAATTATCAAGGTACTGAATGTGAATCATATGAACGTGATGAAAACTAGCTTGACAATAATTCCCATGTGTCCTCGGGAGCGCTTTCCTTCATATAAGAGTTTGTCCAGGCTTGTCCTTTGCTATAAAAAGGATTGGGCCATCTTGCTGCACTCTATTTACACTTGTTACTTGTTACTCGTTACCAATTACCTTATCACAAAATTATCTGTTACCGATAATTTCAGTGCTTGCAAAGAATACCTTACTGAAAACTGCTTATCATTTCCTTCTGCTCCTCGTTGGGTTTGACACTCTTACTTATCAAAAGGACTACAATAGATCCCCTATACTTGTGGGTCATCAAGACTCTTTTCTGGCACTCTTGCCGGGGAGTGAAGCGCCTTTGGTAGGAGGAATTTGGTAAGGAAAAATTTATATAGTGTGCTGAAATTTATTGTCACTTGTTACCATGGAAAGTAATCCTTTGAGGGGCTTGTTCGGGGTATCTTCACCCCGACCGGTGGAGCAAATAGTTGCTCCTCAACCTATTGGACCTACTGAAAATGAAAATGTTTACTTCGAAATTCCTTCGGGTATGATAGAGAAACTGCTAGCTAATCCTTTTGCAGGAGATGGAACACTACATCCCGACTGACACTTAATCTATGTGGATGAAGTTTGTGGATTATTTAAGCTTGCAGGTATGCCCGATGATGTTATCAAGAAGAAGGTCTTCCCTTTATCTTTTAAGGGAGATGCATTGACATGGTATTGGCTATGTGATGATATGGGATCACGGGACTACAAACGGTTGAAGGTGGAATTCCATCAGAAGTTTTATCCTATGCATCTTGTTCATCGTGATCGTAATTATATATGTAATTTTTGGCCTCGCAAAGGAGAACGCATCGCTCAATCTTGGGGGAGGCTTAAGTCAATGTTATATTCATGCCCCAATCATGATCTCTCAAGAGAAATGATTATTCAAAAATTTTATGCTCAGCTTTCTGACAACAATCGCTCCATGCTCGATACTTCTTGTACTGGTTCCTTTATGATGAAGACTATTGAATTCAAATGTAATTTATTGGAGAGAATTAAATTCAACTCTGAATATTGGGATCTCGACATAGGTAAGGAGTCAGGTATAACACCTAAGTTTGATTGTGTTAAATCTTTTATGGATACCGATGTTTTCTATAAATTTAGCACTAAATATGGACTTGACTCTGAGATAGTAGCTTCTTTCTGTGAATCCTTTGCTACTCATGTTGATCTCCCTAAGGAGAAGTGGTTAAATATAATCCTCCCGTTGAAGTAAAAGTAGTTGCGCCTATTAAAGTTGAAGAAAAGACTATCACTTATAATGATCCTATTGTTCCTACTGCTTATGTTGAGAAACCACCTTTCCCTGTTAGAATAAAGGATCATGCTAAAGTTTCAACTGTAGTCAACAAAAGTAATATTAGAACTTATACACCTCCTGAGCAAGTTAAAGTTGGACATAATATTGCTATGGTTAAAGATCTCTTGGCCGATAATATTGATGGGCATGTTATTTACTTCTATGATGAAGCTGCTAGAATTGCTAGGCCTGATACTAAAAATAAACATAGACCTGTTGTAGGCATGCCTGTTATTTCTGTTAAAATAGGAGATCATTGCTATCATGGCTTATGTGATATGGGTGCTAGTGCAAGTGCAATACCTCATTCCTTATACAAAGAAATTATGCATGATATTGCACCTGCTGAGATAGAAGAGATTGATGTCACAATTAAGCTTGCCAATAGAGACACTATTTCACCAGTTGGGATTGTTAGAGATGTTGAAGTCTTGTGTGGGAAAGTTAAATATCCTGCTGATTTTCTTGTTCTTGGTTCCCCTCAAGATAGCTTTTGTCCCATTATATTTGGTAGACCCTTCTTGAATACTGTTAATGCTAAGATAGATTGCAAGAAGGATGTTGTTACTATTGGTTTGGATGATATGTCTCATGAGTTTAATTTCTCTAAATTTCGTAGACAACCCCGTGATGAAGAATTGCCTAGTAAAGATGAAATTATTGGTCTTGCTTCTATTGCTGTGCCTCCTAATGATCCTTTAGAACAATATTTGCTAGACCATGAGCATCATATGTTTATGAATGAAAGAAGGGAAATAGACGAAGTGTTGTTTAAACAAGGACCCATTCTGAAACACAATTTGCCTGTTGAAATCCTAGGGGATCCTCCTCCACCCAAGGGTGATCCCGTGTTTGAGCTTAAACCATTACATGATACCCTTAAATATGCTTATCTTGATGAAAAGAAGATACATCTTGTTATTATTAGTGCTTACCTTTCAGAGCATAAAGAAGAAAAATATTGAAAACTCTGAAGAAGCACCGAGCTACTATTGGATATACTCTTGATGATCTTAAGGGCATTAGTCCCACTCTATGTCAACACAAAATAAATTTGGAGAAAGACGACAAACCAGTTATTGATCACCAACGACAAATGAATCCTAAGATGAAAGAAGTGGTAAGAAAGGAAATATTAAAGCTCCTTGAGGCAGGTATAATTTATCCCATTGCTGATAGTTAGTGGGTAAGTCCTGTCCATTGTGTCCCTAAGAAGGGAGGTATTATTGTTGTTCCTAATGATAAAGATGAATTGATTCCGCAAAGAATTATTACAGGTTATAGGATGGTAATTGATTTCCGCAAATTAAATAAGGCTACTAAAAAGATCATTACCCCTTACCTTTCATTGATCAAATGCTAGAAAGATTATCCAAACATACGCATTTTTGCTTTCTAGATGGTTACTCTGGTTTCTCTCAAATACCTGTGTCAGCTGACGATCAAGCAAAGACCACTTTTACTTGCCCTTTCGGTACTTTTGCTTATAGACGTATGCCTTTTGGTTTATGTAATGCACCTGCTACCTTTCAAAGATGCATGATGGCTATATTTTCTGACTTTTGTGAAAAGATTTGTGAGGTATTCATGGATGATTTCTCCGTTTATGGATCCTCTTTTGATGATTGCTTGAGCAACCTTGATCGAGTTTTGCAGAGATGTGAAGAAACTAATCTCGTTTTGAATTGGGAGAAGTGTCACTTTATGGTTAATGAAGGTATTGTCTTGGGGCATAAAATTTCTGAAAGAGGTATTGAAGTTGATAAAACTAAAGTTGATGCTATTGAAAACATGCCATGTCCCAAGGACATTAAAGGTATAAGAAGCTTCCTCGGTCACGCCGGTTTTTATAGGAGGTTCATTAAGGACTTCTCAAAAATTTCTCGGCCTCTGACTAATCTATTACAAAAAGATATTCCTTTTGTCTTTGATGATGATTGTGTAGAAGCATTTGAAATACTTAAGAAAGCATTGATTTCTGCACCTATTGTTCAGCCACCTGATTGGAATTTACCCTTTGAAATTATGTGTGATGCTAGTGATTATGCTGTAGGTGTTGTTCTAGGGCAAAGAGTTGATAAGAAATTACATGTTATTCAATATGCTAGTAAAACTCTAGACAATGCCAGAGAAATTATGCTACTACTGAAAAATAATTTTTAGCAGTTGTTTTTGCTTGTGATAAGTTCAGACCTTATATTATTGATTCTAAAGTAACTAGTCACACTGATCATGCTGCTATTAACTACCTTATGGAAAAGAAAGATGCTAAACCTAGACTTATTAGATGGGTTCTCCTGCTACAAGAATTTGATTTGCATATTATTGATAGAAAGGGAGCTGAGAACCCCATTGCAGACAACTTGTCTAGGTTAGAAAATGTTCTTGATGACCCACTACCTATTGATGATAGCTTTCCTGATGAACAATTAAATGTCATAAATTCTTCTCGAACTGCTCCATGGTATGCTGATTATGCCAATTATATTGTTGCTAAATTTATACCACCTAGTTTCACATACCAGCAAAAGAAAAAGTTCTTCTATGATTTGAGACATTACTTTTGGGATGACCCACATCTTTATAAAGAAGGAGTAGATGGTATTATTAGACATTGTGTACCTCAGCATGAAGAGGAACAAATCCTACGCAAGTGTCACTCCGAGGCTTATGGAGGACACCATGCTGGAGATAGAACTGCACATAAGGTATTGCAATCCGGTTTTCATTGGCCTACTCTCTTCAAGGATGCCCGTAAGTTTGTCTTGTCTTGTGATGAATGTCAAAGAATTGGTAATATTAGTAGACGTCAAGAAATGCCTATGAATTATTCACTTGTTATTGAACCATTTGATGTTTGGGGCTTTGATTATATGGGACCTTTTCCTTCCTCTAACGGGTATACACATATTTTAGTCGCTGTTGATTACGTTACTAAGTGGGTAGAAGCTATTCCAACCAGTAGTGTTGATCATAACACCTGTATTAAGATGCTTAAAGAAGTTATTTTCCCAAGTTTTGGAGTCCCTAGATATTTAATGACTGATGGTGGTTCACATTTTATTCATGGTGCTTTTCGTAAAATGCTTGCTAAGTATGATGTTAACCATAGAATTGCATCTCCATATCACCCACAGTCTAGTGGTCAAGTAGAATTGAGTAACAAAGAGCTCAAATTAATTTTGCAAAAGACTGTTAATAGATCTAGAAAGAATTGGTCCAAGAAACTTGATGATGCACTATGGGCCTATAGAACTGCATATAAAAATCCTATGGGTATGTCTCCGTATAAAATAGTTTATGGTAAAGCATGTCACTTACCTCTTGAATTAGAACATAAGGCATATTGGGCTATTAAAGAGCTCAACTATGACTTCAAACTTGCTAGCGAGAAGAGGCTTTTCGACATTAGCTCACTTGATGAATGGAGAACCCAAGCCTATGAGAATGCCAAGTTGTTTAAAGAAAAAGTTAAAAGATGGCATGATAAAAGGATACAAAAGCATGAGTTTAATGTAGGTGATTATGTATTGTTATACAACTCCCGTTTAAGATATTTTGCAGGAAAACTTCTCTCTAAATGGGAAGGTCCTTACGTTATCGAGGAGGTCTATCGTTCTGGTGCCATAGAAATCAACAACTTCGAAGGCACAAATCCAAAGGTGGTGAACAGTCAAAGAATCAAACATTATATCTCAGGTAATCCCATAAATGTTGAAACTAATATTATTGAAACCGTAACCCCGGAGGAATACATAAGGGACACTTTCCGGAACGTTTCAGACTCCGAAAAGGAATAGGTACGTGGTACGGTAAGTAAACCGACTCCAAAACAGTTCAAATGGCAATATTTCTTTGTTTTGGAATATTTAAGAAAATAGGAAAATAAGAAGCAGACCGGAAAGGACACGGGGCTTCTACGAGGGTGGAGGGTGCGCCCTACCCCCTGGGCGCGCCCCCTGCCTCGTGGGCACCTCGTGTGCTCTCCGAACTCCGTTTTCTTGCACGATACTTTTTTTGGTCGGTAAAAATTCATTATATAATCTCTCGAAGGTTTTGACCTCCGTATCACGCAAATATCTCCTGTCTTTGTTTCGAGCTGTCCTGCTACAGATTAGAGCAACATGTCGTCCCAGGATTCGAAAGGAGAAAGCTATGTGGCTGATTACCTTGCAGATCCTAAGGTCTATGGGGATGTGGAGCATTGTGGTTGGACTACAGAAGAAGAAGAAGAGTACTATGAACCCAAGGGAAAGGAGGAGACGAGCTTAGAAGAAGATGAAGTCCCAATACCTCAACCTGGGGACATGCATGTGGAGTTTAAAAAGTCAAGCCTCCCGGATAGAGTAAAGAAACCTAAGATCGAGTTTATCCCTTTTCGCCTCTTGCAGGAAAACAAGAAGGAATTATGCAAAAAGATACTAAGCCTGGAGCAGGAGATTGATGACCTAAGGGACCAAAATTCTATCCTCAAGCACAAATTAAGGAAGAAGCCTATTCCATCAACAAAACCATCACCTTCTTCACCAACAAAGAAGAACCGAGCATCGGGTATGGGCACTCCCCTTGGCAACTGCCAAGCTTGGGGGAGTGCCCCGGTATCATATCACCATCACAACTTTTATCTTTACCGTTTTTCTTAGTTCGATCCTTTTGATAATATCTTGATCTAGTAGAATAAAGTTTTAGTATGATCTAGTTGTGAGTTTTGCTTTATGATCCCTCTATGTAATCGAGTCCATGAGCTATATAATAAAGATTAGTGTTGAGTCAAGGGCTTGATTATTTTGCTATGATCTTGAGGGAATTAAATAAAATAAAAGAGAAAGAAATAAAAAAAGAAACAAAGATATCATATGGATCTTATGGAGAGTAATGAGCTCACATATAAATATTATGATGAATAAAAGTTGTTGAGAGTTGACAAACATAGTTTTGGTCATCGTTGAAATGAATAGGAAGTAATAAAGAAAGAGAGGTTCACATATAAATATACTATCTTGGACATCCTTTATGATTGTGAGCACTCATTAAAGTATGACATGCTAAGAGTTGACGTTGGACAAGGAAGACAATGTAATGAGTTATGTTTTCTTACATCTGAGATAAATTATATTGTCATGGATCATCCAACATGTTGAGCTTTCCTTGCCCTCTCATGCTAGCCAATTTCTTTGCACCAAGTAGAGATACTACTTGTGCTTCCAAATACCCGTAAACCCGTTTTTGCCATGAGAGTCCACCATATCTACCTACGGATTGAGTAAGATCCTTCAAGTAAGTTGTCATCGATGCAAGCAATAAAAATTGCTCTCTAAATATGTATGACTTATTAGCGTGGGAGAAAATAAGCTTTATACGATCTTGTGATATGGAAGAAATAAAAGCGATGGACTGCATAATAAAGGTCCATATCACAAGTGGCAATATAAAGTGACGTTCTTTCGCATTAAGATTTTGTGCATCCAACTATAAAAGCACATGACAACCTCTGCTTCCCTCTGCGAAGGGCCTATCTTTTACTTTTATCTTCTACCTTACATAAGAGTCATGGTGATCTTCACCTTTCCTTTTTACATTTTATCCTTTGGCAAGCACAATGTGTTGGAAAGATCCTGATATATATGGCTAATTGGATGTGAGTCTTCGTGAACTATTATTGTTGACATCACCCTTGAGGTAAAACGTTGGGAGGCAAAACTATAAGCCCCTATCTTTCTCTGTGTACGATTAAAACTTCATACCCATAAATATTGCGTGAGTGTCGGCAATTGTGAAAGACTAAAAGATGGTTGAGTATGTGGACTTGCTGAAAAGCTCTTATATTGACTCTTTCCTATGTTATGATAAATTGCAATTGCCTCAATGACTGATTAGAGTTTGTTGGTTCTCAATGAAGTTTATGATTCACACTTGAAATTGTGATTGAATTGTTACTTTAGCATAAGAGATCATATGAAAAAAAAAATATATATATATATGTTGATGTTCTAAGAATGATCATGATGCCCTCATGTCCATATTTTATTTTTATTGACACCTCTATCTCTAAACATGTGGACATATTTTTCGATTTCGGTTTTCGCTTGAGGACAAGCGAGGTCTAAGGTTGGGGGAGTTGATACGTCCATTTTGCATCATGCTTTTATATCGATATTTATTGCATTATGGGCTGTTATTACACATTATGTCACAATACTTATGCCTATTCTCTCTTATTTTACAAGGTTTACATAAAGAGGGAGAATGCCGGCAGCTGGAATTCTGGGCTGGAAAAGGAGCAAATATTAGAGACCTATTCTGCACAGCTCCAAAAGTCCTGAAACTTCATGGAAGTTATTTCTAGAATATATAAAAAATACTGAGCGCAAGAAGTACCAGAGCGGGGCCACCCACCAGCCACGAGGGTGGGGGGCGCACCCTACCCCCCTAGGCGCGCCCCTGCCTCGTGAGCCCCCTGGTGGCCCTCTGATGCCCATCTTCTGCTATATGGAGTCTTTCGTCGAGGAAAAAATCATAAGCAAGCTTTTGGGACGAGACTCCGCCACCACGAGGCGGAACCAATCTAGTGCTCCGGAAGAGCTGTTCTGCCGGGGACACTTCCCTCCAGGAGGGGGAAATCATCACCATCGTCATCATCAACGATCCTCTCATCGGGAGGGGGTAAATCTCCATCAACATCTTCACCAGCACCATCTCATCTCAAACCCTAGTTCATCTCTTGCATCCAATCTTTGTATCCAAACCTCAGATTGGTACCTGTGGGTTGCTAGTAGTGTTGATTACTCCTTGTAGTTGATGCTAGTTGGTTTACTTGGTGGAAGATCATATGTTCAGATCCATTATGCATATTAATACCCCTCTGATTATGAACATGAACATGCTTTGTGAGTAGTTACGTTTGTTCCTGAGGACATGGGAGAAGTCTTGCTATTAGTAGTCATGTGAATTTGGTATTCGTTCGATATTTTGATGAGATGTATGTTGTCATCCCTCTAGTGGTGTCATGTGAACATCGACTACATGACACTTCAAAATTGTTTGGGCTTAGAGGGAGGCATTGGGAAGTAATAAGTAGATGATGGGTTGCTAGAGTGACAGAAGGTTAAACCCTAGTTTATGCGTTGCTTCGTAAGGGGCTGATTTGGATCCATATGTTTCATGCTATGGTTAGGTTTACCTTAATACTTCTGTTGTAGTTGCGGATGCTTGTAATGGGGGTTAATCATAAGTGGGATGTTTTTCCAAGTAAGGACAACACCAAAGCACCGGTCCACCCACATATCAAATTATCAAGGTACCGAATGTGAATCATATGAACGTGATGAAAACTAGCTTGACAATAATTCCCATGTGTCCTCGGGAGCGCTTTCCTTCATATAAGAGTGTGTCCAGGCTTGTCCTTTGCTACAAAAAGGATTGGGCCATCTTGCTGCACTTTATTTACACTTGTTACTCGTTACCAATTACCTTATCACAAAACTATCTGTTACCGATAATTTCAGCGCTTGCAGAGAATACCTTACTGAAAACTACTTATCATTTCCTTCTGCTCCTCGTTGGGTTCGACACTCTTACTTATTGATAGGACTATGATAGATACCCTATACTTGTGGGTCACCAGGCTTCCTCTTGGTTCCTAGTCATGCATAGCACACATGTTTGAGATAGTAGCCATGTCTCACATGTGGAAAGTGACGATTCGGAGAGGAGCGAGTTCACCTTGTGTCCAATGGCGTATACTTGAGGTCTCGTCTTATGTTCACTTGAGGCTTGGAGAGTAGTCGGATTGTACATGGGGATGAACGTGGGATGCTCCGCATCATGTGTTAACGCAAGAGAAGCGCCCCATAGCTTACTTTAGTGAGAAACTTTCTGGAGCGCAACTCAATTACCCCATATATGACAAAGAGCTATATGCTTTAGTCCACGTTTTGCATGAATGGAAACACTATCTTCGTCCTCATGAATTTATCATTCATACCGATCATGAAACGCTCAAGTATCTTAAGGGCCAAACCAAGTTGAACAAGCATCACGCTAAATGGAGTGAATTTATTGAGTCTTTTCCTTATGTCATCAAGTACATTAAAGGCAAGGAAAACATTGTGGCGGATTCCCTTTCCCGCATATGCATGCTTGTTACTCAACTTGAATTGGATTTCATGGCTTTGAGCATATAAAAGACTTGTATGAGCATGATCCTACTTTTGCTACTCCTTATGCCAAGTGTTTGACGCACACCTCTTGGGAACACTATTACATCAAAGATGGATATCTTATGAGAGCTAACAAGCTTTGCATCCCCGAGTCTTCTCTTCGTTTGTTGCTTTTGCAGGAATCTCATGGAGGAGGCTTAATGGGACATTTTGGACGCGACAAGACTTTCGCAACGCTCTCCAAGAACTATTTTTGGCCCAAGATGTTTCGTGATGTCAACCGCTTCACCAACCGATGCTCTACATGTCGCAAAGCTAAGTCCAAAGCTCAATCCAATGGCCTTTACATGCCTCTCCCAATTCCATATCAACCATGGGAAGACATTAGCATGGATTTCGTACTTGGATTGCCTAGGACTAGAAATGGAAAGGATTCGATATTTGTCATTGTGGACCGTTTCTCTAAGATGGCACATTTTATTCCTTGCAACAAGATAGCCGATGCTTCACATGTTGCTAATCTCTTTTGTAGGGAAATATTGTGTCTACATGGAGTGCCAAAGACTATCGTCTTGGACCGCGACGTCAAATTCCTTAGCTACTTTTGGAAGACCCTATGCGCCAAGCTCGGAATCAAGCTACTCTTCTCCATGGCGTATCATCCACAAACTGACGGCCAAACGGAGGTGAGCAACCGCACACTATCCGCTCTACTTCAAGTACTCATCAAGAAAAACATCAAGGAGTGGGAGGAGTGCCTACCTATCGCCGAATTCGCCTACAACCGAGCAAGACACTCAACAACCGGCAAGTCCCCCTTCGAGGTCGTCTACGGATTCAACCCATTATCACCATTGGACATTCTTCCTCTACCACTCCAAGAGCGCATCAATTTGGACGCAAGTGCACGTGTGACCCATCTCAAGAAGGTGCATGAAGATACAAGACATACTATCGAGCGCCAAGTACAATGACTTGCGACGAAGCTCAATATCAACAAGCACCCCATGGTCTTCAACATTGGTGATCTCGTGTGGCTACACCTTCGCAAGGACCGCTTTCCCCAAGAACGCAAGTCCAAACTTCAACCATGAGCGTACGGACCCTTCAAGGTGCTTGCACGCTACAATGACAACGCTTACAAGATCAACCTCCCCCGCGACAAGTACAACGTGAGCGATATCTTCAATGTCAAGGACCTCTCGCCCTTCCACGGTGATGAAGAATTTGATTCGAGGACGGATCTTCCCCAAGGGAGGGGAGATGATGCGGAGCATCCCAAGGTCATCCCCATGGACCCAACTACATCTCCTACGACACCACTTGGACTCATGACACGAGCATGTGCAAGAGCTCTCGAAACTGAGGTGACATCTCTCCTCTCACATTTCCACTTCGATGCACATGAGACATGGCTACTACCTCAAATAGAGAGATTGTGCATACTCAGGTATCCTGCCATGAAGAAGCCAAGGAGCAAGGAGGATCATAAAAGGAAGATGGACGTGAAGACAGAGAAGAAGGAGAGCTGGAGAAGAAGTCCCAGCCACCGGACGACCGGTCGGGACCAGACGTCCAGAGCCTGAAGCACCAGCCGAACCCCAGCGAGTGGACGCCCGGACCGGACCAGACGACCGGTGCCCCTGCACCCAAGCCAAACGAGCGGACAACCGGCGCCACCAGATGTCCGGTGATTGGACGACCGGCCTCCTCCAGAAATCCGCTACACCAGCATCCGAGCCATAACGAGCGGACGACCGGCAGCCACCGGACGTCCGGCCACCCATGAGACATCGGGCGACCGGTCCCCAGCGGACGTCCGGTACCTGGCTGTGTCTAGTTTCGGGGCCGAAGCCCATGAAAGTGTTAGCATCTTGAAAGACATAAATTCAAGCTGAATCAATGGATCGAAATTGCAACATATAGCCTTAACATTCGAACAAGAATGAACGAATGAATTCCAAAGTAAATGATCACACTTTCATAAATTGAGAAGCCACTTAGATGGAGATAGATCAATAAAACAACAAGGTATGAACATGAATAAATAATTGGTAACGATTACCCAATCACAAACCAAATATCTGCGGGAAGAAATACTAGAGCTACAAGAATTCCCACCTATGAAACTCCCGAAACTTTCTGGTTATGCAATCAGGTGTTGGGGATACAGGGGAAGCATAATATCTCACCCAAAACTAGCAAATCCTACATCCAACTATATCCATCCTTCAACACATAACCAAGAAACCCTCGGAAATCATTTACCTCAACCTTCAAAAAGCATCCGGTATACGAGTTATGGTAATACTCCCGAACTCCCGCCCCAGTACTGGGTGGCGTCGAGGTTATCTCACCAACAACTGCATAAAGGAGATTTTCGATGTCGGCGAACTCAGGTATTCTAGAACAAGCATGTCACAATGGAACAAAAAGAAGAGCACATCATGATGAACATTTTGATATATTATGCGCAAGAAACGGAGCTACGATGACAGAGTTATGATGCGATGAACAGGGGCTCAAAATACTGCAGAAAATGACCTAGAGGAAAAAGAGAGGTCAACCCTAGGGTTTGTTGGATCTGAATCTGGACTGCACGGAGCCCGAGGTTGACCGAAGCTCGCTCGTTGGAGATGCTGCAGACGCAACGACATTGGCCTCGCCTTCCTGCTCAAAGTGTCAGCAATGACAATGGCCCTGCCTGGAGTATATTCAATACTCGGATTATACTCTTGAATCATTTCGACCCAGCGAGTCTGCCTGAGGTTGAGGTTGGGTTGAGTGAAGATGTACTTGAGACTTATGATCAGTGAAGATGTCCACTTTCCTTCCCAACAAGAAATGTCTCCATGTTAAAAGAGCATGGACAACTGCCGCTAACTCGAGGTCATGAGTGGGGTAGTTCTTTTTGTTGGGCTTCAACTGGCGAGAGGTATAGGCCACAACTTTCTTCTCTTGCATTAACACAGCACCGAGACCTTGAAGGGAAGCATCATAGAAAACTTCGAATGGTTTGGATTCAT
This sequence comes from Triticum dicoccoides, assembly GCF_002162155.2. Taxonomy (NCBI): domain Eukaryota; kingdom Viridiplantae; phylum Streptophyta; class Magnoliopsida; order Poales; family Poaceae; genus Triticum; species Triticum dicoccoides. The sequence continues at coordinate 207,431,435 of NC_041380.1, forward strand.
CAGGAGGAGTCAGAACTGGAGATGTGACTAACTTCTCTTTCAGGGTGTTGAAAGCGATGTCACATTCAGGCGTCCAGACATACTTCGCATGCTTCTGTAGGAGGTTGGAAAGAGGCTTTGCAATCTTAGAGAAATTCTCAACGAATCTTCGACAATAGCTTGCAAGCCCAAGGAAACTGCGGAGCTGCTTCACATTCTGAGGCGGTTCCCAATTCACAATTGCAGACACCTTCTCAGGATTAACATCTATGCCCTTGGCGGAGATGATATGCCCAAGGTAGAGAACCTCATCGAGCCAGCACTTTGAAAACTTCGCATAGAACTTTGCATAGAACTTCGCATAGAACTTTGAAAACTTCGCATAGAAAAATAGAGAAGGGACAATGTTACTATCCTTTTACCACACTTGTGCTTCAAAGTAGCACCATGATCTTCATAGTAGAGAGTCTCTCATATTATCACTTTCATATACTAGTGGGAATTTTTCATTATAGAACTTGGCTTGTATATTCCAACAATGGGCCTCCTCAAGTGCCCTAGGTCTTCGTGAGCAAGCAAGTTGGATGCACACCCACTAGTTTCTTTTGTTGAGCTTTCATACATTTATAGCTCTAGTGCATCCGTTGCATGGCAGTCCCTACTCCTTGCATTAACATCAATCGGTGGGCATCTCCATAGCCCATTGATTAGCCTCGTTGATGTGAGACTTTCTCCTTTTTTTGTCTTCTCCACATAACCCCCTCATTATTCTATTCCACCCATAGTGCTATGTCCATGGCTCGTGTTCATATATTGTGTGAAAGTTTATAGGTTTGAGATTACTGAAGTATGAAACAATTGCTTGGCTTGTTATCGGGGTTGTGCATGATGAGAGCATTCTTGTGTGACAAAAATGAAACATGACTAAACTATATGATTTTGTAGGGATGAACTTTCTTTGGCCATGTTATTTTGAGAAGACATAATTGCTTAGTTATTATGCTTGAAGTATTATCATTTTTATGTCAATATGAACTTTTGTCTTGAATCTTTCGGACCTGAATATTCATACCACAATTAAGAAGAATTACATTAAAATTATGCCAAGTAGCACTTCGCATCAAAAATTCTGTTTTTATCATTTACCTACTCAAGGACGAGCAGGAATTAAGCTTGGGGATGCTTGATACGTCTCCAACGTATCTGTAATTTTTGATTGCTCCATGCTATATTATCTATTATTTTAGACATTATTGGGATTTATTATCCACTTTTATATTATTTTTGGGACTAACTTATTAACCGGAGGCCCAGCCCAGAATTGCTGTTTTTTGCCTGTTTTAGGGTTTCGAAGAAAAGGAATATCAAACGGAGTCCAAACGGAATGAAACCTTTGGAAACATGATTTTCTCATCAGATAAGATCCAGGAGACTTGGACCCTCCGTTAAGAAATCCACGAGGTGGTCACGAGGGTGGAGGGCGTCCCCCCCTAGGGCACGCCCCCTGCCTCATGGGCCCCTCAAAGCTCCACCGACGTACTTCTTCCTCCTATATATATCCACGTACCCCCAAACGATCGGGGACGGAGCCAAAAACCTAATTCCACCGCCGCAACTTTCTGTATCCACGAGATCCCATCTTGGGGCCTGTTCTGGAGCTCCGCCAGAGGGGGCATCGATCATGGAGGGCTTCTACATCATCATCCAAGCCTCTCTGATGAATTGTGAGTAGTTTACTTCAGACCTACGGGTCCATAGCTAGTAGCTAGATGGCTTCTTCTCTCTTTTTGGATCTCAATACAATGGTCTCCCCCTCTCTTGCGGAGATCTATTCGATGTAATCTTCTTTTTGCGTTGTGTTTGTTGAGACCGATGAATTATAGGTTTATGATCCATGAATTATAGGTTTATGATCCAGTCTATCTATGAATAATATTTGAATCTTCTATGAATTCTTTTATGTATGATTGGTTATCTTTGCAAGTCTCTTTGAATTATCAGTTTGGTTTGGTCTACTAGATTGGTTTTTCTTGCCATGGGAGAAGTGCTTAGCTTTGGGTTCGATCTTGCGGTGTCCTTTCCCAGTGACAGAAGGGGCAGCAAGGCATGTATTGTATCGTTGCCATCGAGGATAACAAGATGGGTTTTTTATCATATTGCATGAAACTATCCCTCTACATCATGTCATCTTGCTTAAGGCATCACTCCGTTTTTAACTTAATACTCTAGATGCATGCTGAATAGGGTCGATGAGTGGAGTAATAGTAGTAGATGCAGAATCGTTTTAGTCTACTTGTCTCGGACGTGATGCCTATATACATGATCATACCTAGATATTCTCATAACTATGCTCAATTATGTCAATTGCTCAACAGTAATTTGTTCACCCACCGTAGAATACTTACGCTCTTGAAAGAAGCCACTAGTGAAACCTATGGCCCCGGGTCTCTTTCTCATCATATCAATCTCCATCACTTTATTATTGCTTTGCTTTTACTTTTTACTTTGCATCTCTATACCAAAAATACCAAAATATTATTTATCATCTCTATCAGATCTCACTTTCATAAGTGACTGTGAAGGGATTGACAACCCCTAAGCGCGTTGGTTGCATTGAGCTATTGTTTTTGTGTAGGTACGAGGGACTCGAGCGTAGCCTCCTACTGGATTAATACCTTGGTTCTCAAAAACTGAGGGAAATACTTACGCTACTTTGCCGCATCATCCCTTCCTCTTCGGGGAAATCCAACGCAGAGCTCAAGAGGTAGCAGTGTCCCAACTTAGCCCATCACAAGCTCTCACAGTCAACGAAGGATATTCCTTCTCCCAGGAAGACCCGATCAGACTCGGAATCCCGGTTACAAGACATCTCGACAATGGTAAAACAAGACCAGCAAAGCCACCCGGATGTGCCGACAAATCCCGATAGGAGCTGCACATATCTCATTCTCAGGGCACACCGGATTGTCCAAACTTTCGGTAGGCCAGCCCAGAGTTGCCCCTGGTGGCCACCGGCGGCTGACAAGTTGGACCAACACTCAGAGGAGCACTGGCCCGGGGGGTTTAAAATAAAGATGACCCTTGAGTCCGCGGAACCCAAGGGAAAAAGGCTTAGGTGGCAAATGGTAAAACCAAGGTTGGGCCTTGCTGGAGGAGTTTTATTCAAGGCGAACTATCAAGGGGTTCCCATTATAACCCAACCGCGTAAGGAACGCAAAATCAAGGAACATAACACCGGTATGACGGAAACTAGGGCAGCAAGAGTGGAACAAAACACCAGGCATAAGGCCGAGCCTTCCACCCTTTACCAAGTGTATAGGTGCATTAAAGTAAACAAGATATAATAATTATATCCTAACAATAAATCATGTTCCAACAAGGAACAAAGTCCATCTTCACCTGCAACTAGCAATGCTATAAGAGGGGCTGAGCAAAGCGGTAACATAGCCAAACAACAGTTTGCTAGGAAAGGTGGGTTAGAGGCTTGACATGGCAATATGGGAGGCATGATATAGCAAGTGGTAGGTATCACGGCATAGCAATAGAGCGATCAACTAGCAAGCAAAGATAGAAGTGATTTCGAGGGTATGGTCATCTTGCCTGCAAAGTTCTCCGAGTTGACGTAAGCTTGATCCTCGTAAGCATACTCAACGGGTTCCTCGATCACAATCTCGTCTCCCGGCTCTACCCAAGGCAAGAACACAAGCAAAGGAAAACAAAATCAACCACAGTGCAATGCGCAAGCAACATGATGCAAAACATGGCATGATATGCGGGATGTGATATGCAATGCATATGCATGCTCCGGAAGGAAAAGATTGAACCAAGCCTCAACTTGGCAAACCAAGAGTGCCGCTGGAAATATGAGTTGATTTCGGTCGAAATCGATATAAAGATCACCGAAATCGGATGCACGGTTTGCAAATGGCAAGCAAAACAAGAATGGCACAATTCTGCGACTAACAACACGATGCCATCTAAAATGCAACAAGAAACTAAGCTACTGCACTCTAACATAGCAACAAAGCACATGGCAGTGATCTACTCAAGATTCTTGACAAAAGATGAACACTGAGCTACGGCTAAATCACACAATAGCAGGTTCAAACAATCATGGCAAAAGTGGAAAAGATATCAGCTTCACAGACTTAGTGAAAATACTAACATGTCAGGAATTAACATCAGGAAGCAATGTTTAGAGCAAGATATCAACATGCTACAGGAACATAACATAGCAAAACAAGGCATGGCATGAATCTACTCAAAGCATATAACAAAAGTCACTTACTGACCATAAGCCAAAACGGACCAGAAGATATGATGGCACCCATGTAAACATAGCAAGTTTCATTAACAGATTCAGACTTGGCAGAAAACTGGACATGGCAAAAACAGATTTAAGAAGGCCTCTTTGCGAGCTCGATTCACTCATCACAAAGCCTTGCATGACAAGCTAATCATACTACCAGCAAGAAGACATGTTCAAGAAGCTAACCATGGCAAGAATAATCTCATAGCATGCATGGATCAACTACAACAACCTTGGCAAAATTGATTAACACGTAAACAATCTGCCAGGAACATTTTATAGCAAAAGTAGAGCAAGATTGAGTCATGCTAGGGTACTCCATAAATGCAAACAGGAGCATGGATGGATAGAGCACAACCATATATCAAAATCATCCTTACTGAACATACTCAAACGAAGCATGGATCTCTCTGTAGCAACATGAACACATGGCATAAAAATAACAGCAGAAAATGACCTAGAGGAAAAAGAGAGGTCAACCCTAGGGTTTGTTGGATCTGAATCTGGACTGCACGGAGCCCGATGTTGACCGGAGCTCGCTCGTTGGAGATGCTGCAGACGCAACGACATTGGCCTCGCCTTCCTGCTCAAAGTGTCAGCAATGACATTGTCCCTGCCTGGAGTATATTCAATACTCGAATTATACTCTTGAATCATTTCGACCCAACGAGTCTGCCTGAGGTTGAGGTTGAGTTGAGTGAAGATGTACTTGAGACTCTTATGATCAGTGAAGATGTCCACTTTCCTTCCCAACAAGAAATGTCTCCATGTTAAAAGAGCATGGACAACTGCCGCCAACTCGAGGTCATGAGTGGGGTAGTTCTTTTTGTTGGGCTTCAACTAGCGAGAGGTATAGGCCACAACTTTCTTCTCTTGCATTAACACAGCACCGAGACCTTGAAGGGAAGCATCACAGAAAACTTCGAATGGTTTGGATTCATCAGGAGGAGTCAGAACTGGAGATGTGACTAACTTCTCTTTCAGGGTGTTGAAAGTGATGTCACATTCAGGCGTCGAGACATACTTCACATGCTTCTGTAGGAAGTTGGAAAGAGGCTTTGCAATCTTAGAGAAATTCTCAATGAATCTTCGACAATAGCTTGCAAACCCAAGGAAACTGCGGAGCTGCTTCACATTCTGAGGCGGCTCCCAATTCACGATTGCAGACACCTTCTCAGGATTAACAGTTATGCCCTTGGCGGAGATGATATGCCCAAGGTAGAGAACCTCATCGAGCCAGCACTTTGAAAACTTCGCATAGAACTGATGTTCTCTGAGTTTGTCGAGTACCAATCTCAAGTGCTTGGCATGATCTTCTTTGTTCTTGGAAGAGACCAAAATATCATCGAGATACACCAAGACGAAATCATTTTTGTAAGGGTTGAAGATGAAGTTCATCATGCAAGAGAACATTGGAGGAGCCTTGACAAGGCCGAAAGACATGACAGTGTATTCATAAGAACCATAGCTTGTTCTGAATGCTGTCTCGGGAATATCTTGTTCACGAATGCGAATCTGATGATAGCCCATACGGAGGTCAAGCTTGGAGAATACTTGAGCACCTTTGAGTTGTTCGAATAGCTCATTGATGTTGGGAAGTGGGTACTTGTTCCTTATTGTCTTCTTGTTCAATGGACGGTAGTCGACACAAAGTCGGTCTGTGCCATCCTTCTTCTTGACAAAAAGAATACCACAACACCATGGAGAAGAACTCGGTCGGATCAGACCCATACGCTCTTGTTCATCGAGGTGTTTCTTCAGCTCCTTCAACTCTTTTGGTCCAAGCTTGTAAGGACGTTTGCAAACAGGTTTCGTGCCAGGCTCAAGATCGATGACGAATTCAACTAGCCGGTGAGGAGGCATTCCTGGAAGCTCTTCTGAAAAGACGTCTTGATATTCACAAACGACTGGAATCTGAGAGATGGCATTCAACTCGCCCTTCTCATTCAGAGAAAACAGTCGAATGGTATCATCACGAGTGGCATAGATAATCACATCCTCAAACGAGTGTGTCAATTGAATCTACCTGGCAGCACAATCAAGCTGAGCCTTGTGCTTAGAAAGCCAATCCATGCCGAGAATTAGATCAATATCCGAGTTACCAAGAACAATAGGAGAAGACAGAAACTTATAGTCGCCCATCTTGATAGAAACATCCAGAACCATGTAGCTTGCGTACAAGCATTTACCCGGTGAGACAACTGCTAACGGACTAGGAAAATCTTGGAAAACCCACTCATGCTTAGATGCAAATGGTCTTGAGATGAAACTAAGTGATGCACCAGTGTCAAAAAGAACTTTTGCAGGAATATCATTAACAGGAAGGTTACCCATGATCATTTCTAAAGAGTCCTCTGCCTGAGCTGCGTTCATCATGTTGACCTTTGCAAACTTGGGATTATGCTTGACCACTGCATTGCTGGCAGATCTCACAGGAGGAGGAGGCGGAAGGCGCCTCTGGTTGAAGCATTTGTTCGCATAGTGCCCTTTCTGCTAACACTTGTTGCACGTAACCTCTGAGAGTGGACCGTGATACGGAGCACTTGACCTTGGAGCATGAGGCTGCGGTTTGTTCTGATAGCCTGGGTTGGGTGGGTGGGAAGATCCATTGCCACCTTTACAATTCTGCTGATAAGGCTGACGGAACGGAGGAGGAGGAGGCAACCAGAACTTTTGCTGCTTAGCTGCCAATTGAGTTGAAGAAGAGTAGGAGTTGCATCCCTGACTCTCTTCTTAGATGCATCGCACTTGAGCTGAGAGGCCTCTTGCTTTAGTGCCATGTTGTAGAAATCATCATACTTGGTCGGCTCAAAAAGCACGAGAGCTAGTTGCAGATCTTCTCTGAGGCCACATCTGAATTGATAAATCATGCTCTTCTCATCTGGGACGTCTGGTTTGGCGAAGTGAGCGAGCCTCTGGAACAGGATGGTGTATTGGTAAACAGACATACTGCCTTGCTTCATATTGTGGAACTCCTCGCGCTTACTCTCAGCAACACTTTGAGGAATGTGGTGAGCTTTGAAGTCTCTGCGGAAATCATCCCAGGTAATCACACGACCTCCTCTGGAATCTTTGTATTGTTGATACCACTCAACAGCTTGGTCTTTGAGTTGGAACGAAGCAAACTTGACAAAGTCCTCAGGCCCGACATTGCTACACTCAAAATGTTTGCAGATATCCACGAGCCAATCGTCAGGGTCTGTGGCCTCGACATAGTTACTGAAGGACTTCGGCTGGTTTGCGAGGAACTGGTTTAGGGTAGCAAACTGAGCTTGATTGTTGCCTTGGCCTTGATTTCCTTGGTTGCGCTCTTGTAAGAGTTGCAAAAGCATCTGCGTGTTGGTGTTGGTAGCGGCCATGAAAGCTTGCCATGCCTCCGGAGGTGGAGGTGGTGGTGGGGGTTCTGGATTCTGACGCGTTGGAGGAGCCATCCCGAAGAGGTTGACATCCGTTAGCATCTTGAAAGACATATATTCAAGCTGAATCGATGGATCGAAATTTCAACATATAGCCTTAACATTCGAACAAGAATGAACGAATGAATTCCAAAGTAAATGATCACACTTTCATAAATTGAGAAGCCACTTAGATGGAGATAGATGAATAAAACAACAAGGTATGGACATGAACAAATAATTGGTAAGGATTACCCAATCACAAACCAAATATCTGCGGGAAGAATACTAGAGCTACAAGAATTCCCACCTATGAAACTTCCGAAACTTTTTGTTTATGCAATCAGGTGTTGGGGATACAGGGGAAGCATAATATCTCACCCAAAACTAGCAAATCCTACATCCAGCTGTATCCATCCTTCAACATATACCCAAGAAACCCTCGGAAATCATTTACCTCAACCTTCGAAAAGCATCCGTTATACGAGTTATGGCAATACTCCCGAACTCCCACCCCAGTACTGGGTGGCGTCGAGGTTATCTCACCAACAACTGCATAAAGGAGATTTTCGATGTCGGCGAACTCAGGTATTCCAGAACTACAACTATAAAATTGTGATGACAACACCTCGGAGCTCAATTCCCCGGGACACTGCCACAACCCCTAAATGTCCGGAGGCACCAAGAACAATGTTCTCGTCACAAAACCATCGGAACGATTCCAAGATGCACGTGTGATCCTAATTTTTTTAGTGAAATTTGAGAAGAAAAGAGTCAAAACTCTACGTCAAGAGGCCTCACCAGAGCAACGAAGGGACTGGGGAGTAAAAAGAATCCTACTCTCCGATATATATAATCCTATAAGACTCAAAACTTTTTTTCTAGACTCAACAACGCCAGCGATTTGATCAAGCAGGGGGCTCCTAAGTCGGGGAAGGCTCTGATTACCAACTTGTAACACCCACGATGCGGCTATATCTCCCACGTGTCGGAGCACAACTTAGAGGCATAGCCGCATAGTAGGCATGTCACAAGAGGGGAAATCTTTACACATCCCATGTACTGAATAAGAAAGGGATAAAGAGTTGGCTTACAATCACCACTTCACACAATACATAAATATAGCATTACATCATCCAGAATACAATCAAGGTCCGACTACGAACCAAAATAAAGACAACCCCAAATGCATAGATCCCCGATCGCCCCAACTGGGCTCCTTTACTGATCGTCCGAAAAAGACACATAGTAACGTCATGAATCCTCGTCGAGCTCCCACTTGAGTTCGGTCGCGCCCCCTGCACCGGCATCATCGGCACCTGCATCTGGTTTTGGAAGTAATCTGTGAGTCACGTGGACTCAGCAATCTCACACTCTAGTGATCAAGACTATTTAAGCTTATGGGTAGGAAAAGGTAGTGAGGTGGATCTACAGCAAGCACTAGCATATATGGTGGCTAACTTACGCAAAAGAGAGTGAGAAGAGAAGAAAAGCACGGTCGAGAAGCTATACAGATCAAGAAGTGATCCTAAAACTACTTACGTTCAAGCATAACACGAGACCATGTTCTCTTACCGGACTCTGCCGAAAAGAGACCATCACCGCTACACACGTTGTTGATCCATTTTTAATTAAGTTAAGTGTCAGGTTTTCTACAACCGGATATTAACAAATTCCCATCTGCCCATAACCGCGGGCACGGCTTTCAAAAGTTCAAAACCCTGCAGGGGTGTCCCAACTTAGCCCATCACAAGCTCTCACGATCAACGAAGGATATTCCTTCTCCCAGGAAGACCCGATCAGACTCGGAATCCCGGTTACAAGACATCTCGACAATGGTAAAACAAGACCAGCAAAGCCACCCAGATGTGCCGACAAATCCCGATAGGAGCTGCACATATCTCGTTCTCAGGGCACACCGGATTGTCTAAACTTCTGGTAGGCCAGCCCAGAGTTGCCCCTGGTGGCCACCGCTGACTGACAAGTTGGACCAACACTCAGAGGAGCACCGGCCCCAGGGGTTTAAAATAAAGATGACCCTTGAGTCCGCGGAACCCAAGGGAAAAAGGCTTAGGTGGAAAATGGTAAAACCAAGGTTGGGCCTTGATGGAGGAGTTTTATTCAAGGCGAACTGTCAAGGGGTTCCCATTATAACCCAACCGCGTAAGGAATGCAAAATCAAGGAACATAACACCAGTATGACGGAAACTAGGGCGGCAAGAGTGGAACAAAACACCAGGCATAAGGTCGAGCCTTCCACCCTTTACAAAGTTTATAGGTGCATTAAAGTAAACAAGATATAATAATGATATCCCAACAATAAATCATGTTCCAACAAGGAACAAACTGCATCTTCACCTGCAACTAGCAACGCTATAAGAGGGGCTGAGCAAAGCGGTAACATAGCCAAACAACGGTTTGCTAGGAAAGGTGGGTTAGAGGCTTGACATGTCAATATGGGAGGCATGATATAGCAAATGGTAGGTATCGCGGCATAGCAATAGAGAGATCAACTAGTGAGGGAGTCCTGGATTAGGGGGTCTCCGGACAGCCGGACTATCTCCATTGGCCAAACTGTTAGACTATGAAGATACAAGATTGAAGACTTCGTCTCGTGTCCGGATGGGACTCTACTTGGCGTGGAAGGCAAGCTAGGCAATACGGATATGGATATCTCCTCCTTTGTAGCCGACCTTGTGTAACCCTAACCCTCTCCGGTGTCTATATAAACCGAAGGGTTTTAGTCCATAGGACAACAACCATAACATACAATCATACCATAGGCTAGCTTCTAGGGTTTAGCCTCTCTGATCTCGTGGTAGATCTACTCTTGTACTACCCATATCATCAATATCAATCAAGCAGGACGTAGGGTTTTACCACCATCAAGAGGGCCCGAACCTGGGTAAAACATTGTGTTGCCTGCCTCCTGTTACCATCCGGCCTAGACGCACAGTTCGGGACCCCGTACCCGAGAGCCGCCGGTTTTGACACCGACATTGGTGCTTTCATTGAGAGTTCCTCTGTGTCGTCGTCGTTAGGCTTGATGGCTCCTACTACCATCGATAGCGATGCGGTCCAGGGTGAGACTTTTCTCCCTGGACAGATCTTCGTATTCGGCGGCTTTGCATTGCAGGCTAATTCGCTTGGCCATCTGGAGCAGATTGAAAGCTACGCCCCTGGCCATCAGGTCAGATTTGGAAGTTTGAACTACACGGCCGACATCCGCGGAGACTTGATCTTTGATGGATTCGAGCCACAGCCGGGCGCGTCGCACTGTCGCGATGGGTATGACCTAGCTCTGCCGCCGAACAGTACCCTAGAGGTTACGCCCGCATCAGCTCCGACCCTTAGCTCGGAGCCAACTGCACCAGTCGAGGACGGGTGGTTAGACACCGCCTCAGGGGCTGCAGTTCCAACGGCGATCGAGCCGAACACCAGCCTAACCCTCTGCGCAGCCCGTGACTCCAAGGTGTCGGACTCTTTTCCGGACTCCGAACCATCCGCGCCCCTGCCAATCGAATCCGATTGGGCGCCGATAATGGAATTCACCGCCGCGGATATCTTTCAGCACTCGCCCTTCGGCGACATTCTGAATTCACTAAGGTCTCTCTCTTTGTCAGGAGAGCCCTGGCCGGATTATGGCCAACAGGATTGGGATGCGGACGACGAAGAAATTCGATGCCCACCCACCACCCACTTCGTAGCCACTGTCGATGATTTAACCGACATGCTCGACTTCGACTCCGAAGACATCGACGGTATGGATGACGATGTAGGAGACGAACATGAACCAGCACCTATAGGGCACTGGAAAGCCACCTCGTCATATGACATATACATGGTGGATACACCCAAAGAAGGCAATGGCGACGGGATAGCAGAGGATGACCCCTCCAAGAAGAAACCCAAATGCCAACGTCAGTGGCGCCGCTCTAAGTCCCGCCAAAGCAAAAGTGGTGATACCGGCACAGGAGATAATAACACTCCGGATAGTGCCGAAGAAAACAACAAACCCCTCCAGCAAGATTTAGAGCAGGAGGATGGAGGAGCCAGCTCTCCTGAGAGAGCGGCAGACGAAGAGGAGGAGGATGACAATCACATGCCCCCCTCCGAAGACGAGGCAAGCCTCGGCGACGATGAATTCGCCGTACCCGTCGAACAAGAGCGCTTCAAGTGCCGGCTTATGGCCACGGCAAATAGCCTGAAGAAAAAGCAGCAGCAGCTTCAAGCTGATCAAGATCTGCTAGCCGACAAATGGACTGAAGTCCTCGCGGCCGAGGAATATAAACTCGAGTGCCCCTCCAATAGTTACCCAAGGCGCAGGTTACTACCCCGACTGGAGGAAGAAGCGTATGATACGGCTGATCGGCCACCTCGTGGCCGCGATAGAGAGGCTTTCTAGCCAAAAGCTCAGCCTCCACCCCAACGCCATTCAAATAAAAAGGCATGGGGAGATACGCCAGACCTGCAAGACATATTGGTGGACAAGGCAAAGCATACAAGATCGATCTACCGATCACGAGGGCGCACCACTCTGCGAGACGACAAATGGCACGCCGGATACAGTAAAAGCAAATCCGGCCGGGCCGAACACAGCGGGCAAGACCCATTCGAGCTGCGTCGCGATATAGCCCAATACAGAGGCGCCACACACCCCTTATGCTTCACAGACGAAGTAACGGAACATCAATTCCCAGAAGGTTTCAAACCTGTAAATATTGAATCATACGAGGGCACAACAGATCCCGCATTATGGATTGAGGATTCCCTCCTCCACATCCACATGGCCCGCGGCGATGACTTACATGCCATCAAATACCTCCCACTAAAGCTCAAAGGACCAGCGCGACATTGGCTTAACAGCTTGCCAGCAGACTCCATTAGCTGTTGGGAAGATATGGAAGCCGCATTCCTCGACAACTTTCAGGGCACTTATGCGCGACCACCAGACGCCGATGATTTGAGCCACATAATTCAGCAGCCAGAAGAGTCGGCCAGGCAATTCTGGACTCGGTTCCTTACAAAGAAAAATCAAATCGTCGACTGTCCGGATGCGGAGGCCTTAGCGGCTTTCAAGCACAACATCCGAGACGAGTGGCTAGCCCGGCACCATGGTTAGGAAAAGCCGAAATCTATGGCAGCTCTCACGACGCTCATGACCCGCTTTTGTGCGGGAGAAGACAGCTAGCTGGCTCGCAGTAATAACATATCAAAGAACCATGGTACCTCAGATACCAAGGACGGCAATAGCAGGTCACGTTGCAACAAGCATAAGCGCCGCATTAACAGCCAAAATACTGAGGATACGGCAGTCAATGCCGGATTCAAAGGCTCTAAACCCGGTCAGCGGAAAAATCCATTCAAACAAAGTACGCCGGGTCCGTCCAGCTAGGACCATATACTCGATCGCTCGTGTCAAATACACGGCACCCCAGACAAGCCAGCCAATCACACCAACAGGGATTGTTGGGTATTCAAGCAGGCCGGCAAGTTAATTGCCAAAAACAAGGACAAGGGGCCGCATAGCAATGATGAGGAGGAGCCCCGGTAGTCGCACACTATAGGACAGAAGAGGTTTCCCCCGCAAGTGCGGATGGTGAACATGATATACACAACCCACATCCCCAAGAGGGAGCGGAAGCGTGCGCTCAGGGACGTATATGCGTTGGAGCTAGTCGCCCCAAAGTTCAACCCTTGGTCCTCCTGTCCGATCACCTTTGATCGCAGGGACCACCCCACTAGTATCCATCATGGCGGATTCGCCGCACTGGTCCTAGACCCAATCATCGACGGATTTCACCTCACTCGAGTCCTTATGGACGGCGGCAGCAGCCTCAACCTACTTTATCAGGACACAGTGCGCAAAATGGGTATAGACCCCTCAAGGATCAAACCCACAAAAACGACCTTTAAGGGTGTTATTCCAGGTGTAGAGGCCCATTGCACAGGCTCAATTACACTGGAAGTGGTCTTCGGATCCCCGGATCACTTCCGAAGCGAAGAGTTAATCTTCGATATAGTCCCGTTCCGCAGTGGTTATCACGCGCTGCTCGGGCGAACCGCATTTGCTAGATTCAATGTGGTACCGCATTATGCATACCTCAAGCTCAAGATGCCAGGACCTTGTGGAGTTATTACAGTCAATGGAAACACAGAGCGCTCTCTCCGAACAAAGGAGCACACCGCAGCCCTCGCAGCAGAAACACAAAGCAGCCTCTCAAGGTAATCAACCAGTTCGGCGCTTCATAGCCCGGACACCTTCAAGCGCGCTCGGGGCAATCGAAAAATAGACCGCCTGGCGCGATCTGAGCTCGCGTAGCAATACGGCGGCCACCCCAATCCCAGCCCAGCGGCGAAACTCGTGCTGCGCGTACATAATTACGCATTAAAAATACCATGGGCACAGGTGGGGAGGGGGGCACAACTGCGTCACGCCCCAAGACGCGGCATAAACCGCACTAGGGGCTTCTCGTTTGGTTATTTTTCTTTTTCTTTTCAGGACCTTAATCTTTGGAAACACTGTCCGGCAGCACTATTGCCGAACACATGATGCAGCAACGAAGGAGGCAGACAGCTACGTTATACCACGGAATTCCCAGGTTGATTACAGTAGCGAGTGAAATATTCAATTTAATATCATTCCTCAGCTTGCCCTTGGAAGGGACATAGTCCTACTCTTTGCTTATCGCACTATCTGTATCACTCTGCTTTAACGCAATTTTTTAATAAACAATGGATGACATTACGACTATTATTGCATTCTTGTTATATATATATCTATATATATATATATATGTGTGTTCGTTAATGACGCCTTGCAAACGTACACTATGGTACGGCCAATACACCAGGGGCTTACGTATCCCACAATGCGGTGTGAAAAGTCCGAACACTTTCACAAGTGCGGCACCCCGAACTTATAGCATTATATGCATCAGCTCCGAATCATGTCTTTGGTCAAATGTTGGGTTTGCCCAGCTCCTATGTTTTGGTACCTTATGTTCCGCTCTATCGGCTAAGGTAGCACTAGGAGAACTACTGCGATTGTGCCCCGGTTCTGCTGGGTTCAACACCTCAGTAGAGAAAGCTAAAACTGACTGTCATGATAAGGCGAGAGACTGGTCACTGTTCGGCGAGGTTTTCAAGTCCCTAAACACTCATGCCGCTTAGAGCGAGGGGCCGGCCCTGTCCGGCTTAAAGGCGTGTATCGCGCCCCGAATTCGGCCTTCCAAATACCAGGGGCTTCGCCGGAATTTAAAATTATAGAATTCTATGGCTAAGTGAGAGTGATAAAGCATCATTAGTCTGGTTGCCTTGTTCGCTGTGCTGAGCACCTCCCTTGAAGGACCAAAACATGGGAACAAGAGTGCTTAGGTTTATCCCGAACACCCCAGCACACGTGGCATGGGGGCAGAAGCCGAGGACTAGCCATCTCTCAGATTGGATAAACAGCCAAACATAAGGTAATATTTTAAATTCCAACAAGCATTGCATATCGCATATGAAACAAGTTTTCATACATACAGGATAAAATGAGCAAGTCTCATTCGAATATTACATCTTTTGAACACTCGTCTGCGATGAGACGGGCACCCGGCAGAACTCCCTCGTAGTACATCTTGGGGTGGCGGTGCTCCTTGCCCTCTGGCGGCCCCTCCTTGATCAGCTTCACGGTGTCTAGCTTGACCCACTGCAATTTCACACGGGCGAAAGCCCGGCGTGCACCTTCAATGCAGACAGATCGCTTGACGATCTCCAGTCGCAGGCAGGCATCCACAAGCCGCCTCACCAGGCCGAAGAAGCTGTTCGGAAGGGTGTCGCCAGGCCACAGCCGAACTATAAAGCTCTTCATGGCTTGATCGGCCGCCTTATGTAGCTCGACCATCTGCTTCAGCTGGTCGCTCATTGGCACCGGATGTTCGGCCTCAGCATACTAAGACCAAAACAGCTTCTCCGTCGAGCTTCCGTCCTCGGCCTGGTAAAATTGTGCGGCATCGGACACACTACGGGGCAAATCTGCGAATGCTCCTGAAGAGCTCCGGATCCGGGTAAGTAATCGGTAATTTACCTTTACATGCTTGCTTTGCATATAGAAAGCCTTACCCGCCGCTATCTTCTTCATCGTGTCAATCTCTTGGAGGGCTTTGTGGGCTTCGGCCTTGGCACTTTTTACACTCTCGAGGGCCATGGCAAGCTCAGACTCCCGCGTCTTGGAGTCAAGCTCCAACGCCTCATGCTTCGCCACAAGAGCCTGGAGCTCTTGCTGCACCTCGTACACCCGAGCCTCGTGCTTCTCTCGCTCGGTGCACTCCTTGGCTGCTTTATCTTCGGCCTTGGTTAGCGCTTGCTTCAGGGTCGCCACCTCGGTCGTGGCCCCTGGCAAACATACGATGATCCTGTCATTTTACAATCGCTTCCTCTTTTTATATATACATAAGACAGGGTATTACTTACCCTTGTTCTCCTCGAGCTGCCTCTTGGCAAGGCCGAGCTCTTTCCTGGACCCCTCGAGGTCCTGCTTCAGTATGGCGACCTCCGCAGTTAGTGCGGCGGATGCCAGCAGCGAAGCCTGCATATGCATATTGACATACTTATATTAGACTCCTGCGATATTATTTGATCCTCTGTTCGGCTTTTCTTTGTGAACACCGAATGAAGCATCAGGGACTACTGTTTATGCGGTAATATTTCTACTACACTTTAAAACACTTACCTCGAAGCCTGTTAGAAGGCTGGCACAGGCTTCAGTCAATCCGCTCTTGGCGGACTAAACCTTCTGGATCACCGCACTCATGATAGTGTGGTGTTCCTCGTCGATGGAAGCACTGCGAAGCTCTTCCAGCAGATTGTCCGGCGCCTCTGGATGGACAGAGGTCACCGGCACAGGCGTCTTGCCCCTCTTAGAAGGAGGTCGCCTGCCCGAGCCTGGAACCGCTGGAGGTTCTGGCACGGTGTTCGGATGAGGGCCGAACTCGGAGCTCTCAGGGGCCCCGTCCCCTCGTCTCCCGGAGTCCGGAAGGTTGCCTTGAGGCGCCTCCGGGACTGTCTCCCCTTGATTCGGTGCCTCTTGAGAAAACACCTCGGCGTCGTCGGCAGGATGAGGGGAGGTGGCGGTCGGGACTGGATCGCTATCCATGTCTGACAAGCCCAAGGAGTCGTCCGATGATACATCGAAACTGGCTCGTGGCGGACTGCATAATTGCGTTCGGCATTAGGGAAAGCAGTGCGACAAAGGAATCCTATGAGTTACTCTGGTATTCGAATACTTACGATCTCCCCGGGGGCTTGACCCTGGGCAACCACTCGTCTTCGCCTTCATCGGCGGCGGTGGAACCGTCCGGAAGGAGAGTCCTTCCCTTCTTGGACCCTCCGGCCTCCCCGGTTGGGGCGGCCTTCCTTTTCTTGTCTCCCCCAGTCGGTGGGGGAGCATCTTCTTCTTCTTCCTCGTCTTCGGGGGAGGAGTGTGCCGCAGAGTTATCGGACAATGAGTCCGATAACACCTGGCGACGGGAACTCTTTCGGGTTCCCTTGGCCTTCTTGGTCTTCTCCGGCACCTTGTGAGGAGCCGGAGTCAACATCTCCGTCAGGAGAGCGCCCGCAGTATCTTCAGGCAAAGGGGCCGGACAGTCGATCTGCCCCGATATCTCCACCCAGTCCTGTCAAAAGCCTGGAGATTAGACCCCGCACATAATTAAGCTAGGGAAAATAAATGTCTTACGGGACGTATTGAACTCACCGAACGCGCTAGGCGCTTTGCGCTTAGTCCACGATCCTCGGTGAGAGAAGGAGGGACCCCGGCGCCCTTGAATAGCACCTTCCAGACGTCCTTGTGCGTCGTATCAAAGAGCTCGCTCAGAGTCTGGTGCTGGGCCGGGTCGAACTCCCATAAGGTAAAATCCCGTTGTTGACACGGGAGGATCCGGCGGATGAGCATAACTTGGACTATGTTGACAAGCTTGAGCTTCTTGCTGGCCATACTCCGGATACATTTCTGGAGTCCGTCCAGCTCCACCGATGAACCCCATGACATGCCCTTTTCCTTCCAGGAAGTGAGCCGTGTAGGGAATCCAGATCGAAACTCGGGGGCTGCCGCCCATTCGGCGTCGCGCGGCTCGGTGATGTAGAACCACGCCGACTGCCATCCCTTTATTGTCTCCACGAAGGAGCCTTCGAGCCATATGACGTTGGGCATCTTTCCCACCATGGCTCCACCGCATTCTGCTTGTTGGCCTCGTACCACCTTCGGCTTGATATTGAAGGTATTTAACCATAGGCCGAAGTGGCGCCGGATGCGGAGGAAAGCCTCACACACGATGATGAACGCCCAAATGTTGAGGATGAAGTTCGGGGCCAGATCATGAAAGTCCAGCCCGTAGTAGAACATGAGACCACGGACAAATGGATGGAGGGGAAACCCTAGTCCACAGAGGAAGTGGTGAAGGAAAACTACCCTCTCATGAGGTTCCGAGGTAGGGACGATCTGCCCCGCGGCGGGCAGCCGATGCGCGAGGTTCGCGGCTAGGTATCCAGCTCCGCGCAGCTTCTTGATGTCTCCCTCCATGACGGAGGAGACCATCCACCTGCCTCCCGCTCCGGACATGATTGGAGAAGGTTGAGGTGGGAAGTGCGGACTTGGGCGCTAGAGCTCGAGTGTGCGAAAATGGATGAGTAAGGGAGGAAGAAGGCGTGAATAGAAAGGTGAATCCTTATCCCTTTATATGGGCGGACGAAACTAAGTGTCCCCAATTGCCTGGAAAACTCGCTTATCCCCCAAGCGCCACAATTGATGGCGCGGTTGGGTTACCCACGCCCGTATTGATGAGAATCCCGTAATAAGGGGACACGATCTCTGCTTTGACAAGACGTGTCGAAAAACTGCCTCGCGTTATGTGTGGGGCTGGTTAAAAGAAACGGTTCGAATAATCACCGGGCCATGACGTAACGTCATGCTGCCAAAACAAGCCAGCAAATTAGATATGCGAAAATATTATTCTCTCTACGGTGGAATGTGGAACTTATTTTGCAGGGTCGGACACTATCCTCATATTCAAATTCTTCTGTGATGTATTCGGAGAAGGAACCCGCCTTGCAATGCCAAAGACAATACTGTGCGCCCGACTCATCGTCATTGAAGCCTGGTTCAGGGGCTACTAAGGGAGTCCTGGATTAGGGGGTCTCCGGACAGCCGGACTATCTCCATTGGCCGGACTGTTAGACTATGAAGATACAAGAGTGAAGACTTCGTCTCGTGTCCGGATGGGACTCTACTTGGCATGGAAGGCAAGCTAGGCAATACGGATATGGATATCTCCTCCTTTGTAGCCGACCTTGTGTAACCCTAACCCTCTCCGGTGTCTATATAAATCGAAGGGTTTTAGTCCATAGGACAACAACCATAACATACAATCATACCATAGGCTAGCCTCTAGGGTTTAGCCTCTCTGATCTCGTGGTAGATCTACTCTTGTACTACCCATATCATCAATATCAATCAAGCAGGACGTAGGGTTTTACCTCCATCAAGAGGGCCCGACCCTGGGTAAAACATCGTGTCCCCTGCCTCCTGTTACCATCCGGCCTAGATGCACAGTTCGGGACCCCCTACCCGAGATCCGCCGGTTTTGACACCGACAACTAGCAAGCAAAGATAGAAGTGATTTCGAGGGTATGGTCATCTTGCCTGCAAAGTTCTCCGAGTTGACGTAAGCTTGATCCTCGTAAGCGTACTCAACGGGTTCCTCGATCACAAACTCATCTCCCGGCTCTACCCAAGGCAAGAACACA
This sequence comes from Triticum dicoccoides, assembly GCF_002162155.2. NCBI lineage: Eukaryota > Viridiplantae > Streptophyta > Magnoliopsida > Poales > Poaceae > Triticum > Triticum dicoccoides. The sequence goes on from NC_041380.1 coordinate 207,450,905, forward strand.
AGCAAAGGAAAACAAAATCAACCACGGTGCAATGCGCAAGCAACATCATGCAAAACATGGCATGATATGCGGGATGTGATATGCAATGCATATGCGTGCTCTGGAAGGAAAAGATTGAACCAGGCCTCAACTTGGCAAACCAAGAGTTCCGCTGGAAATATGAGTTGATTTCGGTCGAAATTGATATAAAAATCACCGGAATCGGATGCACGGTTTGCAAATGGCAAGCAAAACAAGAATGGCACAATTCTACGACTAACAACACGATGCCATCTAAAATGCAACAAGAAACTAAGCTACTGCACTCTAACATAGCAACAAAGCATATGGCAGTGATCTACTCAAGATTCTTGACAAAAGATGAACACTGAGCTACGGCTAAATCACACAATAGCAGGTTCAAACAATCATGGCAAAAGTGGAAAAGATATCAGCTTCACAGACTTAGTGAAAATACTAACATGTCAGGAATTAACATCAGGAAGCAATGTTTAGAGCAAGATATCAACATGCTACAGGAACAGAACATAGCAAAACAAGGCATGGCATGAATCTACTCAAAGCATATAACAAAAGTCACTTACTGACCATAAGCCAAAACGGACCAGAAGATATGATGGCACCCATGTAAACTAGCAAGTTTCGTTAACAGATTCAGACTTGGAAGTTTTTTTTAAACTGGACATGGCAAAAACAGATTTAAGAAGGCCTCTTTGCGAGCTCGATTCACTCATCACAAAGCCTTGCATGACAATCTAAGCATACTACCAGCAAGAAGACATGTTCAAGAAGCTAACCATGGCAAGAACAATCTCATAGCATGCATGGATCAACTACAGCAACCTTGGAAAAATTGATTAACATGTAAACAATCTGCCAGGAACATTTTATAGCAAAAGTAGAGCAAGATTGAGTCATCCTAGGGTACTCCATAAATGCAAACAGGAGCATGGATGGATAGAGCACAACCATATATCAAAATCATCCTTACTGAACATACTCAAACGAAGCATGGATCTCTCTGTAGCAACATGAACACATGGCATAAAAATAACAGCAGGGAAATGACTTGGTGAAATTCTAAGTCCCTGAAATCAGCAATATCACGAGAGCTACTTTGCATGCTTGTGCTAGTCACCACATTGATCAAAAAAGTACATGGCATAAACCTCTGTAAAGATGGCATGGCATAGCCCAAAACACATCTAGAGATCAAGTCCATAGGAAGCACACAACAAATGTAGCAAAAATGACAAATGCTCATAATCTGCTAAGTAACAGGAACTAACATTTTATAGCACTCTTGCACCCATGATTTGGGCATCAAGATGGACTCAAACAAGCATGTCACAATGGAACAAAAAGAAGAGCACATCATGATGAACATTTTGATATATTATGCGCAAGAAACGGAGCTACAATGACAGAGTAATGATGCGATGAACAGGGGCTCAAAATACTGCAGAAAATGACCTAGAGGAAAAAGAGAGGTCAACCCTAGGGTTTGTTGGATCTGAATCTGGACTGCACGGAGCCCGAGGTTGACCGGAGCTCGCTCGTTGGAGATGCTGCAGACGCAACGACATTGGCCTCGCTTTCCTGCTCAAAGCGTCAGCAATGACATTGGCCCTGCCTGGAGTATATTCAATACTCGGATTATACTCTTGAATCATTTTGACCCAACGAGTCTGCCTGAGGTTGAGGTTGGGTTGAGTGAAGATGTACTTGAGACTCTTATGATCAGTGAAGATGTCCACTTTCCTTCCCAACAAGAAATGTCTCCATGTGAAAAGAGCATGGACAACTGTCGCCAACTCGAGGTCATGAGTGGGGTAGTTCTTTTTGTTGGGCTTCAACTGGCGAGAGGTATAGGCCACAACTTTCTTCTCTTGCATTAACACAACACCGAGACCTTGAAGGAAAGCATCACAGAAAACTTCGAATGGTTTGGATTCATCAGGAGGAGTCAGAACCGGAGTTGTGACTAACTTCTCTTTCAGGGTGTTGAAAGCGATGTCACATTCAGGCGTCCAGACATACTTCACATGCTTCTGTAGGAGGTTGGAAAGAGGCTTTGCAATCATAGAGAAATTCTCAACGAATCTTCGACAATAGCTTGCAAGCCCAAGGAAACTGCGGAGCTGCTTCACATTCTGAGGCGGTTCCCAATTCATGATTGCAGACACCTTCTCGGGATTAACAGCTATGCCCTTGGCGGAGATGATATGCCCAAGGTAGAGAACCTCATCGAGCCAGCACTTTGAAAACTTCGCATAGAACTGATGTTCTCTGAGTTTGTCGAGTACTAATCTTAAGTGCTTGGCATGATCCTCTTTGTTCTTGGAAAAGACCAAAATATCATCGAGATACACCAAGACGAAATCATTTGTGTAAGGGTTGAAGATGAAGTTCATCATGCAAGAGAATGTTGGAGGAGCGTTGACAAGGCCGAAAGACATGACAGTGTATTCATAAGAACCATAGCTTGTTCTGAATGTTGTCTTGGGAATATCTTGTTCACGAATGCGAATCTGATGATAGACCATACGGAGGTCAAGCTTGGAGAATACTTGAGCACCTTTGAGTTGTTCGAATAGCTCATTAATGTTGGGAAGTGGGTACATGTTCTTTATTGTCTTCTTGTTCAATGGACGATAGTCGACACAAAGTCGGTCCGTGCCATCCTTCTTCTTGACAAAAGGAACACCACAACCCCATGGAGAAGAACCCGGTCGGATAAGACCCATACGCTCTTGTTCATCGAGTTGTTTCTTCAGCTCCTTCAACTCTTCTGGTCCAAGCTTGTAAGGGCGTTTGCAAATAGGTTCCGTGCCAGGCTCAAGATCGATGACGAATTCAACTAGCCGGTGAGGAGGCATTCCTGGAAGCTCTTCTGAAAAGACGTCTTGATATTCACAAACGACTGGAATCTAAGAGATGGCATTCAACTCGCCCTTCTCATTGAGAGAAAACAGTCGAATGGTATCATCACGAGTGGCATAGATAATCACATCCTCAGACGAGTGTGTCAATTGAAAATCTACCTGGAAGCACAATCAAGCTGAGCCTTGTGCTTAGAAAGCCAATCCATGCCGAGAATTAGATCAATATCCGAGTTACCAAGAACAATGGGAGAAGACAGAAACTTATAGTCGCCCATCTTGATAGAAACATCCGGAACCATGTAGCTTGCGTACAAGCATTTACCCGGTGAGACAACTACTAACGGACTAGGCAAATCTTGGAAAACCCACTCATGCTAAGATGCAAATGGTCTTGAGATGAAACTAAGTGATGCACGAGTGTCAAAAAGAACTTTTGCAGGAATATCATTAACAGGAAGGTTACCCATGATCATTTCTGAAGAGTCCTCTGCCTGAGCTGCGTTCATCATGTTGACCTTTGCAAACTTGGGATTATGCTTGACCACTGCATTGCTGGCAGATCTCACAGGAGGAGGAGGCGGAAGGCGCCTCTGGTTGAAGCATTTGTTCGCATAGTGCCCTTTCTGCTGACACTTGTTGCACGTAACCTCTAAGAGTAGACCGTGATACGGAGATCTTGACCTTGGAGCATGAGGCTGCGGTTTGTTCTGATAGCCTGGGTTGGGTGGGTGGGAAGATCCATTGCCACCTTTACAATTCTGCTGATAAGGCTGACAGGACGGAGGAGGAGGAGGCAACCAGAACTTTTGATGCTTAGCTGCCACTTGAGTTGAAGAAGAAGAAGGAGTTGCATCCCTGACTCTCTTCTTAGATGCATCGCACTTGAGCTAAGCGGCCTCTTGCTTTAGTGCCATGTTGTAGAAATCATCATACTTGGTCAGCTCAAAAAGCACGAGAGCTAGTTGCAGATCTTCTCTGAGGCCGCCTCTGAATTGATAAATCATGCTCTTCTCATCAGGGATGTCTCGTTTGGCGAAGCGAGTGAGCCTCTAGAATAGGATGTTGTACTGGTAAACAGACATACTGCCTTGCTTCTGCTTACGGAACTCCTCGCGCTTACTCTAAGCAACACTTTGAGGAATGTGGTGAGCTTTGAAGTCTCGGCGGAAATCGTCCCAGGTAATCACATGAGCTCCTCTGGAATCTTTGTATTGTTGATACCACTCAGCAGCTTGGTCTTTAAGTTGGAACGAAGCAAACTTGACAAAGTCCTCAGGCCTGACATTGCTAGGGTTTTGACTCGGATTTTGACGGGGAGGACAAATTTATAGGTAGAGGGAGCTAGGAGAGTCCAAATGAGGTGCGGTTTTCGGCCACGCGATCGTGATCAAACGGCCGAGAGGATGGAGGGGGTTTGGTTGGGTTATTGGGCCACTTTGGAGGGATGTTGGGCTGCAAGACACACGAGGCTTTTACGGTTCCCCTGTTAACCATTGGAGTATCAAACGGACTCCAAATGGCACGAAACTTGACAGACGGTCTACCGGTGGTGTACCAAGGCCGCTTGGCAAATCTCGATCCATTCTGAGAAATTTTAACACCTGCACACGAAAAGAGGCAACAGGGGGCGCCGGAGGACATAGGAGTGTCGGATTGCAAAATGGACAACGGGGAAAATGCTCGGATGCATGAGACGAACACGTATGCAAATGCGATGCACACGATGACATGATATGAAATGCAGGACATGAACAAAATGCAAAACGAAGACAAACCCCAACCACGAGGGAATATCATAACTTAGGGCCGAAAATGGCAAGAGTTGGAGTATAAATATGGTAAGTTACATCCGGGGTGTTACATCAGGTAGTCGCGGACTCATTCGGGCCTTGAACGCGCAGCGGGAGCTGGCGGGGCTTGGGCGGTCGTTTGTAGGTGTTGGTGAAGTTGCGGATGAACACTTCGGTGAAATCCACCAAGATGTTGACGATGTAGGGCTTGAGGCTGTTAAGCCACGTCCGGGCCATGCTCTCGAGCATGAGCGGGACGTACTTCACGGCAATGCGCTTGTTGCCGTTTGCTATGCTGTCGGCTGTGAAGTAGTCCACCAGCCAATCCTCCGGCTTCACGGAGCCGTTGTACTTGGGTGTGTCTCTTGGGAGCGAGAACCCTTTGGGGAAGGGCTCATCATGAATGCGGGGGCCGAAGCAAGGTGGGCCCATTGCGTCTTCTTCCAGCGCCAGGGATCGCGCCAGGCGGTCAATCCAGTGGCGGGCGTCGTTCTCTCCGACTCCCTGATACGTCTTCGTCGTATCTACTTTTCCAAACACTTTTGCCCTTGTTTTGGACTCTAATTTGCATGATTTGAATTGAACTAACCCGGACTGACGTTGTTTTCAGCAGAATTTCCATGGTGTTATTTATGTGCAGAAACAAAAGTTCTCGGAATGACTTGAAACTCCACGGAGATTATTTTTGGAAAAATAATAAAAACTGGCAAAGAATCAAGGCCAGGGGGCCCACACCCTAGCCATGAGGGTGGGGGCGCGCCTGCCCCCCTGGGCGCGCCCCCTGCCTCATGGGCCCTCTGGAGCTCCACCAACCTCAACTCCAACTCCATATATTCGTGTTCGGGGAGAAAAAAATAAAGAAGAAGGATTCATCGCGTTTTACGATACGGAGCCGCCGCCAAGCCCTAAACTCTCTCAGAAGGGCTGATCTGGAGTCCGTTTGGGGCTCCGGAGAGGGGAATCCGTCGCCATCGTCATCATTAACCTTCCTCCATCACCAATTTCATGATGCTCACCACTGTGCATGAGTAATTCCATCGTAGGCTTGCTGGACGGTGATGGGTTGGATGAGATTTATCATGTAATCGAGCTAGTTTTGTTAGGGTTTGATCCCTAGTATCCACTATGTTCTGAGATTGATGTTGCTATGACTTTGCTATGCTTAATGCTTGTCACTAGGGCCCGAGTGCCATGATTTCAGATCTGAACCTATAATGTTTTCATGAATATATGTTAGTTCTTGATCCTATGTTGCAAGTCTATAGTCACCTACTCTGTGTTATGATCCGGCAACCCCGAAGTGACAATAATCGGGACCACTCCCGGTGTAATGCCCCGAGGCCGATGTGCCAGGTGTCCTCCAGTTATTCGCTGTTGTTGCGTTGTCATTCGCTTGCGTGTTGCATTGCATATCATGTCATCATGTGCATTTCATTCCGTTTTGCATTCCGGCGCTTCGTTCTCCTCCGGTGGTCTTTTCTACCTTTCTTTTGTGTGTGGGAATTAAACATTTCCGGATTGGACCGAGACTTGCCAAGCGGCCTTGGTTTACTACCGGTAGACCGCCTGTCAAGTTTCGTACCATTTGGACTTCGTTTGATACTCCAACGGTTAACCAAGGTTCCGAAAAGGCCTCGTGTGAGTTGCAGCCCAACACCCCTCCAATTTGACCCAAAACCCACCTAACTCTGCTCCATCATCTCGGTCGTTCGATCACGATCGCGTGGTCGAAAACCGCACCTCATTTGGACTCTCCTAGCTCCCTCTACCTATAAATATGTGATCCCCTCCGAATTTTCGTGCAGTCCAAACCCTAACCTTCGTCCACCTCGCGCCGCCGGACAATTTCATCTGCGCCGGACATGTCCGCCGCCCTCAGCCACCTCACTCCGACCAACCGGAGAGCGCCACCTCACTGCCGCCAGCGCCCTCACCCACTCAGCGCGCGACATGTCAGCACCGCCACCCTCTCTCTCCTCTCCCTCCACCGCGCCGGCCCTGCAGGCCCATCGCAGGCCCGCGCTGGCCCGAGCCGCCGTTGTCCGAAACTTGCGGGAGCCCGATCTAGGGCCTCGTCGCCGTTCCTCTGCGCCACCTCGTCCGGCTCGCCTGAGCAGCTCGCCGGCGACCCCCAGCTCGCCGCAGTAGGGACCCGACGCCATGGAGTTCGCCGCCGCCGGCCACGTCTTCACCCGAACCCGGCCGGGATCCACCGGATCTAGCCCCGCCGGACCAGGATCCGCCGTCCCCGCTTCCCCGGTGCCGTTCCCTCGCCGGCTCGTCGCCCAGCCTCGCCGGTGTCGTCGCCATGGATCTCCGCCTCGCCCTGCCTCCCTGATCCGATCGGGAGACGACGAGCGCCCCCGTTGACTCCTCCGCGGGCCCCGAGTCCGGCCCAGCGCGCCGCCCCGCCTCGTCCTGCCTCCTCCTTCTTCGTGGGCTGGCCCAGCTTCCCCAGCCAGCGCAGCGCAGCGCCAAGCCCAGCTCCAGATCCGCGCCGCCCTAGCCTGGCCCAGCTCCCACGCGCGGCCTAGCGAGCCCCTTCGCGGCCTGCCTCTTCCACCGTCCGGGCCAAAGCCCATGGGTGAGGCCACACCCCAGCGCCCCGCCTCTGTTTTTCCTCCTGTTGGGCCAGCTTGATTCGGCCCGAGTCACTGTTTTTATTTCGCGAACGAATTTACTAATTTTCCAGAGAAAACCTGTTTTACAGAATAGTCCCCCTAGATCATGCATTTAATAACTCACAATTCGTGCGTCGGATTAAAATGTTTTATATATGAAACTTGCTCAGAATTTTGTGTAGATTAATAATATCCAACTTTCATCTATGTTTAAAATGTTTAAAATGATGTTTGTTTAAAATTGCTCCTATGCCATGCTAAAATGATTTAATTCATAACTAAATAACCGTAACTCCGAATTTAATAAACTTTATATGTAATTGGGGTAGAATTTTTCCTAGTTTATCATGGTGGCCTTACTTTGCATGTTTAACAACCCTAAAATTGTGTTTAGGGCAGAACAGGACCTAATATAAAATATGCATATGGGGATTTACCGGAATTTGTTGTTTGTTGTTCCCGGCCTCATTTAAACTTGACTAGATAGCTAGTTTTCATTTGCTTCACCCTCTTGCCATGTTTAACAACATTTAATATTGTTGGGTACGTAAACGAGATCGAACTAAATAAGTCATGTGGTGTTTCGTCAATATGCAACGGAGTTGCATATTGAGCTCCACTTAATTTGTAGGATTGTTTGTGCACTTTGCCATGCCATGCTTCATTAAACCGGACATGCATTATACTCGATTGTGCATCATGCCATGTTGATGTGTTGGTTGTTTACTATGTGTGCGCTTTCTTTTCCAGTGTTTGCTTCTTCGGGTTGGTTCCGTTAACGTCGCGCTTGTGAGGATCCGTTCGTCTACGTCCGTTTATCTTCTTCATGGACTCGTTCTTCTTCCTTGTGGGATTTCAGGCAAGATGATCATACTCTCGAAATCACTACTATCTTTGTTATGCTAGTTTTTGCTCGCTCTTTTGCTATGCCATTGCTACGATGCCTACCACTTGCTTGAAAGCCTCCCAAATTGCCATGTCAAACCTCTAACCCACCTTTGTCCTAGCAAACCATTGATTGGCTATGTTACCGCTTTGCTCAGCCCCTCTTATAGCGTTGCTAGTTGCAGGTGAAGATTGGAGGCCGTTCCTTGTTGGAACATTTATTTACTTGTTGGGATATCATTATATTATCTTGGTATCTTAATGCATCTATATACTTGGTTAAGGGTGGAAGGCTCGGCCATATGCCTGGTGTTTTGTTCCACTCTTGCCGCCCTAGTTTCCGTCATATCAGTGTTATGTTCCCGAATTTTGCGTCCCTTACACGGTTGGGCTATAATGGGAACCCCTTGACAGTTCGCCTTAAGTAAAGCTCTTCCAGCAATGCCCAACATTGGTTTTACCATTCGCCACCTAGCCTTTTTTCCCTTGGGTTAGGCCAGCCCAAGGGTCATCTTATTTTAACCCCCCGGGGCCAGTGCTTGTCTAAGTGTTGGTCCGAACTGAGTAGACTGCGGGGCCACCTCGGGGAAACTTGAGGGCTAGTTTTACTCGTAGGATGTCTCATCCGGTGTTGCCCTGAGAACGAGATATGTGCAGCTCCCATCAGGATGTCGGCGCATCGGGCGGTGTTGCTGGTTTAGTTTTACCCTGTCGAAATGTCTTGTTGTACCGGGATACCGAGTCTGATCGGAATGTCTCGGGTGGAGGTCTATTCCTTCGTTGACCGTGAGAGCTTGTCATGGGCTAAGTTGGGACACCCCTGCAGGGATTTGAACTTTTGAAAGCCGTGCTCGCGGTTATGGGCAGATGGGAATTTGTTAACGTCCGGTTGTAGAAAACCTAAAGTCGACCCTAATTAAAATGAATCAACCGCGTGTGTAACTGTGATGGTCTCTTTCCGGCGGAGTCCGGGAAGTGAACACGGTTGTTGGAGTTATGCTTGACGTAGGTTGTTTGAGGATCACTTCATGATCATACTTTTATCGACCGTGCTTTGCCTTCTCTTCTCGCTCTCATTTGCGTATGTTAGCCACCATATATGCTAGTCGCTTGCTGCAGCTCCACCTCATACCTTTAACTTACCCATAAGCTTAAATAGTCTTGATCGCGAGGGTGCGAGATTGCTGAGTCCCTGTGGCTCACAGATACTTCCAAAACCAGCTTGCAGGTGCCGATGAGTCCGTGCAGATGACGCAACCAAGCTCAGGAGGAGCTCAATGAAGATCTTGTCCTTTGTGTTGTTCCGTTTCCAGTTGATCAGTAGTGGAGCCCAGTTGGGGTCGATCGGGGACCTTCGTCGCATTTGGGGTTCTTCTTTTATTTTGGTTCCGTAGTCGGACCTTGATTGTATTTGTATGATGTAATGCTTTATTCATGTAATTGTGTGAAGTGGCGATTGTAAGCCAACTATGTAATCTCTTTCCCTTATTATATTACATGGGTTGTGTGAAGATTACCTCACTTGCGACATATGCCTTCAATGCGATTATGCCTCTAAGTCGTGCCTCGACACGTGGGAGATATAGTCGCATCGAGGTTGTTACACCCGGTGATGACCGTAGTTTGAGGAATTCATGTATTCACTATGTGTTAATGCTTTGGTCCGGTACTCTATTAAAAGGAGGCCTTAATATCCCTTAGTTTCCACTAGGACCCCGCTGCCATGGGAGGGTAGGACAAAATATGTCATGCAAGTTCTTTTCCATAAGCACGTATGACTATATTCGGAATACATGCCTACATTACATTGATGAATTGGAGTTGGTTCTGTGTCACCCTAGGTTATGACTCTTACATGATGAACCGCATCCGGCATAATTCTCTGACAATACCTGAGAATATTCTTTGGCTCCCCTTGTGTCGAATCAATAAATTTGGGTTGAATACTCTACCCTCGAAAACTGTTGCGATCCCCTATACTTGTGGGTTATCAAGACTACTTTCTGGCGTCGTTGCCCGGGGAGCATAGCTCTATTCTTTGAGTCACTTGGGATTTATATCTGCTTATCATTATGAAGAACTTGAGAGATCCAAAAACCAAGATTTATCCCTCAACTACGAGGGGAGGTAAGGAACTGCCATCTAGCTCTGCACTTGATTCACCTTCTGTTTTGAGTAAGCTTGCGACACCTAAACCTGCTTCTGCTATAATTCTAATATGTCGCATATTATTGATGATGCCACATCTGCTAAGCATGATACTTATGATGAAACTACTTCTATGCTTGATACTACTGTGCCACTTGGTGAATTTCTTGATGAACAACTTGCTAGGGCTAGAGACAATGAAATTATTGAAACTGATAATACTGATGAAAGTAATGATGAAGGCTCTCCTAATAAATATGAATTACCCGTTGTGCCTGAGGGCTATGTTATGGATGAAGAAACTAAAAGAGACTTTCTTGCTTGCAATGATAGAAGTGATCTTAAGAAATTATTAGCTAAGCTTAAACAAAAAACTCGGAATGCTAGAATGAAATATGATCCTGCTTATGCTACTTTACCTATCTTTGTTACTGATATGGATTATGAATTCTCTATTGATGCTGACATAATTACTTTTGTTGAATCTGATCCTTTTTATGGTTATGAATCTGAAACTGTTGTGGAACATCTTACTAAATTAAATGATATAGCCACCTTGTTCACTAATGATGAGAAAACTCGCTACTTTTATATCCTTAAAATATTTCCATTCTCATTAAAGGGTGATGCTAAGATATGGTTTAATTCTCTTGATCCTGGTTGTGTGCATAGTCCCCATGATATGATTTATTACTTCTCTACAAAATATTTCCCTGCTCATAAGAAACAAGCTGCCTTAAGGGATATATATAATTATGTGCAAATTGAAGAAGAGGGTCTCCCACAAGCTTGGGGGAGGCTTATCCAATTACTTAATGCTTTGCCTGATCATCCTCTTAAGAAAAATGAAATACTTGATATCTTTTATAATGGACTAACCGATGCTTCCAGAGATTACGTGGATAGTTGTGTTGGTTCTGTTTTCAGGGAAAGAACACCGGATGAAGCTGAAATTCTATTGAATAATATGTTTAAAAATTAAAATAATTGGACACTTCCTGAGCCTATTCCTAAACCAACTCCGAAGAAAAGGGTGTTCTATTTCTCAGTCCTGAAGATATGCAAGAGGCAAAGAAATCTATGAAAGAAAAGGGTATTAAAGCTGAAGATGTTAAGAATTTACCATTTATTGAAGAAATACATGGTCTTAATTTATCGCCTACTGAAGAAATACATGGTCTTGATAACCCGACACAGGTAGTAAAGGTTAATTCTCTCTATAGATATGATAAAGGTGAAATCCCATTTACTAAGTTTGCTAGCTCATGCTTGGATGAGTTTGATAACTTTATGGTTAAGCAAGAAAACTTCAATGGTTATATTGGTAGAGAACTAAAACGCAATGCTAATATGCTTGAACACTTGGGTGATTATATGGCTAATGTTAAAGGTGAACTTAAACTTATTAGTAAACATGCTTCTATGGTTACCACTCAAGTAGAACAAGTACTTAAAGCTCAGAATGATTTGCTCAATGAATTAAATAGTAAGAAAAATGATAATGTTGTTAGATTTATCACTAGAGGTGGTAAAATGACTCAGGAACCCTTGTATCCTGAGGGCCATCCTAAGAGAATTGAGCAAGATTCTCAGAGAAATAATATAGATGCACCTAGTCCTTCCAAAAGGAAGAAAAAGAAAAATGATAGGACTTTGCATGCTTCTAGTGAACCTGTTATTGACACACCTGAGAATCCCAATGATATCTCTATTTCTGATGTTGAAACACAATCTGGTAATGAACATGAAGCTAGTAATAATGTTAATGATAATGTTCATGTTGATGCTCAACCTAGCAATGATAATGATATCGAAATAGAACCTGTTGTTGATCTTGATAACCCACAATTAAAGAATCAACGTTATGATAAGAAAGACTTTGTTGCTAGGAAGCACGGTAAAGAAAGAGAACCTTGGGTTCAGAAACCCATGCCTTTTCCTCCTAAACCATCCAAGAAAAAGGATGATGAGGATTTTGAGCGCTTTGCTGAAATGATTAGACCTATCTTTTTGCGTATGCGATTAACTGATATGCTCAAAATGAATCCTTATGCTAAGTACATGAAAGAAATTGTTACTAATAAAAGAAAGATACCGGAAGCTGAAATTTCCACCATGCTTGCTAATTATACTTTTAAAGGTGGAATACCTAAGAAACTAGGAGATCCCGGAGTACCAACTATACCACGCTCCATTAAAAGAAACTATGTTAAAACTGCTTTATGTGATCTTGGATACGGTGTTAGTGTTATGCCTCTCTATTTATATCGTAGACTTGATTTGAATAAGTTGACACCTACTGAAATATCTTTGCAAATGGCTAATAAGTCAACTACTATACCTGTTGGTATTTGTGAGGATGTGCGTGTTGTGGTTGTAAACATTACTATTTTAACGGACTTTGTTATTCTTGATATTCCCGAGGGCGATAGTATGTCTATTATTCTTGGAAGACCCTTTTTGAATACTGCAGGGGCTGTTATTGATTGCAACAAAGGCAATGTCACTTTTCATGTTAATGGTAATGAGCATACGGTACACTTTCCGAGGAAACAACCTCAAGTCCATAGTATCAATTCTATTGGAAAATTTCCATTGATTGTTTCTGGAGGTTTTGAATTTCCTCTACCTACTGTCAAGAAGAAATATGATATTTTTATTGTTGGGGATGTCCATATCCCCGTTGAGGTAACCTAGTGTTATTCAAAATTTCTCCGGTTCTATGTTATTCGGAATGGGTTTGTTAACAAGACCTGATCAACCTTGTTAGTGGATTCCTTTTGATGAGCATGAGATGGATGAAGCTAGAAAACACAACTCTCTGTACCCTTTTTTTACTTTTTGTTATTTATATTAAATAAAGCAAAAAATAGTAATTTATGTCTGTTCTCTGAATTATCCATGCAATATAAAAATACCCCGAAAATAAAAGTTCTCCAAATGCCCTGAAAAAGAGAGGTCAACCCTAGGGTTTGTTGGAACTGGATCTGGACTACACGGAGCCCGAGGTTGACCGGAGCTCGCTCGCCGGAGATGCTGCAGACGCCGGAGGAAGGAAGAAGACGGCCGGCGTCGAGGGAGAGGGGCGGCGGCACCGGCGGGGTGCTCCTACGAAGGAGAGGGGCGGCGGCACCCCGGCGAGGCGATGCATGGAAGGGGAGCGGCGGCACCCAGCGATGGTGGCTGACGGAGAGCGTCGACGAAGATGAGGCGCCGGCATCGAGGGAGAGCAGCGGAGGACGCGGCGCGGACAGGCGGAAGCGGGCGGCGCGACGACGGGCCTCGGGCGGCAGGCGGAGGCCGGCGCGCGGGCTCGCGCGGGCCTGACTCGGGCCCCGCGGGCCGCGGCGGCGGTGGGCGGCAGAGAGGGCACGTGGCGTGCCCTGATTGGCCGCGAGCGGCGGCGGATCCTGTCTGGCGCGGACTTGACGTGTCCGGCGGCGGAGTGGGGAAGGAGCTAGGGTTTTGACCCGGATTTTGACGGGGAGGACAAATATATAGGTAGAGGGAGCTAGGAGAGTCCAAATGAGGTGCGGTTTTCGGCCACGCAATCATGATCGAACGGCCGAGAGGATGGAGTGGGTTTGGATGGGTTATTGGGACACTTTGGAGGGGTGTTGGGCTGCAACACACACGAGGCCTTTACGGTTCCCCGATTAACCGTTGGAGTATCAAACAGACTCCAAATGGCACGAAACCTGACAGGCGGTCTACCGGTGGTGTACCAAGGCCGCTTGGCAAATCTCGGTCCATTCCGAGGAAGTTTAACACCCGCAGATGAAAAGAGGCAACAGGGGGCGCCGGAGGACATGGGAGTGTCAGATTGCAAAACGGACAACTGGGAAAATGCTCGGATGCATGAGACGAACACGTATGCAAATGCGATGCACATGATGACATGATATGAAATGCATGACATGAACAAAATGAAAAACGAAGACAAAACCCAACCACGAGGGAATATCCTTAGGGCCGAAAATGGCAAGAGTTGGAGTACAAATATGGTAAGTTACATCCGGGGTGTTACATCAGGTAGTCGCGAGTGGACTCATCCGGGCCTTGAACGCACAGCGAGAGCTGGTGGGGCTTGGGCAGCCGTTTTTAGGTGTTGGTGAAGTTGCGGATGAACACTTCGGTGAAATCCACCAAGCTGTTGGCGCGGTAGGGCTTGAGGCTGTTAAGCCACGTCTGGGCCGTGCCCTAGAGCATGAGCGGGATGTACTTCACGGCAACGCGCTTGTTGCCGTTTGCTATGCTGATGGCTGTGGAGTAGTCCACCAGCCAATCCTCCGTCTTCACGGAGCCGTTGTACTTGGGCGTGTCTCTTGGGAGTGAGAACCCTTTGAGGAAGGGATCGTCGCGAATGCGGGGGCCGAAGCAAGGCGGGCCCATTGCGTCTTCTTCTTCCAGCACCAGGGATCGCGCCAGGCGGTCAATCCGGTGGCGGGCGTCGTTCTCTCCGACTCCCTGATACGTCTCCGTCGTATCTACTTTTCCAAACACTTTTGCCCTTGTTTTGGACTCTAATTTGCATGATTTGAATGGAACTAACTCGGACTGACGCTGTTTTCTACAGAATTGCCATGGTGTTATTTATGTGCAGAAACAAAAGTTCTCGGAATGACCTGAAACTCCACGGAGATTATTTTTGGAAATAATAAAAAATACTGCCAAAGAATCAAGGCCAGGGGGCACAACCTAGCCACGAGGGTGGGGGCACGCCTGCCCTCCCTGGGCGCGCCCCCCTACCTCATGGCCCCCCTGGAGATCCATCGACCTCAACTCCAACTCCATATATTCGTGTTTAGGGAGAAAAAAATAAATAAGAAGGATTCATAGTGTTTTACGATATGGAGCCGCCGCCAAGCCCTAAACTCTCTCAGGAGGGCTGATCTGGAGTCCGTTCGGGGCTCCGGAGAGGGGAATCCGACGCCATCGTCATCATCAACCTTCCTCCATCACCAATTTCATGATGCTCACCGCTGTGCATGAGTAATTCCATCATAGACTTGCTGGACGGTGATGGGTTGGATGAGATTTATCATGTAATCGAGTTAGTTTTGTTAAGGTTTGATCCCTAGTATCCACTATATTCTGAGATTGATGTTGCTATGACTTTGCTATGCTTAATGCTTGTCACTAGGGCCCGAGTGCCATGATTTCAGATCTGAACCTATTATGTTTTCATGAATATATGTGAGTTCTTGATCCTATGTTGCAAGTCTATAGTCACCTACTATGTGTTATGATCCGGCAACCCCGAAATGACAATAATAGGGACCACTCCCGGTGATGACCATAGTTTGAGGAGTTCATGTATTCACTATGTGTTAATGCTTTGGTCCGGTACTCTATTAAAAGGAGGCCTTAATATCCCTTAGTTTTCACTAGGACCCCGCTACCACGGGAGAGTAGGACAAAAGATGCCATGCAAGTTCTTTTCCATAAGCACGTATGACTATATTCGGAATACATGTCTACATTACATTGATGAATTGGAGCTGGTTCTGTGTCACCCTAGGTTATGACTGTTACATGATGAACCGCATCCGGCATAATTCTCTATCACCGATCCATTGCCTACGAGCTTTCCATATATTGTTCTTCGCTTATTTACTTTTCCGTTGCTATTTTTATCATCACTATAAAACACCAAAAATATTACTTTTGCTACCTTTACCTTTTGCTATCATTACCACTACTATCATATTACTTTGCTACTAAACACTTTGCTGCAGATATTAAGTTTCCAGGTGTGGTTGAATTGACAACTCAGCTGCCAATACGTGAGAATATTCTTTGGCTCCACTTGTGTTGAATCAATAAATTTGGGTTGAATACTCTACCCTCGAAAATTGTTGCGATCCCCTATACTTGTGGGTTATCAAGACTATTTTCTGGCGTCGTTGCCGGGGAGCATAGCTCTATTATTTGAGTCACTTGGGATTTATATCTGCTTATCATTATGAAGAACTTGAGAGATCCAAAATCCAAGATTTATCCCGCAACTACGAGGGGAGGTAAGGAACTACCATCTAGCTCTGCACTTGATTCACCTTCTGTTTTGAGTAAGCTTGCGACACCTAAACCTGCTTCTGCTATTAATTCTGACATGCCGCATATTATTGATGATGCCACATATGCTATGCATGATACTTATGATGAAACTACTTCTATGCTTGATACTACTGTGCCACTTGGTGAATTTCTTGATGAACAACTTGCTAGGGCTAGAGATAATGAAATTATTGAAACTGATAATACTGATGAAAGTAATGATGAAGGCTCTCCTAATATATATGAATTACCCGTTGTGCCTGAGGGCTATGTTATGGATGAAGAAACTAAAAGAGACTTTCTTGCTTGCAATGATAGAAGTGATCTTAAGAAATTATTAGCTAGTCTTAAACAAAAAACTCTGAATGCTAGAATGAAATATGATCCTGCTTATGCTACTTCACCTATCTTTGTTACTGATAAGGATTATGAATTCTCTATTGATCCTGACATAATTACTTTTGTTGAATCTGATCCTTTTTATGGTTATGAATATGAAACTGTTGTGGCACATCTTACTAAATTAAATGATATAGCCACCTTGTTCACTAATGATGAGAGAACTTGCTAATTTTATATCCTTAAAATATTTCGGTTCTCATTAAAGGGTGATGCTAAGATATGGTTTAATTCTCTTCATCCTGGTTGTGTGCGTAGTCCCCAGGATATGATTTATTACTTCTCTGCCAAATATTTCCCTGCTCATAAGAAACAAGCTACCTTAAGGGATATATATAATTACGTGCAAATTGAAGAAGAGAGTCTCCCACAAGCTTGGGGGAGTCTTATCCAATTACTTAATGCTTTGCCTGATCATCCTCTTAAGAAAAATGAAATACTTGATATCTTTAATAATGGACTAACCGATGCTTCCAGAGATTACCTGGATAGTTATGCTGGTTCTGTTTTCAGGGAAAGAACACCGGATGAAGCTAAAATTCTATTGAATAATATGTTGACAAATGAAAATAATTGGACACTTCCTGAGCCAATTCCTGAGCCTATTCCTAAACCAACTCCGAAGAAAAGGGGTGTTCTATTTCTCAGTCCTGAAGATATGCAAGAGGCAAAGAAATCTATGAAAGAAAAGGGTATTAAAGCTGAAGATGTTAAGAATTTACCATCTATTGAAGAAATACATGGTCTTAATTTACCGCCTACTGAAGAAATACATGGTCTTGATAACCCGACACAGGTAGTAAAGGTTAATTGTCTCCATAGATATGATAAAGCTGAAATCCCATTTACTAAGTTTGCTAGCCCATGCTTGGATGAGTTTGATAACTTTATGGTTAAGCAAGAAAACTTCCATGCTTATGTTGGTAGAGAACTAAAACGCAATCCTGATATGCTTGAACACTTGGGTGATTATATGGCTAATGTTAAAGGTGAACTTAAACTTATTAGTAAACATGCTTCTATGGTTACCACTCAAGTAGAACAAGTACTTAAAGATCAGAATGATTTGCTCAATGAATTAAATAGTAAGAAAAATGATAATGTTGTTAGAGTTATGACTAGAGGTGGTAAAATGACTCAGGAACCCTTGTATCCTGAGGGCCATCCTAAGAGAATTGAGCAAGATTCTGAGAGAAATAATATAGATGCACCTAGTCCTTCCAAAAGGAAGAAAAAGAAAAATGATAGGACTTTGCATGCTTCTAGTGAACTTGTTATTGACACACCTGAGAATCCCAATGATATCTCTATTTCTGATGCTGAAACACAATCTAGTAATGAACATGAAGCTAGTAATAATGTTAATGATAATGTTCATGTTGATGCTCAACCTAGCAATGATAATGATATCGAAATAGAACCTGTTGATCTTGATAACCCACAATCAAAGAATCAACGTTATGCTAAGAAAGACTTTGTTGCTAGGAAGCACAGTAAAGAAAGTGAACCTTGGGTTTAGAAACCCATGCCTTTTCCTCCTAAACCATCCAAGAAAAAGGATGATGAGTATTTTGAGCGCTTTGCTGAAATGATTAGACCTATCTTTTTGTCTATGCGATTAACTGATATGCTCAAAATGAATCCTTATGCTAAGTACATGAAAGAAATTGTTACTAATAAAAGAAAGATATCGGAAGCTGAAATTTCCACCATGCTTGCTAATTATACTTTTAAAGGTGGAATACCTAAGAAACTAGGAGATCCCGGAGTACCAACTATACCATGCTCCATTAAAAGAAACTATGTTAAAACTGCTTTATGTGATCTTGGAGCCGGTGTTAGTGTTATGCCTCTCTCTTTATATCGTAGGCTTGATTTGAATAAGTTGACACCTACTGAAATATCTTTGCAAATGGCTGATAAATCAACTGCTATACCTGTCGGTATTTGTGAGGATGTGCCTGTTGTGGTTGTAAACTTTACTATTTTAACAGACTTTGTTATTTTTGATATTCCCGAGGACGATAGTATGTATATTATTCTTGGAAGACCCTTTTTGAATACTGCAGGGGCTGTTATTGATTGCAACAAAGGCAATGTCACTATTCATGTTAATGGTAATGAGCATACGGTACACTTTCCGAGGAAACAACCTCAAGTCCACAGTATCAATTCTATTGGAAAAAATCCATCGATTATTTTTGGAGGTTTTGAATTTCCTCTACCTACTATCAAGAAGAAATATGATATTCTTATTGTTGGGGATGTCCATATCCCCATTGAGGTAACCTAGTGTTATTCGGAATTTCTCCGATTCCATGTTATTCGGAATGGGTTTGTTAACAAGACCTGATCAACCTTGTTAGTGGATTCCTTTTGATGATCATGAGATGGATGAAGTTTGAAAACACAACTCTCTGTACCCTTTTTTTACTTTCTGTTATTTATATTAAATAAAGCAAAAATAGTAATTTCTGTCTGTTCTCTGAATTATCCGTGCAATATAAAAATACCCCGAAAATAAAAGTTCTCCAAATGCCCTGAAATTTAAATATGATTTTTTCTGGAATATTTGAGAATATCTGGCACTGGGAACACTGCAGGGGGAGCAAGCACCTGGCCACGAGGGTCCATGGCGCGCCCACCCCCTGGGCGCGCCCCCTCCCTCATGGGCCCACGGTGGCTCCCCTCCACTTATTTCTGCACCCACACACTTCTTCTTCCTCCCACAAACACCACTAACCAGCTCAAACCCGAGTCCAAGCTCATTTTGTTGCGATTTTCGATCTCCTTGCTCAAAGCACCTGTCACAAAACTGCTTTGGGGGATTGTTCCTTGGTATGTGACTCCTCCATTGGTCCAATTAGTTTTTGTTCTAGTGCTTTATTCATCACAAATTATGCTGCCTAGGTGACCATGTTCTTGAGCTTGCATGTCAAATTTATATGGTTCCAAGTAGTTCTAATGCATGATATAGGCTCTAGGCACTTGTAGGAGTAGTTGCTATCAATTTGTTGAGTTTGGCTTACTTTTATTTGAAGTTACTAAAATTTCAGAATTTTTCAGAAAATAATGAAGAGATTTTTGAGGGGTTCATCGAGCCGAAGCTTGAAGGAAAAGCAAAAGGAAGAAGCAGAGAGGCCCAAATATAATTTGCCTCGCACCGCGGAGGTTCGGCCGTGTGAATGGCCTTCCGATGATTTCTTGAGAGCAGCCGGGATTTATGATGATTTTTATGAATTGGCTAAGAATGCAGGCCTCACCAACTTCCTCCGCAACCAACGCGAACAGTATCTCTTACTCACCAATACTTTTGTGCAAAACTTCTACTATTATCCTAGGGAATCACCTCCTTCAGTAGAGTTTCATTTATATGATGTGGTTAAGAAGATGTCACTAGATGAATTTTGCGAGGTTTGCAAAATACCTTTCGAGGGTAGCTTAGAGGAACCACATCATAGAGATGTGGACAGGTTTATTGACACTATCACTGTAGGGGAAACTAGGAAAGTTTCCGATGCAAGAATCACTAGCATACATTTTCCTGTTTTACGCTACTTTGCAATATTTGCTAGTCGTTGCTTAATTGGTCGCGGAAACTGTGGAAACCTTAGTGTTTCTGATATTATTATTTTGTTCCATGGTTTATTCCGTGACGACTCTGTTAGTATGGGCGGTATTATTGCTAAACGGTTAAGTCTGAACCGTACAAATGGCCCCATCTTTGGAGGTGTCTATGCTTCACGCCTTGCTGCATACTATAACATACCTATTAAGCACTATGAAAAAGAAGAAAAATTGTTGCCTACTGTTTATTTAGATTATAAGAGT
Organism: Triticum dicoccoides; assembly: GCF_002162155.2. NCBI lineage: Eukaryota > Viridiplantae > Streptophyta > Magnoliopsida > Poales > Poaceae > Triticum > Triticum dicoccoides. The sequence continues at coordinate 207,471,521 of NC_041380.1, forward strand.
ATGGTAGCACATGATTTTATTGTAAAGAATAGGAAAAGGGAGCTTAAATACAAATTGTTCTTTGATAAACATCATCCTGAGACTATCACCTTGCCTGCTCCTTCCTTGTTTCATTTATCTACATGCCAGTATCTCATTCCGCTGGAGGCTATTCACGCCTACCGGAACCCTACTTCAGCCCAAGAGCCAGTGTCGGAACCACAATTTGATCCTCCACGACATTCTAGTTACCAGTGGGATCCGGAGATGATTGCCAACCAGTGGTAATCAGAGTCTTCTTCTTCGCAGTACGACCCCAACTATTACTTTGGATATCCGCCAGGCCAGCCGTGGCCATAGACCAACTTAGGCCAAAAGCCTAAGCTTGGGGGAGTACGTATTTTCCACTGACATTACATTCATGTTCACACACTCATTGCTAGTTGTCGATGCTCATACTTTTTTATTGTATCATCCATACTAGTTTATTTCCTTTTTATGCTTTCTTCTTGTGTGTTTGATAAACCTTAAGAAAAACCCAAAAAATTAGTTGTAGCTTTTAGCTAGTTTTAATTTCCATGCTTGTAGTAGTAATTAAAAAGAAAACCCAAAAAGATTTCCCGTTCTTCTTTTGCTTGTTGGGAGCTTTACCGTGTAAATAGTTTTATTTCTTTTCTTTTCTTTGGGGGTCGATAGGAGAAGACCATAATTAAAATGTTAAAGTGGCTCTTATATGCATTATTGTTGATCTGACAAAAGAGCCCATATTGCCTTGTCTTTCTCCTGTTTATTGAATGCTTGCAGATTATTATTATTCACATCATTCGGTCGTGCAAGTGAAAGGCAATTATGACGATATATGATGAACTTATTGAGATGAGAAAAGCTGGTATGAACTCGACCTCTCTTGTTTTTGTAAATATGATTAGTTCATCGTTCCTGATTCATCCTATTATGAATAAACATGTTTGCAATGACAATTAGAGATTATAGTTGCTTATGCCATGCTTAATTAGCTAGGATCTTATAATGGTTTACCTTGCGTGCCAACATGCTATTAAAATGGTTGTGATGTGGTATGATAGGGTGGTATCCTCTTTTGAATGATTTGAGTGGCTTGACTTGGCACATGTTCACGCATGTAGTTGAAACAAAATCAACATAGCCTCTACGATATTTATGTTCATGGTGCATTACATCCTACTCATGCTTGCATTCGGTGTTGATTAATTTTAATGCATGTTCATGACTGTTGTCGCTCTCTAGTTGGTCGCTTCCCAGTCTTTTTCTAGCCTTCACCTATACTAAGCGGGAATACTGCTTGTGCATCCAATCCCATAAACCCCAAAGTTGTTCCATATGAATCCACCATACCTACCTATATACGGTATCTACCTGCCGTTCCAAGTAAATTTGTATGTGCCAAACTCTAAACCTTCAAATAAACATTCTATTTTGTATGCTCGAATAGCTCATGTATCAACTAGGGTTGTTCGTATCTTCCATGTTAGGCGGGTTATTCTCAAGAGGAGTGGACTCCGCTCTTCACTCACGAGAAAATGGCTGGTCACCGGGATGCCCAGTCCCATGCTTTATGCAAATCAAATCAAAATAATTACAAAAAAACTCCCCCAGGATTGTTGTTAGTTGGAGGCACTCGTTGTTTCGAGCAAGCCATGTATTGATGCTTGCTGGTGGAGGGGGAGTATAAACTTTACCATTCTGTTTGGGAACCGCCTATAATGTGTGTAGCATGGAAGATATCGCCATCTCTTGGTTGTTATGTTGACAATGGAAGTATACCGCTCAAAATATTATTCATCTCTATTTCAAAACCGACCTCTGGCACCTCTACAAATCCATGCTTCCCTCTGCGAAGGGCCTATCTATTTACTTTTATGTTGAGTCATCATCCTCTTATTAAAAAGCACCAGTTGGAGAGCACCACTATCATTTGCATTCATTACTGTTAGTTTACATTGAGTATGACTTGACTGGATCTCTTTTACCATGAATTACAATGTCTAACCAGTCTTTGATCTTTAAAGGTGCTCTGCATTTATGTTTTGCGGTCTCAGAAAGGGCTAGCGAGATACCATCTTGTTATATCATATTATGATTGTTTTGAGAAAGTGTTGTCATCCGAGATTTACTATTATTGCTCGCTAGTTGATTATGCCATTGATATGAGTAAACATGAGACCTAAGTGTTATTGTGAATGTGGTTAGTTCAAAATCTTTGCTGAAAAATTGAATGCTGGCTTTACATATTTACAACAACAAGAGCAAACAGAGTTTGTAAAAGTTTTTCTTTATCACTTTCAGTTTGTCAACTGAATTGCTTGAGGACAAGCAAAGGTCTAAGCTTGGGGGAGTTGATACATCTCCGTCGTATCTACTTTTCCAAACACTTTTGCCCTTGTTTTGGACTCTAACTTGCATGATTTGAATGGAACTAACCTGGACTGACGCTGTTTTCAGCAGAATTGCCATGGTGTTATTTATGTGCAGAAACAAAAGTTCTCGAAATGACCTGAAACTCCACGGAGATTATTTTTGGAAATTATAAAAAATACAGGTAGAGAATCAAGGCCAGGGGGCCCACACCCTAACCACGAGGGTGGGGGCGCGCCTGCCACCCTAGGCGCGCCCCCCTGCCTCGTGGGCCCCCTGGAGCTCCACCGACCTCAACTCCAACTCCATATATTCGTGTTCGGGGAGAAAAAATAAAGAAGAAGGATTCATCATGTTTTACGATACGGAGCCGCCGCCAAGCCCTAAACTCTCTTGGGAGGGCTGATCTGGAGTCCGATCGGGGCTCCAGAGAGGGGAATCCGTTGCCATCGTCATCATCAACCTTCCTCCATCACCAATTTCATGATGCTCACTGCCGTGTATGAGTAATTCCATCGTAGGCTTGTTGGACGGTGATGGATTGGATGAGATTTATCATGTAATCGAGTTAGTTTTTGTTAGGGTTTGATCCCTAATATCCACTATGTTCTGAGATTGATGTTGCTATGACTTTGCTATGCTTAATGCTTATCACTAGGGCCCAAGTGCCATGATTTCAGATCTGAACCTATTATGTTTTCATGAATATATGCGAGTTCTTGATCCTATCTTGTAAGTCTATAGTCACCTACTATGTGTTATGATCCGGCAACCCCGAAGTTACAATAATCGAGACCACTCTCGGTGATGACCGTAGTTTGAGGAGTTCATGTATTCACTATGTGTTAATGCTTTGGTCCGGAACTCTATTAAAAGGAGGCCTTAATATCCCTTAGTTTCCGCTAGGACCCCGCTGCCACGGGAGGGTAGGACAAAAGAGGTCATGCAAGTTCTTTTCCATAAGCATGTATGACTATATTCGAAATACATGCCTACATTACATTGATGAATTGGAGCTGGTTCTGTGTCACCCTAGGTTATGACTGTTACATGATGAACCGCATCCGGCATAATTCTCTATCACCAATCCATTGCCTACGAGCTTTCCATATATTGTTCTTCTCTTATTTACTTTTCCATTGCTATTGTTATCATCACTATAAAACATCAAAAATATTACTTTTGCTACCTTTACCTTTTGCTATCGTTACCACTACTATCATATTATTTTGCTACTAAACACTTTGCTGCAGATATTAAGTTTCCAGGTGTGGTTGAATTGACAACTCAGCTGCTAATACTTGAGCATATTCTTTGGCTCCCTTGTGTTGAATCAATAAATTTGGGTTGAATACTCTACCCTCGAAAACTGTTGCAATCCCCTATACTTGTGGGTTATCACTCCCTCTCGGCGGCCTAGCCGGTCGCCAAGCGTTGGGTGGTCAACAAGTGGCGGGGAAGCGCGCCTCTCCCTTCGAGGAGGTGGAGGAGGCGGATAGTTGCCTCGTTATTCCACTGCTCGTGGGCAGCCATCTTGGTCGCGCTCGATGGTGATGCGTGTCCGGCTAAGGCTGGCAGTCGGCTCCTTGTCTCGTTTGTCGTGGACGCCACCTGTCGGCGTCCGGGAGGTTGCGCCATGCTCTTGGCGAAGGGGCGGGTTCTCCACCCGTTGGCTGGTCTCTTCAGCACGGCAGCTGGCTTCTTGCCGGGCGGCCACCGCGCCGATAAGTTGCTGAACGCGCTCCATCATGTAGCGACGTTCATCGCCCTGCAGGTGGTCCAGCTCGTCTGCTGCCGCCTGGGCAGCGCGTATGTTCTCCATGGGTGTGGCATAGACAGGGCAGTCTAATCCAAACATGCTGGCAACGGCACCGCCTCGCTATCGGACCGTTGTTAAGGCATATGTCTCCCGATGTAGTTTTGGTGATTGATGAAAACATGTTTGCGGACTAATCGTGTGCTTTGAGCATTTCAGAGATTCATCCTTTGGCACGAGACGATTTCTTTCCCCTCGGAGTGTTATTCAAGACAGTGTAGCTCTTTCATTTCTTGTTTGGTGGACTAGTTTCGTAGGAGTCACCGTACTATCAAGAGGGGGTCCGCTTTGGTAAGGCTTGGGTGGAATCAACACGTACACATCCTTTCCTCACCCTCTGAGTTGTTCCGCTTCAATGGAGTGCTCCTTCCCTTCTCAGTGTGCAGTTTTGGGTCCAAGCGGTAGTACTGCTTGTTGTCGGTGTACAAAAAGAGGGGTACACTTTTTGTACCCCTATAACTGTGCACGGGCAGTCTGAGCCACGAGCACCACCACACTGAGCAAGGCAGGGGAAGTGAGCCAAGGTAAGGTCGAAGCTCAGGAGAAGTAGAACGACGCCAAGACCAAGACCACAAAGAGCAAAGGGGACGAAGCGGACCCCCCCGGCAAGATCCTTGCCGAGAGGCGGTTTTAGCAAACCCGGCAAGACCCTTGCCATGGCAGCTCGCCCCACACCTACGGAGTAAGTCACCCTTGAGTCCACTGCCCCCATGGGGCAAGGATTCGGGAGACATCCCCGTGGTGGCATGCAGATCTTTGCGAAGACATTCAAGATCAGATACACCCTTAAGAAGATGATGATCTTTGGCGGGATCCCAGCCAAGGAGGACCACAAGGCCCCCGGCAAGAGCCTTGTCGGGGATGACAGCAGGCGCCACAGCAAGACCCTTGCCGGGGCCCCGGCAAGGCCCTCGCCAAGAACACCCGTAGGGCCACCATCAGGCCCATGCCAGTCAAACCTCCACCGCTGTTCGCATGCAGCTGCCGACCCAACCAGCTGGGCAGGCACCTGCGTGGCGGCATGCGGATCTTCATGGAGACCCACCACTATGCCACCTCAGCTGCCTGCCTGCCTACATGGCACCGCGGGAACCGCTGGCCAGGGCACGTGTCGACACGAGAGGGAGCGGCGATGGACGAGACAGGGCTCTCCCCCGTCCCCAATAAAGCAAGGACACCTGGGCAAGATGCATTAAATGCGCCTTGTCATGTAATGCGAGGGATAACCTCACATCACTGTTCCCTTTCCACCTCCTGTGTGCCACTGTGGCAACCCCTTTTCCTATAAAAGGAGGCCCGAGGCGACCAGGAGGAGGATTCGGCTTTTTAGAGCTACTCACGCCCCATAGCTAGCTCAAGAACACAGATATACAATCCACCAAAGCAGGAGTAGGGTTTTACGCATCCCCGCGGCCCGAACCTAGATAAACGAACCGTGTGCTATCTGTTTGATCCGCTCTTCTCACGACCCCGCGCCCTGCAACCGTAGTAGGGATTCTTGTGATCCCATAGGTGTCGTTCCCACCGACATCTTTGGCGCGCCAGGTAGGGAGCGTGATTGTGAGAATCGGCTTTAGCAGTTAGTTCGACGCTTCTTCATCGTCATGGTGCCCAAGAAGAAGACGACGGTGGCGGTTGGCCCATCGGAAGCCGGACATCCCATCCCGACGCGGGCGAGCAGCGGACCGGTCGCAGAAAGGACCCGGGGCGCCGTTCGCGAACACCAACACCATCCCAGCAGCCGGAGTTTGGGAGGCGGCGATGTTCGTGCGGCTGATAACGGGCCGCACGCCGCCAAATCCAAAGACGGAGCCAGGCCCTCCGCGGGTGGCGCGGGGCCTTCCAAGATCGCTACCGCCCCGCCCGAAGGCGATGTGAGGGTCTCCAAGACTCCCACGCCGGTGCTCATGGCGCGCTCCTCTCAAGCGACGCGCGACGAACGGCGCAATCACGCCGAAGACCCCGGGCGTCGCCGCGGGAAGAGCCCCAAGCGCCACTCCCGGGAGGTAGAAGACCTGCCCGCTCGCCGAGGCGCTGGTGAAGATGGCATGTGACCGCGGGGTCGTGATAGAGCTCCTTCTGACATGGTCAGAAGTCGAAGCGTGTCGCAATCTATGCAGGTTTTGCTGCCACCAACACCAGCAGAAGCCCTGGCACGCACGCAGTTGCTCCTTGATTTTCCTCCCACTACGGGGAAACTCGACGAATGGAGAGCCACTATCCGAAGCCTTGTTGCGGTGGCCAACAAAGACGAACCGAGTCCGGTGGAGCCCCCAGGTCGATGCTCCGACGGAGTCCCACGCACCAGTGGCAGGAAAGCCGGTGGCGCCGCGACCACGGTGCACTCACCTCCTCCTCGCCCGGTACCGCGGACGCCAGCCCATCGCGACGTTGCGGGCGACGAAATCTCCATAGCGTCGTCCGACCCGCGGACCCACTGTGACCAGCGCCAAGTCCTTCGGGAACGAGAACATGAAGACGCTCGAACCACTATCAAGCGCCGGCACGGAGCGCGCCACCAGTCAGACAGGCGAGCAGGGCCTGCTGTGAACCACCCGACACCGGAGAGCCCTGGAGGCCTACCTTACGAGGTAGGCTGTTCGGCTTTTACCCGTGAGCTGCGGCAGTTCCAGTGGCCCACTCACCGCACCTTCAAACCTGACGTGGGCGAAAAGTACAGCGGCAAGACCCACCCGTCCGAGTTCCTCAGCATCTACACCATTGCGATGCAAGCTGCTGGAGCCCGCGACGATAAGGTGCTTGCGAATTACTTTCCGTTGGCTCTTAAACCCAACGCCATGTCATGGTTGATGCACTTGCCAGTAGACTCTATTTCCTCCTGGTCGGATTTGTGCCATGAGTTTGTGGGCGCCTTTACTGGAGGCCACCAATCCCATGGCCAAGCGAGCGACCTGCACGTCATTCCCCGGAAGGAAGGCAAGAGTCTCCGCAAGTATATACAGAGGTTCAGCCGGATACAGTACAATATCCCTGATGTTCACCCTGCCGCCATCATCAGTGTGTTCCATCAGAACGTGCGTAACCGCAAGATGTGCGAAGAGCTGGCAATGAACAAGGTGAAAGATGTAGCAGAACTCTATGTTCTTGCTGACAGATGTGCCCGAGCTGAAGAGGGAAGGAAGTACCCCGGCGAAGACGCCGGCGTGGAAACCGACTCCTCAGATGAAGATACTGCCGCCCCAGCGAAGAAGGGCCGGCGCCGCAACAGGAAGCGCAAAGGTAAAGCCATGCTTGCCGTCGAGGGATCTGGTAACACCGGCTCCACCAAGAAAACCAAGGCAAATGACCTCGGCAAGGAAATTGCCGGATGTGTCGCCTGCTGGGCCTTGGCGGTTGCCGAGAAGCCAGGGAACTCCGACAAGCGATACTGCAAGATCCATCACACCAAAGGCCATGCTCTCCAAGACTGCCGACAGGTTGAGCTCCTCGTTGAGAAGCAGAGGGCTGAATATGAGAGGCGGGACAAGGAGAAGGGCCAAGATGGTGTTGAGGGGTCCGGCAAGAAGCGTGACGGCCAGGCGGGCCATCGCGGCAAGGATAAACAACATGAGAGGCCCGCCCGGGACCGTGACAAAAAGCCAGAAGACGACGATCACGAAGAGGATGACGAATCCGGCGACCAAGAGTTTCAGAAAGCTACAGAGGCCATGTGCATCGATGGCGGCACCTCGCTGCATACTTCTCACCGCCAGCTTAAACAGTGGGCGCGAGAGATTACAGCGGCAGAGCCGTCGTTTGATGCCCAAAGGCCGCTGAAGTGGTCCAGCACACCTATCATTTTTGACACTGAGGATCACCCTGATCGCACTACTGCGGTCGGGTGCTTGCCATTGTTGGTTTCACCAACAATACGCAACCTCAAGGTGACAAAGATGCTAGTCGATGGCGGGGTTGGTCTGAACTTGATCTCGCCTGCCGTGATCGAGAAACTTCAGATTCCTGATGGAGACCTCGAGGAGATGGGCACGTTTCAGGGGGTCAACCCAGGAAGAAGCCAACCTAAGGGAAAGGTCACGCTGCCCGTGACTTTTGGAAGCGATCTGAACTACAGGATGGAGAGGATCTTGTTTGATGTTGCCAAGATCCCCTTGCCCTACAACGGGATCCTTGGCCGCCCAGCGCTGGCCAAGTTCATGATGGCATCACACTACGCCTACAACACCCTGAAGATGCCAGGACCTGTGACGATCATCACCATCCCCTCCGATAAGAAATATGCGCTGATTTGCGCTGACCAACTATACCAGCAAGCAGTTGCAGCAGCTGCCGCCACTAGGGCACTTGCTCCTGCCGCTGGGACCCCGGGAGGGAAGAAGAAGAAGGCCGGTGAGACCTCGGACACCCACTCCGGCAAGCGCACCTCTTCAGAGTGTAGCGCTCCCGTCGAGGACATGCCAGAGAGCTCCACCGGCGGAAACAAGAAGCCTAGGGCCATACCGCCGGGAACCAAGAAGGTTTCTGTCAATGAGGAAGGCACGGGAGGGGCTTTCACCATAAGCTCCACCCTTGACGACAAATAGGAAGACGCGCTCGTCACCTTCCTGCGGGTGAATGTCGATGTGTTTGCATGGCAAGCTTCCGACATCCCCGTCGTTCCCAGGGAGGTGGTTGAGCACCACCTTGCTGTCTGTCCTCATGCGCGGCCCGTCAAGCAGAAGGTCAGAAAGCAAGCTTTGGAACGACAAGAGTTCATCACAGAGGAGATCCGGAAACTGGAAGCAGCGGGTTTGGTAAGAGGAGTGCTCCATCCAACATGGTTGGCCAATCCGGTTGTAGTGCGCAATGCTAATGGGAAGTGGAGGCTGTGTATTGATTACACAGATATCAATAAGGCTTGTCCTAAGGACCCCTTCCCGTTGCCGCGCATCGACCAGATTGTTGACTCCACAGCTGGGTGTGATCTGTTGTCATTCCTCGATGCCTACTCTGGCTACCACCAGATCTTCATGACAAGAGAAGACGAAGAGAAAACATCATTCATCACCCCATGTGGTACGTATTGTTTCATGCGGATGCCTTTCGGGTTGAAGAGTGCTGGTTCGACGTTTGCAAGGGCGGTCCAGATTGGTTTTGAACCCCAGCTCCATAGAAATATGGAAGCTTATATGGATGACATAGTGGTCAAAACCAAGGACAGGGCAACCCTCATACCGGATTTGCAAGAAACATTTGCAAACCTGCACAAGATCAATCTCAAGTTGAACCCTGAGAAGTGCGTCTTTGGCGTCCCATCCGGCAAGCTTCTCGGGTTCTTTGTGTCACAGCGTGGGATAGAGGCCAATCCAGACAAGATCAAAGCTATAGAGCAGATTGAAGCACCCAAGCGAATCAAGGATGTGCGTCGGCTTGCTGGTTGCGTCGCCGCCATGGGCAGATTCATTTCCAAGTCTGCCGAGCGCGCCCTTCCCTTTTTCAAGATCCTGAAAAAGGCGGGCCCGATGGAGTGGACGCCAGAAGCCGAAGCAGCATCGCAAGATTTGAAGAAGTACCTCTCCTCCGTGCCAATACTAGTTGCTCCTAGGCCACAGGAGCCGTTGCTGCTATACCTGGCGGCAACGAACCAGGTGGTCAGCGCCGCACTAGTGGTGCAGAGAGAGGTTGACGACGAGGTAATGGCAGCGACAGAGCCCGACACCACCAATGCAGAGACGACACAGCCAGTTGAAGTGCCGCCGAAGAAGAAAATGATGCAGCACCCGGTCTACTTTGTTAGTTCCCTCCTGCAGGGAGCTAGATCAAGGTACTCCGGCGTGCAGAAACTGCTCTTCGGCCTTCTTATGGCCTCGAGGAAGTTGCGTCACTACTTCCAGGCACACGAGATCACTGTCGTCACTCACCTCCCTCTGCAACGGATATTGCACAATCCAGATGCAACGGGAAGAATTGTGGAATGGGCACTGGAGTTGTCTAGCTTTGGCCTCAAGTTTGAAAGTACTTCGACGATTCAGAGCCGAGTCCTGGCGGAGTTCATTGTAGAATGGACCTCAACGCCTGACGAAGAAGCCCAAGAGACTGCTCTCCCCGGCAAGGAGGCTAGTTGCAGTTGGATCATGCACTTTGATGGAGCTTTCTCCTTACACGGCGCCGGGGCTGGCGTACTGCTTGTCGCGCCCACCGGAGAGCACCTCAAGTACGTGATCCAGATGCACTTCCCCGGGGAGGTGTCAACAAACAATACGACAGAGTACGAAGGGCTGCTTGGCGGTCTTAGGATCGCGGCGGACCTCGGAATCAAGAAGCTCATCGTCAGGGGTGACTCGCAGCTCGTCGTCAAGAAAGTCAACAAGGACTACCAGAGCCCGTTGATGAAGGCCTACGTCGATGAAGTGAGAAAGCTGGAAGAGCGTTTCGATGGTATACAGGTTGAATACGTTCCCCGAGCGGAGAACGATATCGCCGATTACCTGTCAAAACACGCTGCCCTCAAGCTACCTGTGGAACCAGTACCTTTGTGCTCCAGCTAACTCAACCATCCGTTGATCCATCAACAGAGTTGAACAAGAGAAGGAAATCAGGACCCGGCAAGTACTTTCCCGCCGAGCTCCCCGGAGCCGCCGGCAAGGATGTTGCCGGGGACACTGAGCCCGCCACGGGACGGCTAGCTCCAGCGGAGCGTCAAGCTCCTGCCGTCGAGACAACCGCTCCTATAGCGGAGGAAATGCCTTTAGTCCTCGCCGTCGAGCCCCAGGCTCCAGCATGGGCACAGCCTACCGTCCGATTCCTCCAAACAGGGGAACTTCCTGAAGAGCAGGAAGAAGCGGAAAAAGTAGCCCGTCGCTCTACCATGTACTAGTTCGTCGATGACGTCCTGTACAGAAAGAGGTCGAATGGCATGAAATTGAAGTGTATCCCTCGGGAGGAAGGACTGGAGCTGTTGGCGGAGATACACGGAGGCATATGTGGATCCCACATCGGGTCAAGGGCCGCCGGCAAGGCATTTCGGCAAGGTTTCTTCTGGCCCACCGCCCTCGAGGATGCGACGACACTAGTCACCAGGTGTGAAGCGTGTCAGTTCCATTCAAAGAAGCTTCATCAGCCAGCTCAAGCCCTTCAAACCATTCCTCTCTCCTGGCCCTTCTCGGTCTGGGGGCTCGACATACTGGGCCCTTTCCCCCGTGCTGTTTGGGGCTTTGAGTACTTGTATGTTGCAATCGACAAGTTCACAAAGTGGCCGGAGGTGCAGGCAGTGAGGAAGGTCACAGCTCAGTCGGCCGTCAAGTTCTTCAAGGGACTAGTGTGCCGTTTTGGTGTACCCAACAGGGTCATCACCGACAACGGCACACAGTTCACAAGCCGCACCTTCATGCAATATATCCAAGACCTCGGCAGCAAAGTCTGTTTCGCTTCTGTTGCTCACCCACGAAGCAATGGTCAAGCTGAGAGGGCAAACGCTGAAGTACTGCGAGGCTTAAGGACCAAGACCTTTGACAGGCTGCACAAGAGTGGAAGGTGCTGGATTGATGAGTTGCCGACGGTTCTTTGGTCGATCAGGACGATGCCAAATCGAGCCACCGGCCAGACACCCTTTGCCCTAGTATACGGGGCAGAAGCAGTTCTCCCCACTAAACTCATATACGGGTCACCTCGAGTGCTCGCTTATGATGAGCTTGAGCAAGAGCAACTATGGCAAGATGACGCAATGCTCCTTGAGGAAGATCGTCTTCGGGCTGCTGTGAGAGCAGCACGCTCCCAGCAAGCCTTGCGCCGCTACCATAGCCGCAAGGTTCATGCCCGAAGCCTTGAGGAAGGCGACCTTGTCCTTCGGCGTGTTCAATCGGCCAAGAATTCCAACAAGTTGACGCCAAAGTGGGAAGGCCCTTATCGGGTAATACGAGCTAGCAGGCCCGGCGCGGTCCGCCTGGAGACCGAAGATGCCGTTCCAGTGAGTAACTCCTAGAACATTGAGCATCTTCGCAAGTTTTACCCGTGAGGCGCGGCTTGTCGGGCCCCCAGGCAAGCCACCTTTTGTACAAGCATTGCCGATGATGCATGTAACCCTTTGTACAAAGCCAGGCGCAGACCCTGAGCACAAGTAAATGAAGCGCTGGCGCCCTAAGTTATAGCATGCATGCTAGGTCGAGTCTCGTCCTTGGTTAGGGTTGATAGTGCTTAGCGGCGACTAACCCCTAGCTTAGAGGTTGAGTGTGCGTCTCTTTGTCTTTCTTTTGTCTTCTTTGGTTCACAGGACACATGGATATCCGTGTCGAACCACTTGGGAAGGAAAAGAAGATGAACAGACCAGCATCTAGCCCCCGGCAAGCCAGCATTGCCAGGGGCTGCAAGAGCAAAGATTCACCCACGATGAACCAGGGTTGCCGGGGGCTGCATCTTCAGATAAGTTCTTCATCCCTTATCATGCATTCCATTATGGACTAAGGTATGTGAAACCTCGTTTTCCCCTAAGCTACCGTGCTCCCATAACTCTAGGCCCTAGGGCTCGTTCCTGGGGCCAAGTTTGGTCATAGTCGCGGCAGCGAAAGGATGAAACAAGGAGCCAGAACCCGCCTCATCCCTGCCTCCACCAAAGGCGTGAGGAAGGTCGAGCGAAGTGGGGAGACGGCAAGGCCTGTTGCCGGGCAAGGAAATGTTTATCTTAAAGATATCAAGGATTTACTCCTTGTCGTGGGTTCTACCCACAAACAAATGACCTGGCAAGCATCCCTTTTTCATTAAAAACATTCCACTCAGGTACAGTCCATAGGGAATGAAAAACATGAATGATGGGATTACAAGTTTTAAATTCAGCTAAGGCCCGAAGGCTTACAAACTAAAAAGAGATAAGGTGCCCGTAATCCCTTTCTTGTCCCTCTCCTCAGGAGGTAGGTCAAGGAGGCGAAAAGGGCAAAAGGGGCGCCTAGACGAGCTACGGGTGGCAGAAGACACCAAGAGAACATCTCGGTGGCTGTCCGAAGGCTGGATGGCGATGGCGGCACTGGAAGCAGAGCTCGAAGACGAGGCGGCAGGACGTCAGCACGCGTCGAAGGCGTCGGTGCCCGCGTACTCCGACTTGACGGCCTTGCCGCCCGCCCTCTTCCTCTTCCGCAGCCTCCCAACGCCAGCCGCCCAAGGAGACGACCCCGGGAAGTTCAGGGAGCCGGCGACGCGGATGATGGGATCGCCGGTGCCGCACGGAGCGGCACCCGACACCTAATTGGACCCGTCATCCTGCCACCTACTACCTTCGTCGTCGCTGCCGCTGTCCTCCTCGTCACTCCCGCCCGAGGAGGAGTCTTCACTATCAGAAGAGCTCTCCACGCAGCACCTTGCACGGGTCCCAAAGCACCCAAAGACCTTGACGGAGAGAAGGCCACCCTCCATCAGCTTAAAATGGAGAGTGAGCCCCTCCGTCAAGCGGTGGATATGAGCAAACGTCTTCCATCCCCGACAAAGATACATCACGTGAGGGGCGGGGAAGTCGATGCGGACCCGCGTGCCGCTGATCCCACAGCCCTCATGTGCAGCTGCAGCGACTCTGGCGGATCCAGCTCCATCTCCCGCGCGAATGGAGTCGGGAGACGAAGGCGACAGCGAGGCGGCTGGCGCAGCCTGACGAAGAACTCGCAAGGGTCATCCCCAACGTGGCCCTCCACGGGGGGAGGAACTGCTGGCGGAGGCGAGGCTGGCGTGCCGCCCCGTCCTCCTCTTCCCCGAGCGCCTCGGCCTCGCCCCCTCCCCTTCCCCTCGCGGCTGGCTCTGCCACCGCGGGTGCAGGAGAAGGAGGGACGCGTTGTCGAGCGGCGACCCTCGCCGCCACTGTTGAAGGACCAGGATTCCCTCTCTCCATGGTGGATGGAAGAGGGGAGCAGAAGCTGAAGGAAGGAGAAGATGAAGAGAATGCGGGACGCCATCCCCCCTCCCGCTCACTATAAAGGAACGGGGTGGGGGCTCGGCCGCCCCGCTCAGCCAATCAAGACGCGGAAGGCGTAGGGAACTGGGACCGACCCGCCGCCCCAGCCCGCGGCAGCCCGGTTTCCCGCCTCCACCATTTCGCCACCCCAAGCGCATGAAAGCCACGTGGCAGGCGTGCAGGACCGAGGCGACGGGTGAGGCGACCTCTCCCCACCCCGTGATCGTGGGGAGTGGACGCCTTGAAGACCACGCCTCGGCCCCGTTCAGTAAAAGGGTCGCGCCTCCATGCCTCCCTCCGTTTATGGGGAAGGCGCGAACCGCCCCCTTTACTACGACGTGACGCATGCATACAGAGCTTAGCTCCACGCATGCCGCCCAGGTCACACACGCCTCCCCACGCCGCGCCACACGCGGGAAGCATGGGAAGCGCAGCGCGCGAAGAGACTTACCGCGGTAAAAACCGTCCCGCCTGCCCATGCACCGTTTTTGGGCCTAGCCCAACGATGCGATTGCGCTTACGTGTGGCCCAGTTCCGGGGGCTCCTGTCAGTGTACAAAAAGAGGGGTACACTTTTTGTACCCCTATAACTGTGCACGGGTAGTCTGAGCCACGAGCACCACCACAGTGAGCAAGGCAGGGGAGGTGAGCCAAGGTAAGGCCGATGCTCAGGAGAAGCAGAACGACGCCAAGACCAAGACCACAAAGAGCAAAGGGGACGAAGCGGACCCCCCCCCCCCGGCAAGATCTTTGCCGGGAGGCAGTTTTAGCAAACCCGGCAAGACCCTAGCCGTGGCAGCTCGCCCCACACCTACGGAGTAAGTCACCCTTGAGTCCACTGGCCCCATGGGGCAAGGATTCGGGAGACATCCCCGTGGTGGCATGCAGATCTTTGTGAAGACATTCAAGATCAGATACACCCTTTAGAAGATGATGATATTTGGCGGGATCCCGGCCAAGGAGGACCACAAGGCCCTCGGCAAGAGCCTTGCCGGGGATGACAGCAGGCGCCACGGTAAGACCCTTGCTGGGGCCCCGGCAAGGCCCTCGCCAAGAACACCCGTAGGGCCACCATCAGGCCCACGCCAGTCAAACCTCCGTCGTTGTTCGCATGCAGCTGCCGACCCAACCAGCTGGGCAGGCACCTGCGTGGCGGCATGCGGATCTTCGTGGAGACCCACCACTGCGCCACCTCAGCTGCCTGCCTGCCTACATGGCACCGCGGGCACCGCTGGCCAAGGGCGCGTGTCGACACGAGAGGGAGCAGCGACGGACAAGACAGGGCTCTCCCCCGTCCCCAATAAAGCAAGGACACCTGGGCAAGACGCGTTAAATGCGCCTTGTCATGTAATGCGAGGGATAACCTCACATCACAGTTCCCTTTCCACCTCATGTGTGCCACTGTGGCAACCCCTTTTCCTATAAAAGGAGGCCCGAGGCGACCAGGAGGAGGATTCGGCTTTTTGGAGCTCCTCACGCCCCATAGCTAGCTCAAGAACACAGATATACAATCCACCAAAGCAGGAGTAGGGTTTTACGCATCCCCGCGGCCCGAACCTGGATAAACGAACCATGTGCTATCTGTTTGATCCGCTCTTCTCACGACCCCGCACCCCACAACCGTAGTAGGGATTCTTGTGATCCCATAGGTGTCGTTCCCACCGACACTTGTGGGTCTCAGCCGCAGTACCGCTGCAATACCGGGCTCCTTCCGCGTCGACTCGAGGGGGTCGCCTCGCGTGTCGGGTTGTGCGGTACTTGCAGCAGTAGTAGAAGCGGTGGTACCTCTCGAGAGCGGTAGTACCACCCTACCACCCCGGCAGTACTGCATTGGGCTCGGCTCCTGAACCGCACGGTAGTACCACATGGCAGAGCGGTAGTATCACTGCCCCCTGCGGTAGTACCGCCCTCTGCGGGGCTGTTTTGGGGGTAACGGTTGGATGGGATCCCCTTCTATAAAAGGGGGTCCTCTTCTTCTTCGTTGACCTATCTCTTCCCCCAAAAGCTCCATTAATGCTCCAAGCTCCATTTTCGCCCGATCTCTCTCCCTAGCCAATCAAACTTGTTGATTTGCTCGGGATTGGTTGAGAAGGCCCAGATCTACACTTCCACCAAGAGAAATTTGATTCCCCCACCAATCCCTAGCGTATATTGTTACTCTTGGGTGTTTGAGCACCCTAGACGGTTGAGGTCACCTTGGAGCCATAGACCATTATGGTGAAGCTTCGTGGTGTTGTTGGGAGCCTCTGATTAAGTTGTGGAGATTGCCCCAACCTTGTTTGTAAAGGTCCGGTCGCCGCCTCCAAGGGCACCAATAGTGGAATCATGGCATCTCGCATTGTGTGAGGGCGTGAGGAGAATACGGTGGCCCTAGTGGCTTCTTGGGGAGCAAGTGCCTCCACACCGCTCCAACAGAGACGTACTTCCCCTCAAAAGGAAGGAACTTCGGTAACACATCCTCGTCTTCACCGGCTCCACTCTTGGTTATCTCACACCTTTACTTGTGCAAGCTTATTAGTGTTACTTCCCGTGCTTGTTTGTGTGCTTGTTGTTGTTGCATCATATAGGTTGCTCACCTAGTTGCACATCTAGACAACCTACTTTGATGCAAACTTTAATTTGGTAAAGAAAAGCTAAAAATTGTTAGTTGCCTATTCACCCCCCCCCCCCCTCTAGTCAACCATATTGATCCTTTCAATTGGTATCAGAGCTTCGTCTCTTCACTAAGGACTTTGTCATCCGAAGAGTATGGTTGACATTGTAGACGGTGTGGAGGAGCACTCTGGTGTGAATCCGATCTCGTCTACGGGCGATGGGGGAGCCTCCGTCTCTCGTGAGGAATTCAATGTAGCCTTGGAGACATTGAAAACCTCCATGACGATCGAGGTTGAAAGCATGTTTACTAAATTCATTGAAGGCTTAAACTATCCACCGCACCATTGAAAGTGGGTGATCCCACTGACAAGGTGACGAATGCTAACTCCGACAAGGGGGAATCTAGTAGTGAAAAAGCTCCTTCTTCTAGTGGTAAAAATGGCACCGGTATCTTTGCCCATGTGGAATCACCACTTGTTTATGGTGGACCGATTCCTTCCACTCATTTGAATCATGCTGGTCCTCCCCCTAAGATTGTGAAAAATGAGGACTTTGATTCTTGGGTTTATCGCTTTAAGCATCATTTAAATCATGTGAATACTAATCTTTGGAGAATCATTGAAGAAGGTTTCTACCCGCATGACCCAAGCAACTTCACCCCTCGAGAAGCCGTGGATAATCAATTCAATGAGAATGCTCTCTTCATCATCCAAGATGCAATTCCACCCGAAGATCTACCTCATCTTCGACCCTTCGCCTTGGACAAAGATGCATGGATTTGTATTGTCTCTCTCTACCGGGGAAGCGCAAGCATTCAATGCTCTAACTATGAAGTAGTGCAAGATGAAGCTGATGAGTTTGCTATGAAAGAAGATGAAGAACCTCGTGAGCTTTATCGGAGAGTAACCAAACTCGCGGTCTCACTCTGAGATCATGGGAGCAAGGACACGGGTGACAATTAGATCAAGCGCAAATTTCTCAAGGCAATGATGCCTTACCACAAGAGCATGTCCTCCGTCATTCGTCAAAGGCCGTACTTCCACACTTTAACCTCAAGTGAAGTGTTGGATGAGTTTGTGGCTATGAACATCTTGGACAAGACCGCCGACAATGCGGTGCTTCGCTCTCAAAGGGCAAAGAAACCCAACCTTGCATTGAAGGCCAAGGTTTGTGTTGAAGAAGAAGAAGAGGAAGAAGAGGAAAGCAACCCCGAAGATACAAAGTATGCCTATCATGCACACATGGCACTTGCTTCAAGGCAATTTTGGAGC
Source organism: Triticum dicoccoides (assembly GCF_002162155.2). Lineage (NCBI taxonomy): Eukaryota > Viridiplantae > Streptophyta > Magnoliopsida > Poales > Poaceae > Triticum > Triticum dicoccoides. Next base: position 207,489,443 of record NC_041380.1, read on the forward strand.
AAGAAGAACTCAAGGCCAAACTTCAACAAGAACAACTCAAGTGGCACGAAGAGCAAGCAACATGTGAGGACTTGCTACAATTGTGGCAATGTGAGCCATTTTGTTGCTGAGTGTCCGTATGAGAAGAGGGAAGACAATAGTGTCAAGCTCATTCGAAAGGACAAAGCCAAGTCTTTCCCCAACAAGAGCAACTTCACCAAGAAGACCCCTCACAAGGCGTTGGTGGTTCAAGAAGAGTACCATGAGGATGATGATGATGATGAAGATGGTGAGTCAGTTGCCATGGCCTCCGTTACCATTGCAAAAACTCCACGAGTGTCTCTCTTCGACTCACCCAATGAGAACATCACCGCCAAGTGCCTCATGGCCAAAGCCACCAACAAGGTAACCCCCAACATCAAAACTACCATCATTAATAATCCTTCCTTGATGGATTGCATTGATGAATATGAGGGATCTAATGTGGAGGAAAATGAGTTTGAGTCCTTTCTGGGTAAACTCAAGGGTAAATCCAAGAAGCATTTTGTTGCTCTCTTGGAACAACTTGGTGAAGCCAATGACATGATCGAGGCTCACGAAGATAGTATCTCCAAGATGGAGGGGCATAGTCATGACTATGCCGATGAGATTTTGGATCTTTCCAATGCTCTTGAGGAAGAGTGTGGTCTTCTTTTGGCTCTTGAGGAGTCACACAACATTGATCACGCTAAGTTAAAGAAAGATTTTGATCATGCTCTTGTTGTCTCTCATGTGCTAAACTCCGAGAAGGCCAAGCTTGGGGTTGATCTTGCTAGACTCAAAGAGGAGTTTGATCTACTTGACAAGGCTCACAAGGTCTTGAAGGGTGCTCATGCTAGCCTCAAAGAGTCTCATGATCAACTTCAAGTAAAGCTAACCAAGGTGAAATCCACTTTTCCTCGTATGATGTTAATTGATAATGCAAATGCTACTAACCCATGTTGTGAGCATGTGCATCTTGTTGAGGAGAACGCTAAGCTAAAGGTGCAACTTGAGAAAGGTCGTGTGTCTTGCATACAAGGCGAGAAGAACCTCAACAACCTTTTGACCAACCAAAAGGGAGTTGTGGCCAAGGAAGGGATTGGGTACGTGCCCAAGTCCAAGAACAAGAAGAAGAATGACAAGGCCAAACGACCTCTTCCTCTCAAGCAAACCTTTGTGCAGGAGGGAGAGGGTCCTACTAAGGAGAAGGAGAAGAACTCCATGAGGGGTAGTGATGCCAAGAAGGGCAACGCTTCCATTCCCAACAAAGCTAGCGACTTTAACCCTTCTTATGTGTTGTGCCGTGCTAGAGATGGGCATGTTTATGCCAAATTTGTTGGTTCTCCTTATGAGTACATTGAATGGTCTATTTGGGTTCCTAAGACCCTTGTTACTAACATCAAAGGACCCATTACAAAATGGGTACCTAAAACCAAGCATTGATCTCTTGTAGGTGTTTGCTTCCGGTGGGGGATCATGGTTGCTCGATAGTGGAGCCACTAATCATATGACCGGAAGCAAGGACTTGGTGGTGGACGTGCAAAAGATTCCATCCATGCCCACCAACGTCGAGTGGGGTGACACCTCGTCCTCTAAGGTATTAGGGCTCGGCAAAGTTGTCATTTCTCATGATCTTACGATCGAGAAGGTCATGCTTGTTGAGTCCCTTGCATACAATTTACTTTCCGTTCGTCAACTAGTACTCATGGGCTTTGCCACTTTCTTTGATATTGATGCCGTGGCCCTCTTGTGGAGCAAGACTCTTAAAGTAGCTTTTTTTGGGCATGTCGAGAACGGTCTCTATGTGATTAACTTTTTGGAGCGACCCACTAAGACCGCGACATGCCTAATGGCTAAAGTTGACGTGTGATGGCTTTGGCATTACCGTTTAGCCCACGTCAATATGAGATCTTTGCAAAGTCTTCTCAAGGGGGGAACATGCCGGTGGACTAACAAATGTTAGTTTTGCCAAAGATCGTTCTTGCAGTGCTTGCATCGAAGGAAAGCTACATGAGAAGGCTCACCCTCCCACGACTATCATCTACTCAAAGAGGCCTTTGGAGCTCCTTCATTTGGATCTCTTCGGGCCTCCATCCTTTGATAGTCTTGGCGGTAGAAAGTATTGCTTGGTGATTGTGGATGACTATTCAAGATACACTTGGGTATATTTCTTCAAGAGGAAGAGCGAGACCCAACAAACCGTCATCGACTTTGCAAATGAAGCTCAACGATAACACAATACAAAGATCTTGACTATAAGAAGTGACAACGGCTCCGAGTTCAAGAACTACACCTTGGATGAGTTTTTGAGTGATGAGGGAATCAAGCATCAATATTCCGCACCTTATACCCCTTGACAAAATGGTGTAGCGGAGAGGAAGAACCGGACATTGATGGATGCGGCAAGGACCATGATGGCGGAGTTCAAGTCTCCCTACAACTTTTGGGCCGAAGCCATCAACACCACGTGTCATGCATCTAATTGGCTCTACCTCCACAAAGGCTTGAACAAGACTCCATATGAGATACTCATCGGTAACAAGTCCAACCTCAAGTACTTCCGGGTGTTCGGGTGTAAGTGTTTCATTCTCAAGAAAGGTGTCTGTTTGTCTAAATTTGAGGCTAGAGCTTATGAGGGCATATTTGTTGGTTATGCTACAAACTCTCGTGCTTACCGTGTTGTCAATAATTCCATGGGACTTATTGAGGAAACGTGTAATGTGCAGTTTGATGAGAATAACAGCTCCCAAGTGGAGCAAAGTGGTACTTGTGATGTAGGTGATGAAATTCCTCCCCAAGCCATAAGAAGAATGGGTGTTGGTCATATCCTACCCATTGAGGAACCCCTTGTGGCCGAAGGAGAAGGACAATGTTCCACTCAAGTGGAACCTTCACCTACCCAAGACCCACACGCTTCCGAAGAACAAAGTGGAGGCCCTCAACCTCAAGAAAAAGACCAAGGGCAAGGTCAATCTCAAGATGGTGTTGTAACATCAAGTGATGCCCAAGGTCAAGTTCTCTCCTCCGAGCAAGTTCAAGATCAAGAGCTTCCTCGAGATCAAGAACAAGCTCAAGATGGCGCTCAAGATGATCAAGTGACCACTCCTCGTCTCACCCCCGAGGAGGAATTGGAGCGTCGTGCCGCCAAGATTGCTTCCAAGCTCTCCACCAAGGATCATCTCATGACAAATGTGCTTGGAAGCTTAATAAAGGGGGTAAGCACTCGTAGAAAATTAGCAAACTATTGTGAACATCACGCGTTTGTCTCGTGTGTTGAACCCCAAAAGGTCTATGAGGCGCTCGAAGATCCGGATTGGCTCAATGCCATGCATGAAGATCTCAACAACTTCGAGCGCAACAAAGTGTGGAGATTGGTTCCAAGGCCAACGGGGAACCACAATGTCATTGGAACCAAGTGGATATTCAAGAACAAGCAAGATGCTCATGGGATTATCATTCGCAACAAGGCTCGTTTGGTAGTACAAGGCTACTCCCAAGTCGAGGGTATCGACTACGGTGAAACCTTTGCTCCTGTTGCTCATCTTGAATCCATTCGCATGTTGATTGCATATGCTTCTCATCATAACTTTAGGTTACAACAAATGGATGTGAAGAGTGCTTTTCTTAATGGTCCTATTAATGAATTGGTATATGTCAAGCAACACCCCGGGTTCGAGGATCCCTACTTTCCCAATCATGTGTATCAACTCGATAAGGCACTCTATGGCCTTAAACAAGCCCCACGTGCGTTGTATGACCACCTTACCGAGTTGTTACAAGACCGTGGTTTTGAAGTTGGACTAATCGACCCCACTCTTTTTACTAAGAAGGTCAAAGGGGAGTTATTTGTGTGCCAATTATATGTTGATGATATTATATTTGGTTCCCCTAACAAAGCTTTCGATGAGGAATTTGCCACTCTCATGACCTCAAAGTTCAATATGTCTTCCATGGGAGAGTTGAAGTTCTTTCTCGGGTTCAAAGTGAAGCAAAGGAGAGAAGTAACCTTCATCAACCAAGCCAAATACACTTAAGACATGCTCAAGAGATTCAAACTAAGTTATGTCAAGCCGGCTTCCACTCCCATGCCCACCAAGTGCCAACTTGAATTGATACCAATGGTAAAGCAGTGGATCAAAAGGTATATCGCTCCATGATTGGCTCCTTGCTTTACCTTTGTGCATCTAGATCGGATATCATGTTGAGTGTGGGTATTTGTGCACGGTTTCAAGCCGCACCTAAGGAAAGTCACTTTGTGGCGGTCAAGCAAATCTTTCGATATTTGGCTCATACCCCAAACTTTGCGGAGGTAGAGCAAATCTTTGGCACCCAAGAGGAGCAAACTTCAAGCTTGTAGGTTATTCGGACTCGGATTGGGCGGGAGACAAAGTAGATAGGAAGTCCACTTCCGGAGGGTGCCAATTTCTTGGTTGCTCTTTGGTGAGTGGTCTTCCAAGAAGCAAAGTTTTGTGTCTCTCTCGTCCACGGAAGCGGAGTATGTGGCTGTCAGTAGTTGTTGTGCACAACTTCTATGGATGAGGCAAACTTTAAAGGATTACGGTGTCATTTGTGACAAAGTGCCTCTTTGGTGTGGCAATGAAAGTGCCATCAAGATCTCCCTCAACCCGGTGCAACACTTCAAGACGAAGCATATTGAGATTCGGTATCACTTCATCCGGGATCATATTAGGCGAGGGGAGATCGAGCTCAACTATGTCAACACTGATGATAACCTTGCAGATATTTTCATGAAGCCTTTGGATAAAGCAAGATTTCGCGAGTTAAGGCATGAGCTAAATATCATTGATTCGAGCAATGTGACTTGAACTCTTGCACACCCCACCACACTCAACTTGTTGTCTAGTTTAGGTGTAGGCATGGACATAGGGGGAGTGTTGTTCTCTCAATGAACTTTCCCTCCCCCCATAATGCATAAACTAATCAAACTCTTTCACATTAGCCATTTTTGATGGTACTTGTGCTTCAAAGATGAGTGTTGGTTATGGGCCCAAGGTTAAAATCTTTGCGGCGCCATACCTCTGAACTCAAACATAGGTGGCCTCGGCCACCGCCCTCTCTTGGAGAGGTTTGTTTTTGTCAGTTTTGTGTGTGTGTTTGTTCTCGCTTTCGTTTCGGTTTCTTTTTCTTGAGCTAAGCCTTTTGGCCAGTCCTCTTTGCGGCAGAGCGGTACTACCGCGGCGTGCACGGTACTACCGCTGACAAGCGTCAAGCGGTACTACCGCCCACCCCAGCGGTACTACCGCTGCGGGGCAAGCAGTGGGGGTTATGTCGGGGCAGGGGGAGTTGTTTTCTCCCCCATACCCATTCGCCCCCACTCGCTCGTCTTCTTCGTCGCTCCAGCGACGCCTCACCGCAGGAAGGCCTCGGCCGGCCGCCGTTTTTTGCCGTTCCTCTCCATTTCCTCCGATGGAGTCGATCCCCACCACGTTCTCTAGCCATGGATTCCGGTATTGCCCCCGATCCCATTCTCTCTTTGCCTAGATCTCGCATCTAGTTTTTAGGGGCAATAGGCATTGTTTTACTCGTCTTTTGGCTAAGTCGAGGCTTGAGTAGGATGGAGATGGCTTCTAGGCCCTTTGGATTGAAGTTTGGTAGGCTTATTTTTCAATTTGGCATCTCTGGTAGTGCTAGATCTGTCCACGGCAGTAAGGGAACCGTCGTTCCCGTATTGAGTGATACTACCACCCTCCTTGAGCGGTACTACTGCGCAAGCGGTACTGCCGCAGTTGGATCGTGGTACTACCGCTACATGCCCAGTTCCATCATTTCCTACAACGTTTTGATCCTTGTTGTTTTGTTTGGTGGCTTATGCTCTTTCTTTCGTGTTGTTTCTTCTGCTCATGTGTTTGGATCCAGGTGATGATCATCCTGAGCAGCAGGTCCGCCGTGTCAACCCCGGTCATGCAACATCAAAGCGCTACCGCACATCTCAGTCAGCAGGTGGTTCCTCTAGTGCTCCACCGCCGCCTCAGCTCATGAAGAGATCGGCAAGCAAGCCAAAGGGAAAGATTGTGTCTGAGATGACTGCCAAGGAATTTTGGGCAAAGTGTCGGCGCAACCCCTATGAGGAAGACCAAGATCCCACTTTGGTCAACCGCCCGTTCTGGAACCGCTTTTAGTTCGCCATCTTCTTTGATGTGATCAAGGCTAAGAAGAATCACTTTGTTGATGTTTGTTCCATCGACACCGATCCTATGCAAAAGGACCCTGAGTACTTTGGCGAAGCCCTTTAGATGTGCAATCAGTTGAACATTCTCATAATCATGCAGTTCAATAAGGACTTTGATGCCGATTTGATATGTCAATTCTATGCCACTGTCCATCTTGGAACTGATGCAGAAAGGACTCTGACTTGGATGACGAATGGCAAGTTGCTCACTGTCAAGTGGAAGGCCTTCATGGATTTACTTGGGGTGGAAGATCTCGGGCTTGAGAATCCAGTCGGCTTCCGTCCTCACCGCAATGTCACCTCCACTCACAAGCAAGCCCTCTGGCCCTACTGTTCTAAGAAGGTTAACCCCAAGACAAAGAAGGTAACCTATGAGCTGTCTACATATCTGGACATCCTTCACCGTGTCTTCCAAGAGACTCTTTTTCCTCGCATTGGGAATCTGGATATGGTCCACTCCTATCTCGTGGAGATGCTTCTCTTCTGCCAGCATGAGAAGGAAGCAAACACTGGAGAGTCCCTGGACATTTCTCGTGTTATGTGGTCTAAACTTCTTTCTGCCATTTTTGAGCACAAGTGCCCGATCTATGGTCCTTTCATCATGCTGCTCATTGAGAAGGCCTGGGCACATCACTATCCCAGGACTGCGCTGGAAACTGGAGAGTTGATTTCTCATGATATCAAGCATCTGAGGAAGAAGGACAACTAGGGCACCCAGGCCCCTCGATCTGGTGATCCACCTTCTGAGGCTGACATGGAGACCGAGGACGAGGCTGAGGCCGACAAGGATGAGGACTATGAGCCCTCCGGTGTGGAGCCCTCATGGGCTAAGAGGATTAAGCGCAAGATGAAGAAACTTTTCTGCATGGAGTCTCATGGCCAGTACATGTCTCATGTCTCTGAGAAGGAGGCCCGCAGACGTCACAAGGAGCTCATGCGCCAGTTGGGTGCCACTGTTAACAGTGGATTTGAGGAGAGGATCACTGATGAGGAGGAGTGGGTTCAGCAGCATTACCAGTGAACCGATTCAGACACAGAGCAGTTTCCGACTAATGACGGCGGTGCAGACGATCCCTGTAATGCCCTCGATGCGGCTATATCTCCTACGTGTCGAAGCATGACTTAGAGGCATAACCGCATTGAAAGCAATGTCGCAAGTGAGGTAATCTTCACACAGCCCATGTAATACATAAGGGGAAGAGATACATAGTTGGCTTACAATCGCCACTTCACACAAATACATGAATAAAGCATTACATCATCCAAATACAATCAGGGCCCGACTACGGAGCCAAAATAAAAGAAGACTACCCCAAATGCTACACAGATCCCCGATCGACCCCAACTGGGCTCCACTACTGATCAACTAGAACGAAACAACACAAAGGACAAGATCTTCATCGAGCTCCTCCTTGAGCTTGGTTGCGTCATTTGCATGGTTCAACGGCACCTGCAAGCTGGTTTTGGAAGTATCTGTGAGTCACGGGGACTCAGCAATCTCACACCCTCGCGATCAAGACTATTTAAGCTTATGGGTAAGGTAAAAGGTATGAGGTGGAGCTGCAACAAGCGACTAGCATATATGGTGGCTAACATACACAAATGAGAGCGAGAAGAGAAGGCAAAGCACGATCGAGAAACTATGATCAAGAAGTGATCCTAGAACAACCTACGTCAAGCATAACTCCAACAACCGTGTTCACTTCCCGGACTCCACCGGAAAGAGACCATCACGGTTACACACGCGGTTGATGTATTTTAATTAAGGTTAACTTCAGGTTTTCTACAACCGGACATTAACAAATTCCCATCTGCCCATAACCGCGGGCACGGCTTTCGAAAGTTCAAATCCCTGCAGGGGAGTCCCAACTTAGCCCATGACAAGCTCTCACGGTCAACGAAGGAATAGACCTCCTCCCGAGACATTCCGATCAGACTCGGTATCCCAGTTCTACAAGACACTTCGACAAGCTAAAACAAATCCAGCAACACCGCCCAAATGTGCCGACAAATCCCGATAGGAGCTGCACATATCTCGTTCTCAGGGCACACTCAGATTGTCTAAAATTCTAGTAGGCCAGCCCAAAGTTGCCCCTGGTGGCCACCGGCGGCTGACAGGTTGGACCAACACTCAGAGGAGCACTGGCCTGGGGGTTTAAATAAAGATGACCCTTGAGTCCGCGGAACCCAAGGGAAAAAGAGGCTAGGTGGCGAATGGTAAAACCAAAGTTGGGCATTGCTGGAAGAGTTTTATTCAAGGCGAACTGTCAAGGGGTTCCCATTACTACCCAACCGCGTAAGGAACGCAAAATCCGGGAACATTACACCGATATGACGGAAACTAGGGCGGCAAGAGTGGAACAAAACACCAGGCATAAGGCCAAGCCTTCCACCCTTTACCAAGTATATAGATGCATTAATTAAATAAGATATATCGTGATATCCCAACAAGTAACCATGTTCCAACAAGGAACAACATCTCCATGTTCCAACAAGGAACGAACTTCAATCTTCACCTGCAACTAGCAACGCTATAAGAGGGGCTGAGCAAAGTGGTAACATAGCCAAACAACGGTTTGCTAGGACAAGGTGGGTTAGAGGCTTGGTTCAACAATATGGGAGGCATGATAAGCAAGTGGTAGGTATCGCAACATAGGCATAGAAAAAGAGCGAGCAACTAGCAAGCAAAGATAGAAGTGATTTCGAGGGTATGGTCATCTTGCCTGAAATCCCGCAAGGAAGAAGAACGAGTCCATGAAGAAGACAAACGGATGTAGTCGAACGGATCCTCACAAACACGACGTTATCGGAACCAACCCGAAGAAGCAATCACCGGAAAGAAGCACACAACATAGTAAACAACCATCACTTGAACATGGCATGATGCACAATCAAGTATGATGCACGTCCGGTATAATGAAGCATGGCATGGCAAAGTGCACAAACAACACTACAAATTAAGTGGAGCTCAATATGCAACGGAGTGGCATATTGAAGGAAAACACCACATGACTTATTTAGTTCTCTCTCGTTATGTACCCAACAAAATTAAATGTTGTTAAACATGGCAAGAGGGTGAAGCAAAGAAAACTACCTATCTAGGCAAGTTTAAACGAGGCCGGAAACAACGAACAACAATTCCGGTAAATCCCCATATGCATATATTAGGTTTGGTCCTGTTCTGCCCTAAACCATATTTTAGAGTTGTTAAACATGCAAGATGATGCCACCATGTTAAACTAGGCAAAATTCTACCCCATTTACATATAAAGTTTATTAGATTTGGAGCTACGGTTAATTAGTTATGAATTAAATCATTTTAGCAAGTTATTTAAGCAAATTTAAACAAACAACATATTAAACATTTTAAACATGGATGAAAAAGACATATTATGAAACTATATGAAATTCTAAGCATTTTACATATTTAAACCATTTTAATCCGAAGCACGGTTCAAGAGTTATTAATGCATGAACATGGAGGGGTAATCTGTAAATATGCAGTTCTCTAGATAATAGGAAAAATCGTCCTGGCAGGAAAAAAACAACACGGGCCGAATCTGGCAGGGCCAATAGTGCACAGGAGAGGATCTGTTGGGGCTGCTCACCCATGGGCTTGGCCCGTTCTGTGGTGCGGTTTGGTTCTAGCAGCGGCTGGGCTAGGCCTTGCTCACGCGGCCCACGACGGCGCTGGAGGTGGGCCTTGCTGCCAATACGCTGGAGGCGCGGTCAACGCTCGGGGCGAACGCTCGTTCGTCCCTGACGAGAGGAAGCAAGCGGCAGCGGGACTCACGGCATCGGCGGACCTCAGGGAAGAAGATGGCGGCGGCTGGGTTCATGGCCGGCGGAGAACGACGTGGAGGAGGCGTCGGGGATGGACAGCTCCGGCCGGAGACAAGACCATGACGGGGCAACCTGGGATGAGGTAGAGGAGCAGTCGCACGGGTCGAGCGAAGGAGGCGCCGTGGTGACGAGCGACGCTGGGACGATGCAAAATGGGCACGGGAAAACGAACGGATCCGGCGTGTGGAGGACCAGATCCAGGCTCCACGGGTAACTTTGAACATCGGCGTAGGCAGAACCACGTGGCGGCGAGCTCCTGTCCATGTAAATAGAAGAGAGAGAGGATTGAGAGAAAGAAACTAGAGGAAGGAGAAGAAGGGAGAGAGGGGCGCGAGGGATGAGGTCGGCCTGGATCAGTGGCGGCTCACGGGGAGGTCATGTTGGCGCTGCTGCTCTTCGCCAGCGGGGACTGCTGGCTCGATCTGCTCGGGGATTGAAGCAGGAGGAGCGGGATTGGTCAGACACAGAAACAGAGGAGGTGGGTGGCGATGGATCTGGGTGATGGGATAGAGTGTAGTGGTGGCGGCTGGGGAGGATCCCTAGGAAATAGGGTTAGGTCCAAAATAGACTAGGGGTAGACAATATATACGGGAAAAGAGGGAAGTTGGATCATTCAATTAGAATTGGACGGTTGAGAATCTATAGGTTAGAAAGTCCAAACAAGGAAATGGTGATGTTTTGTAGATGTTTGGGGATGATCCGGACCCAACGGTGACGGTTGCTCGGGTCGGGTCCGGGACAATTTCGGACACGTGCGAGGGGTTGATGCACTGTGCAAAGAGGGGTTAGGTGAACGAGGTCAAGTGTGTGGTTGGACTGAGAAGAGAGAGGAGGAAAGCAACCCGGCAATAGTTTCCGAAGATCGAAAACGTCCGACGTTAGACCGGCTATACTGCCGCTATAGTTAAACGGTTGGGCTATCAAACAAACTCCGAATGCGATGAAACTTGACAGGCGGTCTATCTACACTATAATAGGACCACACTTCAACTCTCATCCCATTCTGAGAACATTTTCCGTCCACTTATAAAATAATATTCCGGACATGCCGCGGGCGCGTGCAAGTGTGTTTGGGCTCAGAACGGATAACAGACGGAACTGGGAGAACCCGGGCGAATGCAAGTTTCGAAAACGTGATGATGCAATGCGGATGATGACATAATGAAATGCAACACGCAAGCAAACGACATGGCAACAGCAGCGAATAACTCGAAGACACCTGGCACATCGGTCTCAAGGTGTTACAATCCCGCTGGGATGTGATGTTTGAGATCCTCAGCTTGCTATCACCCGGAGCCGTAGCAATGCTCTTTGCCCTTTTGGTGTCTCGACGCCAAAGGGGGAGAGAGTTTAGGGATTTGTGTTGTTGCTGTTGCCGTGTTGCGAGTGTGTCTTTGTGGTTTGTGGTGTCGTTGTGTTTTCTCGCCGTTTGGTTTGTTTGGTTTTGTGCCAGTGAGACCTAAGTTCCAGGCATATGGTGTGAGACATATGCTACCTTATCTTTATCTTCATTATCTATGTCTATCTAGTACTTTGGTACCTTATGAGTTGCATGTTTATCCTGTTATATACTCTGCTCTCATGTATCCTATGCTTAGTTTGTTGGACTATAAAATATAGGGGGAGTGTTGATCCTAGTGTGTGTGTATTGCATTCCAAAGGCACTCTAACTAGGTGCACACATTCAAGGGGAGCCCATCTATATTTTTTAGTTCTAAGTATCTGTACTTTCTTGTCTTATCTATGTGCAAATCCCTGGTTGTCATCAATCCACCAAAAAGGGGGAGATTGTTAAGGCATATCTCTCTCGATGTAGTTTTGGTGATTGATGACAACATGTTTGCGGACTAATCGTGTGCTTCGAGCATTTCAGAGATTCATCCTTTGGCACAAGACGATTTCTTTCCCCTCGAAGTGTTATTCAAGATGGTGTGGCTCCTTCGTTTCTTGTTTGGTGGACTAGTTTCGTAGGAGTCACCGTACTATCAAGAGGGGGTCCGCTTTGGTAAGGCTTGGGTGGAATCAACATGTACACATCCTTTCCTCACCCTCTGAGTCGTTCCGCTTCAATGGAGTGCTCCTTCCCTTCTCAGTGTGCGGTTTTGGGTCCAAGCGGTAATACCGCGGTACCCAGCGGTAGTACCGCTTGTGGGTCTCAGCTGCAGTACCGCTGCGGTACCGGGCTCCTTCCACGTCGACTCGACGGGGTCGCCTCTCGTGTTGGGTTGTGCGGTACTTGCAGTAGTAGTAGAAGCGGTAGTACCGCTCGAGAGTGGTAGTACCGCCCTACCACCGCGCCAGTACCGCACTAGGCTCAGCTCCTGTACCGCACGGTAGTACCGCATGGCGGAGCGCTAGTACCGCTGGACCAGCGGTAGTACCGCCCTCTGCGGCGCTGTTTTGGGGGTAACAATTGGATGGGATCACCTTCTATAAAAGGGGGTCCTCTTCTTCTTTGTTGACCTGGCTCTTCCCCCAAAAGCTCCATTAATGCTCCAAGCTCCATTTTCGCCCGATCTCTCTCCCTAGCCAATCAAACTTGTTGATTTGCTCAGGATTGGTTGAGAAGGCCCCGATCTACACTTCCACCAAGAGAAATTTGATTCCCCCACCAATCCCTAGCGGATCTTGTTACTCTTGGGTGTTTGAGCACCCTAGACGGTTTGTAGGATCGAAAGTATGTCTAGAGGGGGGGGGGTGATTAGACTACTTGACCAAATAAAAGCTTATCCTTTTCCCAATTTTAGTTCTTGGCAGATTTTAGCAACTTTGGACAAGTCAAGCAATCTTAACACAATTCAAGCAAGCATGCAAAGAGTATATGAGCAGCGAAAAGTAAAGAATGCAACTTGCAAGAATGTAAAGGGAAGGGTTTGGAGGATTCAAACACAATAGGAGACACGGATGTTTTTGTCGTGGTTCCGATAGGTGGTGCTATCGTACATCCACGTTGATGGAGACTTCAACCCACGAAGGGTAACGGTTGCGTGAGTCCACGGAGGGCTCCACCCACGAAGGGTCCACAAAGAAGCAACCTTGTCTATCCCACCATGGCGGTCGACCACGAAGGACTTACCTCACTAGCGGTAGATCTTCACGAAGTAGGCGATCTCCTTGCCCTTACAAACTTCTTGGTTCAACTCCACAATCTTGTCGGAGGCTCCCAAGTGACACCTAGCCAATCTAGGAGACACCACTCTCCAAGAAGTAACAAATGGTGTGTTGATGATGAACTCCTTGCTCTTGTGCTTCAAATGATAGTCTCCCCAACACTCAACTCTCTCTCACGGGATATGGATTTGGTGGAAAGAAGATTTGAGTGGAAAGCAACTTGGGGAAGGGTAGAGATCAAGATTCATATGGTAAGAATGGAATATCTTGGCCTCAACACAAGTGTAGGTGGTTCTTTCTCAGAAAAAGTAAGTTGGAAGTGTAGGTTTGTTCTGATGGCTCTCTCCCCAAATGAAGAGGTGGTGGAGGGGTATATATAGCCTCCACACAAAATCTAACCGTTACACACAACTTGCCAATCTCGGTGGGAACGAATAGTTAAACTCGGTCGGACCTATTCAGTAAAGCTAGTGACCGTTAGGGTTTTACCGTGGGACCGACATGCAACTCGGTAGGACCGATATGGTTAGGGTTAGGGCATAACGTAATCTCGGTGAGACCGATTACACAAACTCGGTGAGACCGATTTTGGTAATAAGCTAACCAGAGAGTTGGTCAGGTAAACTCGGTGGGACCGATCGCTCATTTCGGTGAGACCAAAATGTTACGAAGGGGAAACAGAGAGTTTACATTGCAATATCAGTGGGACCGATCGCTCATCTCGGTAAGACCGAAATGTTACGAAGGGAAACAGAGAGATTACAATCCCATATCGGTGAGACCGAGATCCCTATCGGTGAGACCGATTTGCCTAGGGTCTGTGGCAGTGGCTATGACATTTGAACTCGGTGGCGCCGGATAGAAAGAATTGGTGGGGCCGAGTTTGACTTTTGGTTTATGTCATATGTGGATGTGAGAAAGTAGTTGAGGGCTTTGGAGCATATCACTAAGCATTTTGAGAAAGAGCCTCATTAAGCAGCACCTCATCCCTCCTTGATAGTATTGGCTTTTCCTATAGACTCAATGTGATCTTGGATCACTAGAATAGAAAATGTAGAGTCTCGAGCTTTGTGCTTGAGCCAATCCTTTTGTCCTTAGCATTTTGAGGGATCCACTTTTCTCATCCATGCCATGCCAATCATTGAGCTTTCCTGAGATATTAATCTTGAAATAGCATTAGCTCAATGAGCTATATGTTGTTAGGAATTACCAAAACCACCTAGGGATAGTTGCACTTTCAATCTCCCCCTTTTTGGTAATTGATGACAACATATAGATCAAAGCTTCAACAAATGATAATAAGAGTGAAAAACATTGTCGCTTTGAGAAGTATGTGAAAAGCAAGAGCTCCCCCTAAATTTGTGCATAGTTTAAGATTTGCTTTGGACTGCAAATGCACAATGAGTTAGGAGCATGGGTAATTCTTCCACGTCACATACATCTTGGTGGAGCGCTCAAAATGATAATGATGAAATACATGCACTCATCACCAAGCAAAGTGAATGAACATATATGGGGATATAAAAGAATAATGTCATCCAACAAGCATTAAGGTAGCATATGATCAAACACATGATCATCCAAGTATCGCACAAAAGCATAAATTATCTCAACCAAGCAAATAAACAAAGTTTAACCACCAAACAAAAAAAGAGAACAAAAAGCAACATTCTCTCTCGAAGCCTATGATCTATACATTTTCTCCCCCTTTGGCAACAAGTTACTAAAAAGTTCATAAAAATGCATAGTGCTAGATCGACTCTCAGGCTTGTTCTTCAGGTGGTGGTGTAGATAGCACGCCAAGGACGAAGGCATTAGTTGATGTAGATGGAGCTGGTGGAGTGGGTGCTGGAGCTGGTGGCACTGAAGTTGTAGCTGGTGCACATGAAGTTGCTCTGGTGTCTGTAATAGGCACTGCAGCAGATCTCTGTCATCTGGGCACTCTAGCAAAAGCATCAGTGGTAGACTTGCCCTTCTTCTCCTGCACTTCATCCTGAAGTTGCTCAACAACGGACTGGATCTCAGTGACCTTCACATCTAAGTCATAGAACTTCTGCTCCATGATCCTCTCCAAGCTCTCCTGGTTTTGAGTCAGGGTAGCCAATCCCTTCTCAATCCTCACAGTGGAGGCAATCAAGTAGCCAAGCTGATCTTGCTTGCTCTTCAGAAGATACTGAGATGCCTCATCAGTGGTTGGCATCTTTGTAGCCTTTTCAGCCCTTGCCTTCTCCCTCTTTGCTTGTGCTTGCACAAAAGATGGTTCATTTTCATCCATCACCACAGTGTTGTCCTCAAAGTCCGGGTAGATGGGCATGTGTTCCTTGTCCGGGAGATATGTGCCAGTGCCCATCTTGGAGTTGATTAGCTCTTGGATCTGTGGGGCATACCCACAACTTCTCTTCTGATCTGCAGCTGTTCTCTTAATGGTTTCCACAATTAGGCTCATGACCTTGAACTTTTGAGGCACATCAAATATGTGAAGCAAGTTAATTGCATGGCCTCTGGTCATCTTGTGATCACCTGACTTTGGCAAGAGAGTGTGCCTGAGGATCCAGCTGATTGTTGGCAAGCCTGACAGAAGATAATGTACCGATCCAAACTTGTGTGTCTCAAGAGCAGCATCTGGGATCTCTTTGTACATGTGTGCCATGGTGTTGTGATCCTTCTTCTTCTTGGCATAGACATCCAAGTCATCTTCACTCTCCTCGGGAGCATTGATCAATTTTGCCCATTCTGCAACCGTTGACTGGTACCTAGTACATTCAGACATCCAGACAATCCTTCCATCTGGGTAGAAGTGAGCTATGGAGTAGAACTGCATAATAAGCTCATCATTCCACTTTGTGAGCTTCTGAGCCACAAACTCATCGACTCCACGTGCCTTGAAGCTGTCATATACACCAGGGAAGTGATCCTCATTTTCCTCAATGAATTTCCAATGAACCCATCTCATGTCACACACTATGGGCTTCTTGTCAAGTAAGATAGTCTCATAGAAGTCCTGATGTTCCTTTGTATGGAACCTGTAGTCCACAGCAGTTCTTCTCCTGGTGGCATATGGATCAGACTCTCTCCATAGCCTTAAACCTGAATCCTTCCTGATTTTCATGTTCTCTGCAACTGGGTGAGCATCATTGTGATATGGAATTTTGGGCTTTAACTTCCTCAAAACGACAGAAACATCTTCTTCTTCAGTAGCTTGAGGCACTGGGGCCTTGTTCTTCTCCTCGGCAGGGATGTTCCTGGTGCTCCTCTTGGGTTTTCACTTTGGAGCAGGAGCATCAGTCTTAGGAGCAGTTTTGGGCTTAGATGGAACAACCCCTGCCCTTATGGCATCTCCCATAAGCTTTTGAGATTTGGGTGCTGGTGCTGCATCCTTGTCCTCTTCCTCTTCTTCAGAATCTTTCATTATTGAAGATCTGCCAAGCACTCTGGCAGTGGTCTTCTTGACCCTTTCCTTCCTTTTCTTTTCTGCCACAACCTATCCTTTGGTGCAAATCCCAAAGTCTCTTGAGTGGATGTTCTGGCCTTTGACATGGGAACTCTCTTGGTAGGAACCTTTTGCTTCATTCATGGCTTAGTGGTAGTAGTTGTGCCATATTCTTTTTTCATGACTTTCCTCTTTGAGGTGGCCTCTTCCTCAACAGCCACATAGTCCTCATCCTCAGAATCCGAGGTTTTCTTCTTTCTGGTCCTGGTGGCTGCCTTAGGCAAGTTGCTGGGTGTACTCCTGCTTCCTTCATCAAAGCTGCTAGAGGGACTAGTGCCCTCACTCATGTTCACTTGCTCCCCAGACTTATTCTGACTGTCACTCTGATCTGACATGATGCGAACACTGACAGCAGACCTTGTGAATAGATTACAGATGAGGTACATTTGATAAGCATCACAAAGTATATAGGTTTTTGCAAAAGAATGAGTTAAAAACTTAGTTTTAGTTTTCCACAGAAAGCATTTTGGATCTACCGATTTGCAAACTCAGTGATACCGAAGCAGCTTTTGGAACCTAAACTAGTGAACTCGGTCAGACCGAGTCATAGTTCGGTGGCACCGAGACTGCTAGGGTTTCACAAAGTATTGAACTCGGTCACACCGATTTGCAATTCTCGGTCAGACCGAGAATCATATGTGCAATGGCCTTAGCCAAATCGGTGGAACCGATTTCAACAACTCGGTTGGTCCGAGATGATTTCGGCGAAAACCTAACCCTAAATTTTCAATCCACAACTAAACTACGGAGTGATTTCGTTGGATAGAGTGATCTCAATCGTGGCAAGATACATGGCAAAACAATGTGCTAAGAATCGGAGGGGGAATAGCACAAGGATCAAGTCCATACCCTAAGTGCGGCGATGGACTTGCTATGGCAGCAACGGCGGAGACGATTCCCGATGACAGCGGCGGAGACCAGCGGCGGGAGGCAGCTGGCGATGAGGACAACGATCCGGAGACCCAGGGAGGCAGAGCAGGCTAAGCACGGGCGAAGGGGTTCGGAAAATTTTCCAAATTTTGGGCCACGGATATATATAGCCTGACTCTATCGGTGTGACCGAGTGGAACAACTCGGTGGCACCGAGGTTCATAACTGCAAGCAGTTACTGAAACTCGGTGTGACTGAAAAGTTCAAATCGGTTGCACCGAGATTGAAAACCTAGATCGACTTAGTGATCTCGGTATGACCGAAATGGATGAATCGGTCAGACCGAAACGCACAAAGTTTTGGAAGTTTAAGTCTATGACGAATCGGGGACTCCGAGTGCTCCTCACACAGAGTGGTTCGAATCTGACTTGATCAAACTTTATGATGTAGCATGAATAGAGTTTGAGATGAGAAAAGCATAGATAGCTAGAGAAGGTTCTTAGGCATTCTTGTCCATCCACTTGGCAAAAGAAAAAGGAACCAAACAATCAAAACAACAAGTGGATGTCCCCGAATGAGTAAATTATGCAACCAACATGCTCACACAATAAAATGGCAAATGAAATATGTGGCAAATCACGCACAACCAATTCTAGCATCTATCAAGCAATTGGCGATGACTAGGTCATCTATATATGAGTATATTGACTTAGGAGTCAAATGAGAACATTTGATCATAGGTCATACTCATCGTTTAAGCACAAATGGGGTTACCATTTTTACATAAAGCGTTGTTGTGTTCACACCATTAGAGTTACTTTATCTCAATTCTTAGAGTAAATCTCCCCCTAGATGTGAGATCCCCCCTAAGAGGGATGAACTAACCTTGGGTTTTGTCGATGATGACTTCATGTAGGTGTTTAAGATGTGGATGCTCAATGTTGATGTAGATCATTTGGAGCAATCCTTTGGAGTGAGTTGCACTTTCAATACCTACATGGGTTAGTCCCACAAGGAACAAACAAGGATATCCATAGACATAGAGTGATGCACACACAAGATGATGTCTATGAAAGCATTAGGTTACCTTGTCCCTTGTCTTACCAACAAGAGGGTTTGTGACTCCTTGAACTAGTGCAAGATGTGGAAGTTGATTGCACTTGTTCTTGCCAAAATGATAAGAGTGAAGTATGTTGGCGGAGTCACCCTCAAGAACTTTCTAGTTCCTCTTCTTCGGGATCCACATCATCTTGATGGGAATCCTTGGAGTTGTAGTCATACTTGATGAAGTAGAACTTGATGTAGTCTTGGGAACCCACTTGACCAAGGCCTTGGGTGCTTCTTCAAAAGCATCAATTTCCTCTTGAAGCTTATCCTTGCCTTTTTGCTTGTGGTCTTGTGGTGGAAGATCATCTTGAGCTTGTGTCCCTTTGAAGGAAGTAGGATCATACTTCTCTTGTTGAGGAACAAACTTCGTCTTGGGGTATTGATCTTCTTCCCAGTCAACTCCATTGGCATTGAACTTTCATTCAAAACCAACACCTTGGTTCTTCCGGTGCCTTCCTTGCTTGCATACAATTTCCTCAAATTGCTTACTCCCGGCAAGGCTCTTGTAAACACCTTTCTCTATAATTCCCTTCAATAAGCTATTTTCTTACTCAAGTATAACTTGGCTAAGAGAATCATTAGTGGAATCAAGAGAACTACTAGAAGCAACAACATTGGATTTATCATGAATATTGTCACTACTAGAGGAAGAATCTTTCTTGTTCTTGTTACTAGACTTGACTTGAAGCATGTAAGTGGATAAGAGTAAACGCTTGGCAATGTACGAAGAACTTTTCTTGCGAAGATCATCATTGATTGCCTTTAAGAACTCATTCTCTTGCTCAAGGTTGCTCATTGATTGCCTTTAAGAACTCATTGGAATAATGTCCGGGTCTTCCACAATTGTAGCAATTTCGCTCTCGACTAGAAGATCTTTTGTCATTGTAGGACCTTGACTTGGAACTTCTCTCTTTGCTTCTACTCTTGTAGAACTTGTTGAAGTTCTTCACCATTAGGCTCAATTCTTCATTGAAGGTTTGTTTCTCACTTGATGATGTGGGAGCTTCACATGAGGCTTTGTAAGCACCACTTGACTTGTTGTGGAGCTCCTCCTTAAATTGAGTGACATCTCATGAGCAACAATTCTTCCAATGACTTCCGTTAGCTTGAGATCTTTATAATTGGGCATCATTTGGATCAATGTGCATATGATATCATATTTTCCGTCCAAAGCTCTTAGGATCTTCTTGATGATGAATTTGTCGGTCATCTCTTCACTTCCTAAGGCGGCGATCTCATTTGTGATAAGAGCAAGCCTAGAGTACATTTCAGCGACACCTTCACCATCCTTCATTTTGAACTTGTCAAGTTGACTTTGAAGCACATCCAACTTGGATTACTTGACGGAGTCGGTACCTTCGTGCATATCAATCAAAGTATCCCAAATTTCCTTTACATTCTCAAGACGGCTGATTTTGTTGAATTCTTCGGGGCACAATCCGTTGAAGAGGATATCACAAGCTTGAGCATTGTATTGTAGCATCTTCAACTCTTCCGCGGTAGCTACACAGTTCGGTTCTCTCCCATCAAAGAATTCACCTTGCAAGCCAATACACACAATAGCCCATACGGCAGGGTTATGTCCAAGAATATGCATTTTCATCTTATGCTTCCAACTAGCAAAATCAGTGCCATCAAAGTAAGGACCTCTACGGTGGTAGTTTCCCATGCTAGACGATATACTCTCCTAGGTTGTGAAACCAAGGTTATGACTTCCAAAAGCTATTAAAATCCAGGCAAATGGAGACCAAAGCTCTGATACCACTTAAAGGATCGAAAGTATGTCTAGAGGGGGTGTGATTAGACTACTTGACCAAATAAAAGTGTATCATTTTCCCAATTTTAGTTCTTGGCAGATTTTAGCAACTTTGGACAAGTCAAGCAATCTTAACACAATTCAAGCAAGCATTCAAAGAGTATATGAGCAGCGGAAAGTAAATCATGCAACTTGCAAGAATGTAAAGGGAAGGGTTTGGAGGATTTAAACGCAATAGGAGACACGGATGTTTTTGTCGTGGTTCCGATAGGTGGTGCTATCGTACATCCACGTTGATGGAGACTTCAACCCACGAAGGGTAACGGTTGCATGAGTCCACGGAGGGCTCCACCCACGAAGGGTCCACGAAGAAGCAACCTTGTCTATCCCACCATGGTCGTCACCCACGAAGGACTTGCCTCACTAGTGGTAGATCTTCACGAAGTAGGCAATCTCCTTGCCCTTACAAACTCCTTGTTTCAACTCCACAATCTTGTCGGAAGCTCCCAAGTGACACCTAGCCAATCTAGGAGACACCACTCTCCAAGAAGTAACAAATGGTGTGTTGATGATGAACTCCTTGCTCTTGTGCTTCAAATGATAGTCTCCCCAACACTCAACTCTCTCTCACGGGATATGGATTTGGTGGAAAGAAGATTTGCGTGGAAAGCAACTTGGGGAAAGCTAGAGATCAAGATTCATATGGTAAGAATGGAATATCTTGGCCTCAACACAAGTGTAGGTGGTTCTTTCTCAGAAAAAGTAAGTTGGAAGTGTAGGTTTGTTCTGATGGCTCTCTCCATGAATGAAGAGGTGGTGGAGGGGTATATATAGCCTCCACACAAAATATAACCGTTACACACAACTTGCCAATCTCGGTGGGACCGAATAGGTAAACTCGGTCGGACCGACTCAGCAAAGCTAGTGACCGTTAGGGTTTTTCGGTGGGACCGACATGCAAATCGGTAGGACCGATATGGTTAGGGTTAGGGCATAACGTCAGCTCGGTGAGACCGATTACACAAACTCGGTGAGACCAATTTTGGTAATAAGCTAACCAGAGAGTTGGTCAGGTAAACTCTATGGGACCAATCGCTCATTTCGGTGAGACCAAAACGTTACAAAGGGGAAACAGAGAGTTTACATTGCAATCTCGGTGGGACCGATCGCTCATCTCGGTAAGACCAAAATGTTATGAAGGGAAACAGAGAGATTACAATCCCATCTCGGTGAGACCGAGATCCCTATCGGTGAGACCAATTTGCCTAGGGTTTGTGGCAGTGGCTATGACATTTGAACTCGGTGGCGCCGGATAGAAAGAATCGGTGGGACCGAGTTTGACTTTTGGTTTAGGTCATATGTGGATGTGAGAAAGTAGTTGAGGGCTTTGGAGCATATCACTAAGCATTTTGAGCAAGAGCCTCATTAAGCAACACCTCATCGCTCCTTGATAGTGTTGGCTTTTCCTATAGACTCAATGTGATCTTGGATCACTAAAATAGAAAATGTAGAGTCTTGAGCTTTGAGCTTGAGCCAATCCTTTTGTCCTTAGCATTTTGAGGGATCCACTTTTCTCATCCATGCCATGCCAATCATTGAGCTTTCCTGAGATATTAATCTTGAAATAGCATTAGCTCAATGAGCTATATGTTGTTAGGAATTACCAAAACCACCTAGGGATAGTTGCACTTTCACGGTTGAGGTCACCTCGGAGCCACAGACCATTGTGGTGAAGCTTCGTGGTGTTGTTGGGAGCCTCCGATTAAGTTGTGGAGATTGCCCCAACCTTGTTTGTAAAGGTCCGGTCGCCGCCTCCAAGGGTACCAATAGTGGAATCACGACATCTCGCATTGTGTGAGGGCGTGAGGACAATACGGTGGCCCTAGTGGCTTCTTGGGGAGCATTGTGCCTCCACACCGCTCCAACGGAGATGTACTTCCCCTCAAAAGGAAGGAACTTCGGTAACACATCCTCGTCTTCACCGGCTCCACTCTTGGTTATCTCACACCTTTACTTGTGCAAGCTTATTAGTGTTACTTCCCGTGCTTGTTTGTGTGCTTGTTGTTGTTGCATCATATAGGTTGCTCACCTAGTTGCACATCTAGACAACCTACTTTGATGCAAACTTTAATTTGGTAAGGAAAAGCTAAAAATTGTTAGTTGCCTATTCACCCCCCTCTAGTCAACCATATCAATCCTTTCAACCGTGCCCACACGGCTGGGCCCACCAGCAGTCAGCGTGCCGCCAACAACACGGCTGACTTCACGTTGGAAGGCCTCAGAGAGGCGTCTCATGGTAGCTAGCTTCTTGGCGTTTTCAATGAGCGAGACGCGGCAGGTCTCCAGTGTCTCGGCATCAGCGTCTGCCGCAATGGGCGTGGACACGTCCCGCATTGCCGCCTGCAATGGGTCCTGGCCAGCTCCTCCGAAGGCCCCATCATGGCTGATGATAAGCACCTCCATGACGGTGCTGCCGCCGCTCTCCGCGCGAGGGAGCGGGTCGTTGACGATCACCACGTTGGCAGGGAAGGAGTCGAAGGAGGCCATGTCATTGTCAACAAGAATCGGGTCGGTGGAGCCAACCGACTCTAGGTCAGTGGCGGGCTTGTTGGCGATGTGGAGCTTGCCAAGGAGGTCAACGAAGCAACTCTCGGAGCTGAGTGCGCCCGCGTCGGGCGCTGGCTCGTCGGAGAGGCGGATCTCGCCAACAAGATCAGCGAGGTAGGCCGCCGCGCAGGCGACCTCTGTGCCATGCAGCGCGTCGGCGCAAGCGCCATCGGGCGTGCCAGGCTGGCTGCGCTCGCTAGGGAGGAACAAGGTTCCCATCCAGAACAGATCTCCGGACGATGGTGCACCAGGCCCCACGGTGGGCGCCAAATGCCGGGGGTGTCGTGCGACATTTGCCAAAGGATGGCTTATCATGGTGGGGGATATTAAGACGTCACCGGTGCCAGGAAACGGGATAAGGCGTAGACACGTACGCCGGTCAACTTACCCAGGTTTGGCTCTCCTAGGAGATAACACCCCTAGTCATACTTTGTGGGGTCTCCGCATGATCGCTCAAGCAATAATGGTGGCTACAAGCTTGCTCCTTGAGCTGTTTTTCTGAAGGGAGAAGAAGAACAAGGCTAGCCCTAGCTTCCCCTCTCTATGGGTGTGTGTATATGGACTAAGGTCTGAACCCTTTGCATGGGTGCCCTGGGGGGTTTATATAAGCCTACCCCCAAGGGTACAATGGTAATCTGGCCAGGTGTAGGTCTCGGCTATCAGTGTCTATGGTCGCCGACTTCTCTGCTGGTCGCTGGGGCCTGCCGCCTGGTGGGTCCCGCCGGCTGTCTTGTACTCCGCCAACAGGCCGTGCCCGCCGCTTGCGGGTCCTGCCGGCAGCTTAGCACTATGGCGATGCCATTGATGATGTGTGCTTTGTCGGGGAAGGCGTGGCTACAATGCCGCTGCCTGGCGGGCGTTCACTGTAGTCATTCCCCATCTCTTCTGGTTAATGGTGCACAGACTCTGAGGGAGGGGGAGGGCCGCCTGCTGGGAGTTGGCCTCCCCTCGCGCCGGCTGTTCGAAGCTTGCCGCCTTCCGACTTCTCACGGACAGGTAGGGCCCACCGCCTGCGGGCCGTACCGACAGCCCGTAGTGGGGGCATGGCCTTCTCTGCCATGAGTGATGTCATGGGCCGCGTGGCAACAGTGCCGCGCCGGATGGGGATGTCCGTCCGGTACGCTGCACTGTGGCCACACTCCACCCTGGATTCGGGGGTGGCAGACGGTACTGTAGCCACACCCGTCTCGTCACCTTGATGTGGGGCAAACTTTGAGGGCATGAGGGGCCACCTGCTAGGAGCCGGCCACTCTGGAGGCCGCCTGCCAGGAGTCGGCCCGTCTCATGGCTTTCTTTTGAAGAGCACCGCCCGCTGGTAGCCGGCCGCCTCTACCAGCCGGCCCCGAGAAGGCGATACTCCATCTTTGGGGTCTGAGGGGCGCAGCCGGCCCCGATGTCTTGAATCGCCATGGAGAGAAAATGAGGCTACCCGTGGTCGTTTACTCCGACAAAGTTAATCCTCAGATCCTTGTCAATGACCTTCATGCATAGTCGGCCTGGAGGTTGCAAGGCGAGGTCACCGTTTAGGAGGTGGGCAGCGTCGACGTGAGGTTCATCCTGAACTTCTCCAATGATGTAGACAGATGTTTCGTGTTGAAGGCCCAGCCATGGCACCACAAGCGCAATGGGATCATCTTCACCAAGTTCGACGACAAGGGTGACCCGGTGGAGGTGGACCTTGGATCATGGCTATATGGGTCCAGGTTCGTAACCTCCCGCTTGAGCTTAAAACTGAGGATGTGGGTCGGTCTCTAGGGGACCAACTCGGTGAAGTGATTACCGTTTCACACTAGGATCACTTGATTGTGGAAAAGTACTTGCGCGTGCGTGTGAAAATCTCACTACATGAGCTAATCAAGAGTAGGGGAGAATTTACCCATCTAGGTAGTAAAGAAGAGCTTCAGTTTGAGGTTCGCTATGAAAAATTGCCATCGTATTGTGAATGTTGTGGGTTGGTAGGACATATGTCAGAGAGATTTTGTAGGATCCCTAAGGATAGTAGAGTAGCTAAATTTGCAAAAAAATCTCAGTGTAGAGGCTTACTAGAAAGGTCAAACATCTAGTAGAAGAGTTCACTGGTTATAGTAACAATAGCATGTCCAGGGCCACCGAAGGAATGGTGGTCAAAGTAACTAAAGTTGTAAATGATCTCACTTTGCAATAAAAAGGGGTTGCGTCGTCCACGACGACGACTATCCTGACCACTGGAGGTCAAGTCTAGGGAGGGCTTTCGCTCAGCCAGGAGGGCCGAGGTCATATGCTCTCCCTGCCGGCTTCGCTTGGAGCGGCCTCAGGTCAGGTGGTCCAAACTGGAGGGCCGCCCGTCCACGCTAACCTTGGCCAGGAGGGCCAAGGTTTAGCGGTATGGGGGCTTCCAATAAGGGAGTGCAGCAACTCGGCCAGGTGGGCCGACCCCCTGTTGCATCTGTGGTCTCCCTGGGGGGTGTCCCTGGTCAAGAGGACCCAGGCCAGCTCCAGGCGCCCCTGCTCCCGCCGCTAGCCAATGCCGGGAGGGCCAAGGGTGTAACACCCATGATGCGGCTATATCTCCCACGTGTCAGAGCATGACTTAGAGGCATAAGGCCTTGTACAATGGGAGAGGCTTAGAGAGGTGCTTAGAAAAATAAACCGATTTTTTCTGAAGCACCGGTGCCTATTTCTATAGGAGAGACCCTTAGTTAAGCATCTACCCTGTACATATAAGCACCGGTGTTTAAGGAAAGCCTGGTTTATTTCTCTAAGTACCTTCCATTATACAAGGCCTAACCGCATGGTGGGCATGTCGCAAGAGGGGTAATCTTTACACATCCCATGTACTGAATAAGAAAAGGGATAAAGAGTTGGCTTACAATCGTCACTTCACACAATACATAAATATAACATTACATCATCCAGAATACAAACAAGGTCCGACTACGGAACCAAATAAAGAAAGACAACCCCAAATGCTAGATCCCCGATCGCCCCGACTGGGCTCCACTACTGATCAACTGGAAAACGAAACAACACAATGAACACGATCTTCACCGAGCTCCCACTTGAGCTGGGTTGCGTCACCTGCACTGGTATCATCGGTACCTGCAACTGTTTGGAAGTATTTGTGAGCCATGGGGACTCAGCAATCTCACACCCGCAAGATCAAGACTATTTAAGCTTATGGGTAGGATAGGGTAATGAGGTGGAGCTGCAGCAAGCACTAGCATATATGGTGGCTAATTTACGCAATTAAGAACGAGAAGAGAAGCAAAGCAACAGTCGTGAATTAGAAGTGATCAAGAAGTGATCCTGAAACTACTTACGCTCAAGCATAACACAAGAACCGAGTTCAGTTCCCAGACTCCGCCGGAAAGAGACCATCACGGCTACACACGCGGTTGATGCATTTTAATTAAGTTAAGTGTCAAGTTCTCTACAACCGAACATTAACAAATTCCCATCTGCCCATAACCGTGGGCACGACTTTTGAAAGTTCAAAACCCTGCAGGGGTGTCCCAACTTAGCCCATCACAAGCTCTCATGGTCAACAAAGGATATTCCTTCTCCCAGGAAGACCCGATCAGACTCGGAATCCCGGTTACAAGACATTTCGATAATGGTAAAACAAGACCAGCAAAGCCACCCGAATGTGCCGACAAATCCCGATAGGAGCTGCACATATCCCGTTCTCAGGGCACACCGGATGAGCAATCCGTACAACTAAAACCAACCCTCAAGTTTCCCCGAGGTGGCGCTGCAAGGGGCTCTAGTTTGGACCAACACTCAGAGGAGCACTGGCCCAGGGGGTTTAAAATAAAGATGACTCTCGGGCTCCGGAAACCCGAGGGAAAAAGGCTTAGGTGGCAAATGGTAAAACCAAGGTTGGGCCTTGCTGGAGGAGTTTTATTCAAGGCGAACTGTCAAGATGTTGGGCATACGACCGTCTCTCGCTGATCGTACATGAGCGGTACATGCAGATTTGCATACTTGGGATCTGATATCCTTAAGGGTCCAAAAAAAGAATTAATAAACTAAAAAATATTTAGAAAAACTACGAAGGGGGCCTGTGAATGTTAACTCTCTTGCACCTCAAAAGGAGATTATTGTACCGATTGAAAATTTATTGGAACAAGAGGAGATACACTGGCTACAACGGGGTCGAGCAAACTGGTTATTGCATGGTGACCGCAATACTTGTTTTTTCCATAACACTGCAACAGCTAGAAAGAAGAGAAACCAGATAAAAAAAATTGCTTGACGATAATGGGGTTTGGGTAAAAGACATGGAGATGAAGAATCATATTCTGGGGTATTTTTCTAACCTGTTTACTTCATAAGTTAATCAACCGAACCAGGAGGTTCTCTTCCTTGTAAAAAGGAAAATAATAAATGAGATGAATAGGGCTCTCCTTGCCCCCTACACAGTAGAAGAGGTTCGGAAGGCCCTCTTTGACATTGGTGATTTAAAGGCGTCGGGGCCAGATGGCCTTCACGCCATTTTCTATAAGAGATTTTGGGCTATGTTAGGGGATGATTTGACTGAAGAGGTTCTCCAAGCGGTGAATACCTGTACTATACCCGATGGTTGGAATGATACTACAATAGTAATGATCCCAAAAGTTAACTCCCCAGAAAAGGTAACTCAATTTAGACCAATCAGTTTACGCAATGTGGTGTATAAGGTCATTTCAAAGATGATTGCTGCTCATCTGAAGACAATCCTCCCAGATATTATTAGCCCTACCCAAAGTGCTTTTGTGTCTGGAAGAATGATTACAGATAACATCTTAGTGGCTTATGAATGTTTCCGTAAAATAAAAAATAAAATAGCTGGTAAAGAGGGCTTGTGTGCAATCAAACTGAACATTCACAAAGCATATGACTGAGTGGAGTGGCCTTTTTTAAGGAAATCATGCTGAGACTAGGCTTTGAGCAGGAATGGGTGAATTTAATAATGCAATGTGTGTCCTCGGTGGAACACCGAGTTTGTTTTAACACGGAAGAAACAGAGAGCTTCAAACCATCTAGAGGATTGAGGCAGGGAGACCCTCTCTCCCCATATTTATTTTTGTTATGTACGGAAGGCCTGACAGCACTCCTAGCTAATGCAGAGGAGAATGGAAGTATTTATGGAATTAAAGTTAGCAGAGATGCCCCATCTATTTCAATTCTCCTCTTCGGGGATGATTCATTAATCCTGATGCAAGCTAATTTGATGAATGCGGAGGCACTGAAATCAATTTTGGATGCTTATTGTGCTGCATCAGGGCAAAGGGTGAGTGTTGAAAAATCTAGTATATTTTTTAGTCCCAACATAAAAGTGGAAGATAAGGCGCATATATGTACTATTCTAAACATTATGACTGAAGCTCTCAATGACAAATATTTAGGTCTGCCTTCAAATGTAGGTATGGACAAAAGTGATTGCTTCCAATTCTTAATATATCAAATTGTTATGAAAATCAGTGGTTGGAAGGAAAAGCTGCTATCAGCAGGAGGAAAGGAAATCCTTCTCAAATCGGTTGTACAAGCTATCCCAACTCATGCAATGTCCGTCTTTAAAATTCCTAAAAAAATATGCAAAGGAATCATTGACGCGATGTCGCATTTCTGGTGGGGTGACGAAGACAATCAGAAGAGAATGCATTGGATGACATGGTGAAAGATGTGTGTATCAAAAAACCAAGAAGGAATGGGTTTTCAAGATATACATTGCTTCAATTTGGCCTTGTTAGCCAAACAAGCGTGGTGCCTGCTTGATAATCCTGATTCCTTATGTGTCACCATTTTGAGAGATAAATACTATCCGGATGGAGATTTAATGAATACGAGTCTTAAAAAAGGATCTTCTTTCACTTGGCAAAGCATTATGGCAGGAGTGGATTCTCTAAAAAAATGTTATATTTGGAGAGTTGGAAATTGACAAAATATTGATATCTGGAGAGATTCATGGATTCTGAATGGGGCCAATAGGAAAATTATCACTCCTAGAAGAGGGCAGCTTCTAACAAAAGTTTCTGATCTTATAGATCCAATCAACAATTGCTGGGATGAAGATTTGATAAGACAAACATTATGGCCAATTTGGTATGCATCTTGGGTCTTTCCCTGATGGACTAGCGAACGTCTTTTCCACCATAAATACCAGGCGATGGGAGCCCGTGCTATAACGACAAACTATGTTTTTGCCCAATCCTCCAAGGCAACAAATAGAATAGAGGGATGGACGAGACCCCCTCTAGGTTTTATGAAATTAAATGTCGATGCTTCTTTCAATCAAGACATGCTTAGACGCACAACGGAAGCTGTACTTAGAGACGACAATGAAAGATTTATTGTTGGAGAGAATTGGAAGATGGATTGGTGTGCAGATGTTTTAACATCGGAAGCCATGGCACTACGTTTTGGCATATTACTTGCACAAAAGGCGGGATGCAACCGACTTGTTGTTAACTTCGACAATATGAAAGTAATTGACACAATGAAGAATTGAGGACATATAGCGGGAGCGGCGGCAGTTGTGTTTGATGATTGTTATTTTATGGCTTGTGATTTTTTGTTAGTTAGATTTGAACACTATAATAGGGTGGCAAATAAAGTAGCTCATGAAATTGCTAGAGTGGCTAAATTTTCTGAGACAAAGGATTGTTTTGAGGAACTTATGAACAAAATTGTAAATTTTCTTATAGACGATATAACCATTATTACTAATAAATAAAGAAGATGTTTTATTTAAAAAAAAATATGTGAGATCATCATATTTTGATTTGCAAACACTATTACTTCCGTGTTGAACTATCATTCATATTTGTAACTGAAATAATCAAGTTCTTCTAGAAAATAACAGAATATCCTACCTGTAGGGACTATGGCTGTAGGTTCTCACAATTTACCGTAAAATCTTTACAATTTGCGGTTAGAGAAGACCCTGCTATCAGACCATCTGACGGTAGGGTATGAAACCCTATCATAAAATCATGTCGAGTTTTTATTATAGAACTTGACACACGCGTAGGACCAGACACACCTATCGCCAAAGAGGATGGCGGTAGCTTTAACCATCTTACCGCTGTCCACACCAGTGATAGTACCGTTAGAACACGTCAGCCTCAAAACTGTTGATTGACGGTGGCTACCTTTAACCTACGCCTGAAGGTTTGGACGCATATGGTAGAAAATGGATCTGATTGTCAGATCAGGCTAAACTACGCCAAAGGTTCAAAACAGAGTCAATTACACTGATGGTGCTACAACTTGGCGCAAATGGTCACTTTGGTGCTAGAAGTTGTGGTGTACATTAAAGTGGTGCAAAAACTTGACATTAACGTGCAAATACGGTGTTTATCTCGTTTATGTACGAAGTATGTGCTGACTAGGCGCACGGGGCCCGCTGTCAGCCGCTCGACCAGAGAGAAGGGCCATGTGGCCTGATTTTTCTAAAAACACCCTCGAAATATTTTTTAAAAAAATTTCCTGCTAGATGTGGCTGGTGCGGATCGAACCCACAACAACGCCCACGGAAACGAGGTGGCAAACCACTGCACCCATTCATTTTTCTTCGTCTGTAACGGGTAAAAACTTTATCTATTGTAATGGCAGCGCAGGTGGAGGTTAAATGAGCTGCAGATCTTGCGGCTTCTTCTGCACCTGTTAGTCTTTTTTATTTTTCTGTAGAAAGAATCAAAATTATAAGTGTTTTAAAAAAAATCTAAATTATAATCTCAGTAATAAAAATAATAAATGAATATTTCTGTTTATAAAAATTTCACATATTATTTAAAAATATTTATGAATTGTAACAGTGTTTGCATAATTTACAATTTACAAAGTTAAATTACAATCCATAAAATTATTTTAGGTATACAACATTTCAATAATTATATGCACGTTTGTATAGTTCAATGCTTTTATAACAAAAAATAATGATAATTATAATTTAAACTGCTCATATGAATATTCATTTTCTATAATTTAAATCTAAGCCGCGACTATATAATATTTATGTATTCATTAATTATTTTAATTTTATTAAATGTCCATATTAACTAAATATTTTTTATATCATGCAAGGATGTATATTTAAATGTTATCATTTACTAATAATCATTTTCATGTATAATATTTGTATCACACAAATATGTGAACATATTTTTTATTAGTTATGTTCTACAAATAAATTTTAAAGCTATATGTACTATCCGCAGCCCGTAAAAGCTCCCCATGCTGCCAGGTTAGTACATATAGCTTTCTGATCCAAATTAAACATAAGATTTTGTTGGCGTACTGGTTAGCCGTGTTGGGGGTTTCTAGTCGGACATGGCTTCGACTCCAGGCAGCCTCCTTTTTGATTTAATTTTCACTCTGGTCTGACAGATGGGACCCACTCCTCATAGAGGTGAAAAAAATTGCCACTCCCACGTCGACAGGGCTTTTTTGAAAATAAATATTTCGAGAGTGTTTTCCAAAAAATCAGGCCACGCACCCCTTCTCTTTGGTGCAATGGCTGACAGCGGGCCCCACACGCTTAGTAAGCACCTACTCCATACATAAATGAGATAAGCATCGTATTTGTACGTTAATATTAAATTTTTGCACTACTTCAATGTACGTCACAATTTTTACCATCAAAGTAACCATTTACGCTAAGTTGTGGCATCACCAATGTAATTGACTCAACACGAAAATTGGCCTCGCTTCGACTCAAATCAAAACCCCAAACTACACGCAGCGCTGCGCCCACGCGCACTTCACCTCCACGACCTACACGCCTCGCTCGCTCAGTCCTCCGGCTGCCGCCAACGCCGCCGTTCTGCACGAGCGAAGACGATGGCGAGCGGGGAGAAGGTGGACTATGTGTTTAAAGTGGTGCTGATCGGGGACTCGGCCGTCGGCAAGTCGCAGATCCTGGCGCGGTTCGCGCGCAACGAGTTCAGCCTCGACTCCAAGGCCACCATCGGTGTCGAGTTCCAGACGCGCACGCTCGTCATCGACCACAAGTCCGTCAAGGCCCAGATCTGGGACACCGCCGGCCAGGAGAGGCAAGAACCTACTGCTCTCCTGCACTTCGATTTCATCCCATCTTTTCGCTTAGATCTGCCCCCTCCCATGACATGGCAATTTCCCTGAGGATTTCTCAGTGTTTCGCTGTGTGGCTTGCTTGGTGCCGAGTAGTGAGCTAACACAGTTCGCTCTTGTGTTATGGTTCAGACTAGTCCGTAATTTTTGTTACTTTTATATCGCTACCTTGTTTGTGCGTTTATGCTCTGTAGAATGTCTTGGTCACTATAGATGTACACCATACCTTCGTACGGTTGTTAAAATGGCAGATCTCTACTCCACCGTGGTTGAAGTGGATGATTTGCCTTGCACTCTGCCAAATGGGCAGGGTAATTTGATACAGACCATAGATCCGCCATGCGATGCTTGAGCTTGAAGTCTGGTCGCTAAGATTAAGTGTGCCTTGTTAGTTGGATTGATGGAGATGAGATTTTGTAAGCACGGAATGGAAAATTTACTACTAAATAAAACAGCTTCGGTAAATGGTGTCAAATTTAGCAAGGTATGGGTGGTAATCAAGATTTTTTATTGGATATTCTATGTATTTAAGTGGTCTGTTACTTGTGACTTGTGAGATACAATCTTTTGGTTGAATGGGTGATGAATATATTTGGCATTAGTCAAGTTGGAATAATAGGAATATAGGATGGGTTAACATTGAAAATGTATGATACTTTGCCTTATCAGCTACATCTGTTCTTTTAATTGAAGAAAGTATTCCCCTATTATCTCTGCCTTTAATTTAAATTTGTTTATAGAAGATTATTTCACTTTTGAGGTGCAAATACTTGGTACTGTTGCACATGAGTCACTAGAGTTTTTGGCACATCCTCTTTTTTTAAGTTTGTTGATGGAAAAGAGTCTCGTACATTCTCATGGCATGTGAATCCTCATTGTATCCTATTCAGTGATGTCGAATGACATTTTTCTATTGAAAGCATTAGATCGTGCTTGAGAAACAAGTTAACAAATTTTCACGAACCTACCAGTCCTTATCCAGTTAATATTCTTGATTAGACAGGAGCAGCAAAGTTGATTTGCAAATCAAACGTGTGTACATGTGATCGTTTGATTACCTTACAGTCATTAACTTGGTGACTCGTCTCTCACTCATTACTCATTTGAGTTAGATTCTTTAATTGCAAATAATAAGGTCATGCCACGCTCATTCCCCTCTATGATCTCATGGAAAAAGGGTGGCCAAAGTGCTTGTACTTCTAGAAGAACAATCTGATATGTTTTGTGAATGAGCCAAAACATTGATATGCCTGTTTCTGAGTTAGTTATTTATGATAGTGTGCAACCAGTTGACAGCTGTTGGACTGACATACTAGTGAAATTAACTAAAGTATCATTGTTACATTGTTATTTGTGGAAAAAACCAAGTGTTGCATTAAATTTAATAATTTATGGCTTATTTCTTTAAAAATTAATGCTATTCTTGAATATTTCAGTGGAGCCAAAACTAAGGCATAATTTATTCTTGAAGTTGAAAAAATGCGACTTAGATCTCTCCTGTGATTTCCAATCAGGAGACTTGGGGTACAAATATTTAGTTTATAATTTCTGGGATTTGTCTCTTGAATTCGTTTAGTTCCTTTAGCTGTGTTTGTACTTTACTTTCCTGATATGGTCTTTAAGTTCCAATTCATCTATTATTATTATATTATTAAAACAAGGGGCAAACAAGCCACCACACGTGTCCCCATAGACCAAATTATCTGCTACATCGACTGTTATGGTGGGTCCTAATTATAATGTTAGAGATTTAAAATCAAACTATGTACACATCTCTGAGCTACAATTTTTTTTGAGAAGTCCTATATAATAGTAATAAACAAACAAAACCAGCAGCGAGCCACCAATAGAACCAATTAGATCCAGCATGTACTAGATGTAATGACATCATGACTTAAGTCAGCAATTAATAAACATGTTGTACGTAGGTTTAGGGTACTTATGGGTTCGTAAACATATGACTTTCACATATTTTCACCCCTTGTTTGAAAGTATTTGGCTTCCAAGAATGTGCGTGGTCGATTTGTTTTAAGTTGGACTACCAACAGATACAGAAAAAACATATTGGCAAAGTAAAATTTCATAGTACCATTCATCACTAATAATGTTTTTTTAATTATTTAGTAGCATGTGGCTGCAAAACCAATGGTAAAAGATGCATATTGGAAACCATGCCAATATGTTGAACGCCATCTAATTACGTGGGCAGAGTAAGTATTGCATCGTATAAATTGCCAAATAGCAAATCATATACTCCCCCCGATCCAAATTAATTGGCGTAGCTCTAGTACAACTTTAGTACAAAGTATACTAAAGTTGTACTAGAGCTGCGACAATTAATTTGGATCGGGGGGAGTATTTGTCTTTATTGCTAAGGCGGACACAATGGTGGCTTTAAGTTTTTTTTTTTGAAAAGGAGGATGACCCCCGGCCTCTGCATCAATCGATGCATGAAGCCATATTATTGAATAAAAACGTAACAAAGTCTTAAGGTCCAAAGAAGCTCATAATCTGAGCAGAAGTCAAAAAAATAAATCTAAAAAGTGCCACATCCGGTGATATAGAACTGAAAAGTGCCACATCCGGCGATAAAGAACAAGCTACAATGCCTACACACCTAGCCTATTATTAGCTCGCCATCCAAATCGGCTGAAGATAGCCCGTGCTACCGTCTCCCAGCGGTTGCACCCAATAACCAAAAGCTCCCTAAAGTCCGCATGAGTGAGTAACGACCACATATGGATCCAAGCTGTAGCTCTGTAGATAACCTGCAAAAAATTAGTGGATTTTGTCCCATTAAAAATCATATTATTCCTAGTGTTCCATATAGCCCAGAATAGTGCACATATTCCTATCCGAATATGTTTAGCTATGTGTATGCCCACTCCATTAAGCCACGTCCCAAATAACGTGTTTATGCTCCTTGGGGGATGAATGTTAAAAGCTATATGAATTGATCGACATAATAATTTTGCAAGAGGACATTCGAGAAAGAGGTGTTTAATCGATTCATTTTGATCACAAAAAAAGCACCTGGAGTTACCAACCCAATTCCTTTTCACCAAGTTATCTTTGGTCAGAATGACTTCTTTATGGACGAACCACATAAAGATTTTAATTCGAAGCGGAGTGAGATAGATGTTCATTTTTTCCCAGTGAATGTGCACTTATAATTGTATTTTTGGAAGATAACAGTTTGACATGTCTAGCAATATGATAAACATCAGCCTAAATTTAAGTCCAGAAGGTGCTGAAATGAGGTGAGGAGGCTGACTGATAATAACCTTGAATGTATGGGTAGGAGAAATACGCAAAAACAGGGGCATGATTAGGAAAAAAACTATGATGAGAGGGACTTGAAAAACAAGCAAATAACTTTTAAACAATGAATTATGGAAGTATGCAATGGGACATTTCAGTTGTGCTAAAAAAGGTCAATGCAAAACAGCATAGACAATATGAGAAAGAACAGTCAGTGATGAAAGTGAGATGATTTATTGTCAAATACATATTTGAGAATAGATGGTCACTTGACATAGAGTTAAGTCTAAGATTAACTAGGGAGGAAGCATATAGATGCATGACGCTGTAACAATTGAAAATCATCATAACAAATCCAAGTTTGACAAATCCAATGAGGTGGGTGGACACAGAAAGATCATGAGGCTCAAGTAGGAGAGTAGTTAGTAAAAATTTCATCAAAAAACTATTAGTAAGAAGATAAACATGATGCACTTGGTCTTATGTTGGTCATGTTTATCATAACAAGCTGGTGCACTTAACATCAATATTACCATTGAGGTGTGATCATGTTTCCACGAGACATTCATTTCAAATATGTTTTGAATGATGGTTGATTGCATGACATTTTCTAAAGAAAAATATATATAACAATATATATTAAATTGTCTAGCCACGCAAGCGTGTAGCCCATTGTCAGTTACCCACTTTTTATCTGCCACTGATCTCTTGAACTGCGCACAAGCATAATTACCCTCAAATTTATATAGTTCAAAGTTCCAAAATTGGGCAACTACTTGTAGCAATTTCTTTGGGTGTTCTCAGATGCTTTCCTATTGTAGGCTACGAGAATGAACAACTACTTGCAATGTTTTATTCAAATGCTTTCACTAGCTTTTCCTCCTGTAACTTGTTCTCTAAAACCAGGTCATGTGCTGCTTACGTATCTATTTTTTTTGCCACCAGAGCTTTGTTGTTTCTGGCTGCTTTTACTTTTTCCATCTTATTTAAACCGTGTCTGGTTTTTGCACTTGTATTCTGTGGAATAGGTTGCGTCCTACAAGGTCTATAGTTGGATGTTATATTTTAGAGAACTGTACTACACATGCAGTTGTGAATTCTGGGTAGGAAAAGGCAACATTCCTAGCTGGTTGAGTTGGAGAAAATATTTGTGGTTTTCTCTAGTTAAGGCGTGAAGCTTTAGTGTCCTACTATTTGATATGTTTGCTCAACGTTGTTGTACGCCCAGTTACCAACTTCACATGCTGGTTGTTTCAATGACCGCAGGTACAGAGCTGTCACAAGCGCATATTACAGAGGCGCTTTGGGAGCTCTGCTAGTCTATGACATCACCAAGCGCCAGAGCTTTGACCACATACCTCGCTGGCTGGAGGAACTCCGAGGTCATGCAGACAAAAACATTGTCATCATGCTGGTTGGCAATAAGAGCGACCTTGAAGATGAGCGGGCTGTTAGCACTGAGGATGCCAAAGAGTTTGCTGAGAAGGAGAACCTCTTCTTCCTGGAGACGTCCGCGCTGCAGGCCACCAATGTCGAAAGCGCCTTCCAGACTGTCTTGTCAGAGATCTTCAAGATCCACAGCAAGAAGAACATTGTAACCGACCCAAAGGCCAATGGTGCTGCGCCGCCGCTGGCCGGCAAGAAGGTTCTTGTCCCAGGCCCAGCACAGGAGATCCCAAAGAGCAAGTGCTGCAGTTCTATGTAATCTCTCTGCTACCAGGTTTGTTGGATTTGTGTGTGTTTTGAGAATATTCACGCTGTCTGGATATAGATCCCTACTGAGATAGTCTTAGGTTTCAAGTATTGATTCATTTGGTGAGACGGATGGGGTCGGTGGCAGAGCAGGATTTTGCACTCATCTCCACTGACTATGAGGTTAGGGAGTGAGCAGATGAAGTCCCTTTTCATAGGTCCGAGCCGTGGGATTGATTATCAATTGCCGTGTATGACTCAGAACACCGTCAAGCCTTTATGTAATGTTATACATATATTATATACTACGTAGCTCATATGCTGATGCGTTGCTACGGGAGAAGAAAAAAAAAACTCTTAGCTTGAAAGATGTTTTATTATATAATGGGACGGAGCTTACAAAATCAAAAAGTCACTTCGAACCCGGGTGCATTGGAGCCCTATTTTTTGAACTGTGCCAAAATGTTATTTTAAAGTTTCAAAAAATTCTGGAAACAAATCAACATGTTTATATGAATGTATAATACACATGTGTAAATTTTGATGCTAAAATAAGTAACCATGTGAATTGCACAAAAATGACAAAATCGTGATTTTGAAAAGATGAACAGTGCATGCATTATTCATTATTTGGAAATCACTATTTTGTCATTTTTGTATAGGTTGCATATTTACGTATTTCATCACCAAACTTTGCACATGTGTAAGATACATCCATATGATCACGTAGAATTTTTTTTCAGAATTTTTGAAACCTTAAATTGGATTTTCAAAGTATTTAAAATAAGGTTCTCCAATACATCCGGGTTTCAAAAATCCACTCTCCTTACAGAACATCTTATATTATGGGATAGATAAAAACATAACTATCTGCAAGCACATCCCTTTGATTGCCCCATCATTTTGTACACCAAAATAAGACGGAAGTAGAACATAGCTACCCTAGGAGCACATCCTTTGATTGCCCCATTGTATAGGCACTTGAGGAGCACATCCCCCCATCGTTTTGGACGCCAAAATAATACTCTTGCAATGGAGCAACTTTTTAACACATAGTGTTAACAACACATATATGCAATATACAAAAACACCTTATATTATGGGATGCAGGGAGTAGAACATAGCTACACCTAGAAAAACAGGTATTTACTTTAGGTTCTTCACTGGTTTTTGTGTTTTGGGCAGGTTTAATCCCCACCTCTCCACTGTGTGGTAAGCAGATAGATATTTTCTCCGTTCCTGGCATATCCCGTGCACTCCAGAAAATTCCCCTTTGTCGGCTGCCCATGTCCACTCCTTTCCTCCTCCCACCGTCTCACGCCCCCTTCTCCCCTTCCTCCACCACCACCCCCACCTCCCACCTTCCTCTTCCACCTCCCATGTGCAGCTTCCACGACTCTGGGCCCCCCTGATCCAGCCTCCTCTCTTCCCCCGACTCCTACACACTGCCACCATCGGGAGAGGCTGGAGCACGCCTCACCAGTCTCCTCGCATGTTCCATGGATGTGTTCGGTGTCGGGGTTAGGATCCTGACAATGAGTACTAGGGGTACGAAAGAGGGGCATGGCCTAGCTACGACGCAGTTGTGACACCTGGTCTATACGAGTTCAGGCCCCTCTCGATGGAGGTAATAGTCCTACGTCTCGTGCTCGGAGGCTTGTTTTCTCTTGGGATATGTGATTTACAGGCAGTGCTGAACCCTTGCCTAGGAGGAGGAGGGCGGCTTATATAGAGTGCGTTGCAGCCCCTTTACTCCCACATTACATGGGTGATTAATGGCTATAACTAGGGCAGTTACAGGTGTTAATAGTGACAAATACGACAGTTACACGTAACAGTAGTCATGACTATGCTTAAAGCCCAACTAAGACTACTCGACTGTTGCAGCTCCCACGTCGCCCCCTTTGCCTTCCTTGGCCGAGTGGTGGTGGCTGGGTCGACTGGTGGGAAGACTTCCGAATGCCGTCGGTGTATCCGAGTGGATTTCTGGTTGTACGCATCCGAATGCGTTTACAGTCCAGGGACCTACCAATGATAGTGTGGGACCCTAGGTGGGCCTTAGATGTCAAGTACTTGACACTACCAGTTGTAGGTGACCCCATCATTAGCCCCCAAACCGGTTGGGGTTTCACAGGACGGGTGATTTGAGTCTTTGGATTGGTCCGAGTGATTCAGGTCACTCGTCATCACATCTCATCGGATATCCTTGAGTGAAACCATGACGGATTCTGGACTGAAGGTTTTCCAAGTGATCGGACAATGTTGATGATGTAGGGTGGAACCCTAGATGGCCGATATTTCACAAAAGGAGCGGATCCCGACTAAGAACACGAAGAACAAGGGGAAGAACGG
This sequence comes from Triticum dicoccoides, assembly GCF_002162155.2. Classification (NCBI taxonomy): domain Eukaryota; kingdom Viridiplantae; phylum Streptophyta; class Magnoliopsida; order Poales; family Poaceae; genus Triticum; species Triticum dicoccoides. The sequence goes on from NC_041380.1 coordinate 207,528,773, forward strand.
AGAGATATCAAAAGGGGAAACACTCAAGAACAAGTCCAATCACACATCAACTAGACAATCAAACACACAAGATCCACAAGGTACATGAACAATGAAGGGAAAGATACAAGGTAAGGTTCATCTCCATGAGGAGGTCTTGAATCCACGAGGGGATCTTCCCGTGAGGGGTCTTGAATCCAAGGTGGATCTTCTCCGTAGAGGGGCCGCGGTCTCTCTCGTGGAGTAGATCTGTAATGGATGAGCAAAGCTCTATCTCTAATGAGCTACTACTTTGCTAACCCTAGTACGGAGCTAGGAGACAAGTATATATAGCCCAAGGGGTAAGTTGGGGGATACATGGGGTGAAACCCCTCTCACTACGCACAGGCAGGGCGGTTGTATCGGATATGTGAGCGGTTGTACCTCTAGGAGCTCAGGTACCGGTTTCTGGGGGTGTACGCGAAGGTAGGGAGCAGTTGTACCGGTGGTAGGACCGGTTGTAGCGGTATTGTCGCAGTTGGGGGGAAAACCGGGGCTGTACCGGCCTTGCACCGCTCGAATACAGAAGCTGGGCCGGTAGTTGGGCGGTAGCCGAGCAGTTGTACCGCCCGTGTGCCTTCAGCGGTAGTACCTCCTGGTGTGGGCGGTAGTATCGCTCGTTCCAGACTGGGCGGGTCCTCTTCTTCCTTCTCTTCCATGCTTCCCTCGCGGACGGTGTAGTCGTTCCTCGGCGCTTGCACTCCTCGACATCGGTGAAGCTCCGACAATACCTATGCATGCACATGGGAGAAGTGTCAAGTAGTATACCATCCTCGAAGGGGTCAAGTGAGCACGTGTAAAGGAGATGATTCACCTTTGTGTATGTGAAGTAGATGTCGCACGTGTCACTTGCCGAACGTACTCTTGACATGGTGATGTCCGTAGGATGCTCCGCATCATCCCCTCCCCCTTGGGAAAGATCCGACCTCGGATCGTAAACCAAATCACCATGGGAAAGAGATGGCGTCGCCATGTAGAAGTGGACAACCACCAAGTACTTGTCATCTTGAAGCTCGAAATGGGCACTCTCCAATGTCGCACCATCTTGTGATTCCTTCAAAAGGAGTAAGGACAACAAACACTTGGAAAAACAAATATGGTTAGCGTTAGTGCAAAACCAAGCATTCAAGAGGTGAGTCACCAAACAAGTGTCGTCATCATGCAAAGCATAAGGTTTGACAAAGGATTGTGACATGGCATGTAAGAACATAAATTGAGCACAAGCAAACGTATCATGGGGACAAGCATGTAAATGTGAGGTAGTGATGCAAATATGAGTAACAAGAGAAGAAGCATCAACCTCAAGGTCATGGCAATCATGCATAAAGCGCTCGACAAATGGTCGATGGTAGGCATAAGAAACATTCACAACACCAAATAAAATGAAGTGTCTAAACACATGGGACAAGTGTAAGACAATGCAAGCATAACGTGCATAGGGTGTAGTGAAAATAGTGTGGCACTCAACACAATAGAAAGAGCAATTATTCATCATGTGTGAGGCAATCAAGTTAATCATGTGACAAGCAATGGGACATGGCATATGTGAAGTGATGACATTGTTGCAACCAAACATATTATAGTAGCAAGTAGTCTTGGATGCAACACACAAGGCACATATATCATGATGCATGGGTGATGTAGGGTGGAACCCTATACGACCGATCTTTCACGAAAGGAGCGGATCCCGCGAAGAACACAAAGAACACGAGGGGGAAAACGAGGGAAAACACGAGTGAAACACTAAAACCAAAAAGAATGATCACACATGCGCTAGATCCATGAACACAAAGGGAGATACAAGATCCACGATCAACAACAGACGATACAAAGGGTAGCCGGTTCTTCTCCGTGAGGAGGTCTTGAATCCACAAGGGGTCTTCCCGTAAAGGGGTCTTGAATCCAAGGTGGATCTTCTCCGAAGAGGGGCCGCGGTCTCTCTCGTGGAGTAGATCCGATATGGATGAGCGAAACTCTATCTAACAAATGAGCTAACACAACACGAACCCTAACTAGGAGGTGGTGGAGGAGTATATATAGTCTAGGGACACGAAGGGCTAAGTGAGGGGTACATGGGCCTCGGGCTCGAATACTGTGCGCAGACAGGTACCGGACGTCCGCTGAGGACCGGTCGTCCGGTGGCTCACGGGCGGCCGGATGTCCGGAAGACGTCGAACGTCCGCTCGATCTGGCTCGGATGCTGGAGTGCCAGGTTTCCGGAGGTGGAAAGTCGTCCGCTCATTTGGCTCGGGTGTGGGATCACCGGTCGTCCGGTCCGGGTCGGTCGTCCGGTGGGTCTTCAGGCACTGGACGTCCGGTCCCGACCGGTCGTCCGGTGGCTGGAGCTTCTTCCACAGCTCTTCTTCTTGTTGCTCGCGCTTGGTGTCCTCACCTTCTTGTCCATGGGCTTCCTCTTGGTTCCTGGTCATGCATAGCACACATGTTTGAGGTAGTATCCATGTCTCACATGTGGAAAGTGACGATTCGGAGAGGAGCGAGTTCACCCTGTGTCTGATGGCGTATACTTGAGGTCTCGTCTTATGTTCTCTTGGGGCTTGGAGAGTAGTGGGAGGTTACATGGGGATGAACGTGGGATGCTCTGCACCATCTCCCCCCCTTGGGAAAGATCCGACCTCGGATCATGATCCTCATCACCATGGAAACGGTAGTCGTGGAGGGACTTGTAGTTGGACGGAGTGGAAGACATTGCGCAATCCAAGTACTCCAAGGTGTCGTTGGAGTGGTATACATGCAAAAAGAGCAAACACAAACGACACTCTGAAATACAATGGTTAGAGCACACAAAGTGTCCATCATGTAAGAATGAGTCCGTTTGGCAATATTGTTTGTGACAAAGCGCATGAAGCTTATCAAGATGATGTAGAATGATATGCAAAGCATTCATGGGAACAATATGATTTGTAGTATGCACAAAGGTGTGGTAAATCTGATCAATGCAACCATTGTGCAAAATGATGTCATAATGGGACGGTGTATCAAAAGCATGAACATGGTAATTGGTGCTCAATATGAGTATGTGATCATGCAATAGATGATGGGAAATATGATCATGATGTATGAAGATGCTATCAAGAAAGATCACAACAAATTTGCTAAGGAAATGCACAAGATCATACATCATGGATGACATGGGAATACAAGATGCAACAAGGCAATCATAATATGAGTCAATCCATGCATAAGATGAAAATTTGTCGTGTGTGTGAGATGTCCAATGAGCATGACATGTGTGAGCACAATCAACAAATATGGAGGTGTTGGTGTACCAATGCTCGATGTCGTGGCACGAGTGGAAGTTCGGAGGTGCTTCCAATAAGTCCGAGCGCTCCTTAATTTGAAGGTCCATAGAGCCAATCTTCAATGTCGCTCCTCCATTCGTGAGATGTATCATGTAGACAACAAGAAGGAAACAACAATGAAAGAGTGACCCATCCAATATGTGTATTTGAGGATGGCTCAAAGGGAAGGAGTTCACCTTTATGCGAGTGTCGAAAATGTTGGTGTCGCACATCGTGTACGCCTTCACATAACCAAATTGTCTCATGACGGTATCGCCTTATGGGTCCTTCAAAATGAAAGAACATGACAAACACTCAGAAAAACAAATGAGGTTAGCGGAAATGCAAAACCTATCATTCGTGTGGTAAGATACCCAACAAGTGTATGCACCATGCTCATCATAAGAAAGGACAAGGGAGCATTTCATAGCATGGAGGCATATGATGCGAGAACAACCAAGTTCAATAGGCTCAATCAAACAAGCATGCATCACAAGTAAAGTGTCCAAGTCTCCAAGATCAATAATCATAGATGCAACAATTGGAGGCAAGCAAAAATGAACAAGATGTATCATGTGAGAGGCACGAGCATATATGTCATCAACCCAAGAAGCGAGTAAGAGTTGAACATGGGTGATGCGATAAAGCAAGCAATCATGGCGATCAAGTCAAGCAAGCTAGTAGTGCAAAGATGCAACATACTAGAAGGAATCATGGCAAGCATGTCATGGGTGCAAATAGTGTGCATGAATAATTCACATGACATAGCACAAGCATGAAAGGAGGATATGAGCAAAATAGCATCAATATCATGAGGCACATGATAAACATGGGAATAGCAACAAGGATCTCCACCAAGCATGCAAATACACATAGGAGTAGCATAATGGTGAATCATGGGTAGATGCAAGCAAGGGTCACAATTGCATGGCAAAGGCATAGAAGCAAGCATAGCATACAAAGTGAACACGGTAAAATGAGCATGAAGCGATAAGCGGTATATAGCCCATAGCCGTGTGAGAGCCAAGTGAGAGAGATGCGCGTAGTCGTTGCGCGAAGAGAGCGGTGGGAAGGATAGTTCACGGGATCCCAAGTCATCTTTTCTCTCAAGAGCTCGTTTCGTCAACTCTTGGGATTGAGAGGTTGACGAGTATACGTGAGTACCTACACAAAACAAAGACAAAAGGGAAATTGTGTGTGCGTGGTATATGTACACATCATCCATCATGATGCGCACGTGCAAGTGTTGGTTAGAGCAAAATAGCCAATGCTCAAATAAATGAGATGTGTGATATAGAAGCATGTCATCCATAATGAGAGGTTTGTTATTATGTAGAGCATAATGGAGACTCAAATTGTGTAATGCATCACAAGAAATATGTAGAGCATTGTTATTCATGGAATGCATACGGTGCAAGCAATCATGGCAAACATGCAAAGTTTGGAATGAATCAAAATCTCCTAATATGTATGAGGAAACTATGGGGGTCTCCTCATGAGAATTAATGGAAACATCACATGGAGAATATTGACAACATCCAAAACAATGCATATTTGGTTCTATGTGATCATGGCATGGCATAGTAGATGAATTGCGCAAATCATGTAAAGGAAGCATGGCAATATCATCACATGAAAAACAAAAGCCAATGACCATCATCTCGTCATCTATGCCATAAGTGCGAATGGGATCTATTTTAATGGGGCATGCATAGTCACTATGTTGAGATTGAAATGATGCAATGTGAGAGATCTCACTCATAGCATATGACAAGTTCAAAGGATTGTCAAACATGATGTGACCAATAGAATTTTCACATGATATCCTATGGAGCATAGCATCACAACTAGGCAAATCAACATGCTCATCATCGTATTCATCATAAATTGGTAAGTCATGACATGAAGAATTCGCACTAGCATGAAGCATGGGAATAGGTGGATCAACATCATGCAAGCAATCATTGGTGAGATAGTCCACTAGTGGGACAAAAGAAGCACCATCACCTATGTTATATTTGGAGCATCGCTCATGTGTTGTAGGTGAGGTGTCGAAGACCAAGTTGTGGTCGTCTTCATCTTGATGTAACCATGTGGGGGGTGCATCTTCTTCCACCATGGCCATCGCTGTCTCCATTGGAGGCATGGACTCGTCGAGGATAGGCATGTCATCATGTAGGAGACCTAGCACCAAAGAAGAAAACACACTAGGAGTAGAGGTTAAGTCATTAGAAATCAAAGTGGCCTCACATGCCGTGTCAACTACCTCACTCACTAAGTGTTGTGGATCACTAACTCCCTCTTGGACGCTCTCACTCGTATGGTTGGTGGAGTCACTCAAATGGCTCTCAACCTCACGTAGGGTGTGTGGCATGCTCTCATGTGTGGGGCTAGTGGTGGTCACACTCATCCTCTCATAGGAAATGCACTCAATGTCACATATGGTGGAGTCACTCATACCACTCGTGGGGTGGTGGCTCTCCTCACATGGCAATTGGGGCATCTCGTCACATGTCGGTGTCGGTTGGTGTGGATGTCTCCATGATCAATCGTGTTGTAGTCGTAGCCGTGGATGAAGGCCGAAGATGGCACATAATCACTCTCCTCCAAGACCAAAGATAAGGTCTCAGGTGCGGTCTCGTAGCTTGACTCAGAGAATGAGTCCTTTTGGAGCGCCGTCTTCATGTAGTTGAAGAGGTTCGTGCTCGTCGCCGTGGTCGTAGGGTATGGCCCTAACTCAACCGTCTTGTCGCCGTCTTGTTGTAGGAGGTCCATATGATGTGACACCTCATAGCTCGTCTCCATGACCGAAGGGAATGTCCTATGCCCGGCCATCTTCTGTGGGGGGCTTCTGAAGATGGAAGTGTCGCCCTCGCTCATAGGTGGTCGCCTTGTATTTGATGATGTCGATGTAGGAAAACTCACGGGAAGTAGGCGAAGATGCCGTACGTACAAAGGCGAAGATGCCTTGATTGCACTTGGCGAAGATGCTGAAGTGGTTGTTGTAGCCGTAGCTCCGTCTTGGTGGTGCTCGTCTCGCGGTCTTCTCTTATGCTCATGAAGGTTGGGCTTGGCGTGAAGTAGGGCTTGTTGGGACTTGTGCATTTGCGCTTGGTGAGCATCGTCATGATGATGTTGGCGTTGTTGCGCATGAGCTCATAGTAGATGTCGTTCGTCGTGCAGATGTGGCTTGGATGTGACTTTCCCTTCATGACGAGGTGGATCACAAACGTGATGGTGGTCGCCATGGATATGTGGACGTAGATGACTTGCGTTTGCATCATTTTTGCGTTCTGAAGACTTGTGACTTGAACGTCGCCGCCTTGAGGATGATGAAGGGGAAGAACGGTTGATAAACAAGGTTCGAATTTCCTCCATCCTTGCATCTTGCTCCTCCTTTTGTGCGGAAAGCTTGTTGTCGATGTAGTCCCTTTTCCTTGCTTCGGAGTGGAAAATTTCAATGGAGAGGTTCTCGATGTGCTCTCTCAATCTTGATTGCGCGTCTTGCATTTGTCGCTGTAGATCAAAGATTGACGCTTTGGTGATGTAGTTGTTCACGCCGTCGTTGTTGTCGAAGACCGGAGATGAAATGCTTTGCCTATCCATCACAATACTCGAGCAAATATGAGTGGAGAAAGGAGAAGAACTATACCAAATGTACCTTGACCGATGTTGAAGATGGATCAATGATCACTCAATGATGTAACAAGGAAATAGCACAATTGGTACCGATCTTGTCGATTTCTCACACCTACACAAATAAGGCTTATAGTGGAGCTTGGCGAGGATAGTGGCACAAACATTTGATGCAATATGTTAGCAAGAGTCAAATAAGTTGAAAGAGATTCACAAATTTGCAAGTGAAACAAGTAGACCAATAGCAATATGTGGCACATGGAAACACACACACGGATAGATAAATGGGGTCGTGCAACCAAGGATGAGCACAAAATGTGGAATCCACGGAAAACACTCGTGTTGCACAACTCAGGAGAGACGCTAGCATGATTGCTCTATAGGCAGATACGACTCTTGTGCACAACCTATAAGATGCAAAATGTATGAACTTTCTATCCCAAGTATGCTATATATGTATTATGTTCCGGTGGTATGATCTAAGATGATCGGATATTACAATCTTATGTGCAATGTGGTATGATGCTATGGCTATTGCTTACAACCTCTTTGCTCTTTTCTTTTGCTTACAAGCTTATTCTCTTTTTTGTATATGGCCACTTTTGCACAATGCACAAACCAAGATAGCAATTGTATATATGCGGGAACAAACTTGTGGCACAAAGGATGATATGATACCAAGAGGATACCGATATGGTATGGTATGTATGCAATGCATGGTGTAGATCAGTAATGTGCACAAGTAACGTTGCCGGCAATACTCAAATGGCTAGTCTCAATAGGCAAGTAACGCAAAATGGGCTAGGGGTTAACAATGCAATGGTAAGGGAATATACAATGGAGGGATACCACGATACCAAGATGATATGGAGGTTATCGTCCGTGTTGATGATGAGCGGCGGTGATCTTGATGGAGATATCAAGATGATGGAGACTCGTCCCTAAGTAGCCGAAACACCTCAGGAAACGGAAAAACCGCAAACTCAAAATCTCAAACGTCAAATGTCAAGATGGTGGTAGCGGGAATGAGGTGGTGGTTGCGGAAGCTCAATGGGATTGCGGAAATGCAATGATGGGTTTTATGAGTAGGAAATGCGGAAATGGAGGGTAAGGTGGTGGACTATACACGGTATCGGAGTTGGAAGCACGGTCCCTAAGTAGCCGAAACACCTTAGGAGACACAACTCACAACACAAACAAGATTGGGTTAAGTTGGGGTCGCGGAAGTGTATGGTGGGTAAGCCTATGCGGTAGTGGAGGTGGTTGATGAAGAAGCAACCGTCCCTAAGTAGCCAAAACACCTTAGGAGACTCGAATCATAACTCCAACAACCTCAAATGCTAAGGGGAACAAAATGTGTTAGGTTGCGGAAGTCGATGGTGGTGTAGCAGATGATGTGGTGGAAGCCCTAGGCAAAGATGCCAAAGTTTCAAAATTTGATGGAGTCAAATGATATTGGTGGTATTTTTGTGGGAAGGGGGATGTCAATAGCTTCAAAACAAGCTAAAGAACGTCAAAATCGGAGTTCGTATGAATTAGTTATGGCCAAAACAAAATTTTAGTGAAGTCAGTATTTACAGGTAGCGGACGTCCGGAAATGGACGGATGTCCGGTCGCCGGGCGTCCGGTCGGGTCGGAAATCCGCTAATTTCAGCTCGGGTTAGGGGTTCCGGTCGTCTGGTAAGGTCGGACGTCCGGTGCTTCCTGGGTCTCCGGACGTCCGGTGGGTCTGGGTCAACGCGAGATGCGAGTTTCGGGACACGATTTTGGGCAGAATTTGGGGATTTGGGGGGTCAAAATTGATGAGATTTCATGGGTGAAAGATGGGGAAACTTGGGGAAATGCTAGATCCACTTGAAACCAAGCAAATCCATGGGTCAAATCCAACAAAACTTCTTCAAACCAACAAATCACAAAAAAATTTGGGGGCTATTTTTCGTGGGGATTTTCGAAATTGGGGAAGAACACAATAAAATTAGGCTAGAAAACGAAGAGGGAAGGCTCTGAAATCGTGATCAACGTGGCTCATGATACCAAGATGATGTAGGGTGGAACCCTATACGGCCGATCTTTCACGAAAGGAGCGGATCCCGCGAAGAACATGAAGAACATGAGGGGGAAAACAAGGGAAAACACGAGAGAAACACTAAAACCAACAAAAATGATCACACATGCGCTAGATCCATGAACACAAAGGGAGATACAAGATCCACGATCAACAACGGACGATACAAAGGGTATCCAGTTCTTCTCCGTGAGGAGGTCTTGAATCCACAAGGGGATCTTCCCGTAAAGGGGTCTTGAATCCAAGGTAGATCTTCTCCGAAGAGGGGCCGCAGTCTCTCTCGTGGAGTAGATCCGATATGAATGAGCGAAGCTCTATCTCACAAATGAGCTAACACAACGGTAACCCTAACTAGGAGGTGGGTGGAGGAGTATATATAGTCTAGGGACACGAAGGGTTAAGTGAGGGGTACATGGGCCTCGGGCTCGAACACTGTACGCAGACAGGCACCGGACGTCCGCTGAGGACCGGTCGTCCGGTGGCTCACGGGCGGCCAGACGTCTGGAAGACGTCAGACGTCCGCTCAATCTGGCTCGGACGCTGGAGTACCGGGATTCTGGTGGCAAATCGTCTGGTCGCCGGTCGTCCGCTGGCGTTGGACGTCTGCTCATTTGGCTCGGGTGGGGGATCGCCAGTCATCCGGTCCGGGTTGGTCGTCCGGTGGGTCTTCAGGCACCGGACGTCCGGTCCCGACCGATCGTCGGGTGGCTGGAGCTTCTTCCATAGCTCTTCTTCTTGTTCCTCACGCTTGGTGTCCTCGCCTTCTTGTCCATGGGCTTCCTCTTGGTTCCTGGTCATACATAGCACACATGTTTGAGATAGTAGCCATGTCTCACATGTGAAAAGTGACGATTCGAAGAGGCGTGAGTTCACCTTGTGTCCGATGGCGTATACTTGAGGTATCGTCTTATGTTCTCTTGGGGCTTGGAGAGTAGTTGGAGTGTACATGGGGATGAACGTGGGATGCTCCGCATCAATGGGAATGTGAAAATCATGAATGGAGGCAATATCACTAACTTGTGTGCAAGCAAAGGGTCCAAGAGGACAAATAAGTCTCATGGTGGAAGCAACACAAGTAGTATGATCCACAATATGCACGCTCATGGTTTGGGGGTTCTCGAAAGAGAAGGATATCACCTTTAAAGCATGTCCTTGTGCGTCCTTCACAATGCCGAAGCACAAGCAAGTATGATGTAGAAGCGTCATGGTAGAAGGTGGTTCGCTCTCAAGAGCTCGGATTGTCAACTCATGTGACGTGGAAGTTGACACGACGTCCAAGTTTCCTACACATGCACAAAACAAAGCAAAGAACGTATGCGCATGGTAGATAAACACATCATCCATCATGATGGTTCTCTTCTCTTGCACATTACCATTAGAAGCGCAAGTGCATGAATAATATGATGCAATAATGGCAATATTCATGGCACTAGGTATATGGTGCAAAGAGGTAAGACAAGCATGCTTCACAAGAAATATGTCAAAATCTCCAAATATATGTGAGAATGCTATGGGGGCAATCTCATGAGCAAGATTAGAATCATTGTTGCACTCAATACATGGCAAATTGTCTAACATGAGAGAGGCAACACATGGAGATATATGAGAAGAAGCAATAATAATCATGTGCAAGGCATGTAGATGGTTGTCATCAATCGCATGAAAGGATCAAGTATGAATCATTGGTGATGCAACATAAGCAAGCATAGTAATCAAGGCGTGTAAGCTAGTAGTGCGAAGATGCAACATACTAGAGGAAATCATGGCAATCATGTCATGAGAGCAAATAATAGGCATGGGAAATGCACATGACATATCGCAAGCGCAAACACAAAGCAATATCATAGTATCATCATAGTCATGGGGCACAAAGCAATCATGGTAATAACAAGAAATATCTCCACCAAGCTTGCAAATGCACATACAAGTACTAGAATCGATCATCATGTGTAATGCAAAGCATGGGTCACTAAAGCATGTCATCCAAATGGACATGAGCATATCATGCAAAGTGAACATGTCAAGATGCGCATATAATATATAATGGGCAATAACCCATAGCCAAGTGAGGGTCATGTAGAAGAAATGCGCGAAGTCTTTGTGAAAGTGCAACTATCCCCGGGTGGTTTTGGTAATTCCTAACAACATATAGCTCATTGAGCTAATGCTACTTGAAGATAAATATTTCAGGAAAATCTCAATGATTCGCATGGCATGGATTAGAAAGTGGATCCCTCAAAATGCTAAGGACAAAGGATTGTCTCAAGGTCAAAGCTCAGGACTCTACATTTTTTATTTTAAGTGATCCAAGATCACATCAAGTCCATAGGAAAAGCCAATACTATCAAGACGGGGTGAGGTGTTGCTTAATGAGTTTCTTGCTCAAAGTGCTTAGTGATATTCTCCAAAAACCCTAAAGTACTTTCCCACATCAACATATGTCCCAAACCAAAAGTCAAACTCGGCCCCACCGAAACTGTCTATCCGGAGCCACCGAGTTCAATTGACATAGCCATTGCCAGAAACCCTAGTCTTTTTGGTCTTACCGATAGGGATCTCGGTCTCACCCGAGATGGTATTGCAAACTCTCTGTTTCCCTTTGTAACGTTTCGATCAAGCCGAGATGAGCGATCGGTCCCACCGAGATTGCAATGCAAACTCTTTGTTTTCCTTTCGTAATGTTTCGGTTCTACCGAGAGAGCGAGTCGGTCCCACCGAGTTTGCCTGACCAACTCTCTGGTTAGTCTATTACCAAAATCGGTCTCACCGAGTATGTGTAATTAGTCTCACCGAGATTACATTCTGCCCTAACCCTAATGATATGGGTCCCACCGAGTTGACATGTCGGTCCCACCGAAAACCCTAACGGTCACATTATGAACTAAATCGGTCTGACCGAGTTGTATGATTCGGTCCCACCGAGTTTGGTGATTTGTATGTAACGGTTAGATTTTGTGTGGAGGCTATATATACCCCTCCACCCACTCTTCATTCGTGGAGAGAGCCATCAGAACATGCCTACACTTCCAACATACATTTTTTGAGAGAGAACCACCTACACTTGTGTTGAGGTCAAGATACTTCATTCCAACCACATAAATCTTGATCTCTAGCCTTCCCCAAGTTGCTTTCCACTCAAATCATCTTTCCACCAAATCCTATCCTATGAGAGAGAGTTGAGTGTTGGGGAGACTATCATTTGAATCACAAGAGCAAGGAGTTCATCATCAACACACCATTTGTTACCTCTTGGAGAGTGGTGTCTCCTAGATTGGTTAGGTGTCACTTGGGAGCCTCCGTCAAGATTGTTGAGTTGAACCAAGGAGTTTGTACGGGCAAGGAGATCGCCTACTTCGTGAAGATCTACCCTAGTGAGGCAAGTCCTTCATGGGAGATGGCCATGGTGGGATAGACAAGGTTTCTTTTTCGTGGACCCTTCGTGGGTGGAGCCCTCCATGGACTCGCGCAACCATTACCCTTCGTGGGTTGAAGTCTCCATCAATGTGGATGTACGATAGCACCACCTATCGGAACCACGCAAAAAATGTCCGTGTCTACATTGCGTTTGCTCGCTCCAAACTCCTCCCTTTACCTTCATATGCAAGTGTTTTACATTCCGCTGCTATACTCTTAGAATTGCATGTGTATAGGTTGTTTGCTTGACTTGTGCTAAGTTGCTAAAATCTGCCAAGAATTAAAATTGGGAAAAGGCTAGATTTTTATTTGATCAAGTAGTCTAATCACCCCCGTCTAGACTTACTTTCGATCCTACAAGTGGTATCAGAGCTTTGGTCTCCATTTGCTTTGATTTCCATAGCTTTTGGTGGTCATAGCCTTGGTTTCACAACCTAGTAGAGTATGGAGTCCAGTGAGGGAAATTACTACCATAGAGGTTCTTACTTTGATGGTACTAATTTTGCTAGTTGGAAGCATAAGATGAAAATGCATATTCTTGGACATAACCCCGCCGTTTGGGCTATTGTGCGTATTGGCTTGCAAGGTGAATTCTTTGATGGGAGAGAACCGAACCATGAAGCTCCCGCGGAAGAGTTAAAGATGCTGCAATACAATGCTCAAGCTTGTGATATTCTCTTCAACGGATTGTGCCCCGAAGAATTCAACAAAATCAACCGTCTTGACAATGCAAAGGAAATTTAGGATATTTTGATTGATATGCACGAAGGTAGCGACTCCGTCAAGGAATCCAAATTGGATGTGCTTCAAAGTTAACTTGACAAGTTCAAAATGAAGGATGATGAAGGTGTCGCTGAAATGTACTCCAGGCTTGCTCTCATTACAAATGAGATTGCCGGCTTAGGAAGTGAAGAGATGACCGATAGATTCATCATCAAGAAGATCCTAAGAGCCTTGGATGGAAAATATGATACCGTGTGCACATTGATCCAAATGATGCCTAACTACAAAGATCTCAAGCCAACAGAAGTCATTGGAAGAATTGTCACTCATGAGATGTCACTCAAGGATAAGGAAGAGCTCCACAACAAGTCAAGTGGTGCCTACAAAGCCTCATGTGATGCCCCCACATCATCAAATGAGAAGCAAACCTTCAATGAAGAATTGAGCCTAATTGTGAAGAACTTCAACAAGTTCTACAAGAATAGAAGCAAGGAAAGAAGTTCTAAGTCAAGGTCCTACAATGACAAAAGATCTTCTAGTCGTGAGCGTAACTGCTACAATTGTAGAAGACCCGGACACTGTTCAAATGAGTGTACGGCTCCTTACAAAAGAAGAGAAGATTCTCCCAAAAGAAGAAGTAGGAGAGAAGAATCACCGCCAAGAGAGATGAGGAGTAGAGATGATCGTTATGAACGAAGATCCTCTCGGAGAAGCAAGGATTCGGAGAGGAAGGACAAATCATCAAAGAGCTACACAAAAAGAAGACATCAAGCTCATGTTCCCTAGCAATCTCGGTGCCACTTCTAGACTTACTTTCGATCCTACACTTTGCGCGAAGAGAGCGGTGGGAAAGATAGTCCATGGGATCCCTTGTCATCATTGCTCTCTAGAGCTCGTTTTGTCAACTCGTGGGATTGCGAGGTTGACAAGTATTCATCGGTACCTACACAAAAGAGAAAGAAACCAAAGAAATTGTGCGCGTGGTAAATGTAAACATCATCCATCATGATGTGTATGTGCACGTCAGTGTTAGTACAAGATAAGCATCGCTCAAAGAAATTTGATGCATGGTATAAGAACATGTCATCCATCATGAAAGAATAGTTATTGTGTATAACACTATGGGGATGCAAATTGAGCATACAAGTATAAGGCACAACAATATCATTTTTATTCATGGGGAGCATATGATGCACACAAGTATTGGGATCATGCAATGAATGGGATGAATCAAAATCTCCTAACATGTATGAGGAAACTATGGGGGTCTTCTCATGAGCAATATTGGAAACATCATATGGAGAAAATGGACGACATCCAAAGCAATGCATATCCGAAGCTAGGTGGTTATGGCATGGCATATGAGATAAATGATGCAAATGTAGCATGCCAATATCATCACAAGAAAAACAAATGCCAATAACCATGGGCTTGTCATCTATGCCATAAGTGAAAATTGGGTTAATTTTAATGGCATATGCATAGTCACTATGAAGAGATTGCAAATATGACATATGATGGATCTCATGCATAGCATATGACAAGTCAAGCGGATTGTCAAACATGATGTGACCTAGAGAATTGTCACAAGAAAGCCTATGTAACATGGCATCACAACTAAGAGACTCCACATGGCAATCATCATACTCGTCATAAATGGGCAAGAAATCATCACATGAGGAAGTCGCATTAGCATGAGTCATGGTACTAGGTGGATCAACATCATGCAAGCAATCATTGTCAAGAATGTCCACTAGTGGGACTAGAGCATCACCGTCACCTATGTTACTGTTCCTCATTCCACTCAAGTGGTGTAGGTGAGGTGGGAAGGACCAAATGGTGGTCATCTTCATCTTGATGGAACCATGTGGGGGGTGCATCATATTCCACCATGGCCATCGTCTTGTCCAAAGGGAGGACGAAGTCATCACGAATCGGCGCGTCATCATAGATGGGACCTAGCACCAAATGAGAAGACACAATAGAGGTAGAGGTCAAGTCGTTAGAAATCATAGTGGCCTCACATGCCCTATCAACTACCTCACTCTCTCTATGTGGTGGTTCACTCACTCCCTCAAAATAGGTGCACTCAAACTCACATATGGTGGAGTCACTCATCTCACTCAAGTGATGGGTTTTGTGGCTCTCCTCACATGGGAATTGTGGAAACACATCATATATGGGGCTAGTGGTGAAGTCACTCTCACTCTCAATATGGTGGCAAAAGTCACTCAAGTCATCATACGTCGCCATGGTCGAAGGGAAAATCCCATGCTCAACCATCTTGTCGTCATCGCCGTGGATGAAGGCCGAAGATGGAACATCATCACTCTTGCCTCCTAAGATGGAAGCATCATCCTTGCTCATCACCAAGTCGCTCGCCTCCAAAGCTTGGTCCTTGAAGGTCTCTATAGTCGTACTCGTCGCCGTACCATCTTGAAAAAGAGTCGTGGAGGACTCGGCATCATAAATGCCATAAAGAGGGATGGCGGTGAAGTCAAACTTGGGAGCACCGTCTTGGAGCTTGTCGGGCTTGGACATCTTTGTGGTACTATCCTCATGCTCGTTCTCATGGAGCTTGGTCGTTGCGAAGTGAGCTTGGGGTGGAGAAGCTTGGGCCTTCATGAGTTCTTGTTCCTCCTTGAGAGCACCAATGTAGTTGTCGTCGAGGGACTTGTAGTTCTCGCGGAAGATCGTCTTGGAGATGTCGTTGTGCAATCCCATAATGAAGTGGAACTTCATTGAAATGGGGTCGTCCACGCCGGCTTTTCGCAAGGCAATCTTCATCTCCTTGAAGTACTCGTCGATGGACTTGGATACTTGGATGGTGTTCTCCAATTGGCGTTGAAGTTGTTCCGTGTAGGTTGGAGGCATGAACTCTCGCGCAAAGCTCTCTTCATCTTGGGTCAACTCATGTTGTAGGTCTCCGAAGGTGCGTGAAACCACCATGTGGACGTGTAGTCATGGAAGTTCCTTGTGGCGCACTTCACTTGATCTTCGGGAGGAACTTGATGTAGCTTGAGGTAGTCATCCATCAAACGTTCCCACTCGAGATACTCCTCGGGTTCTAGAGTTCCATAGAAAGGAATCTCATGGTCGATGTCGAGGTCGTAGTAGCTCGTGGAAGTCGCGGACTTGAGCTTGGGGAGCTTCTCTTGAGCATAGTCTTGAGGTGCTTATTGGCGAAGATGCCGTATATCCGAAGGAGAAGATGCCTTGAAGTCGCTTGGCGAAGATGCCAATGGAGATGGTGAAGTTGTTGAGCGGTTGTTGGTGTTGAGCTCTTGACCTTCACGTTCTTGTTGGTGATGGTGTCGATGCCGATGTGATTTTGCTGGAGATGGTAGCTTGGAAGCATGTGTACTT
This sequence comes from Triticum dicoccoides, assembly GCF_002162155.2. NCBI lineage: Eukaryota > Viridiplantae > Streptophyta > Magnoliopsida > Poales > Poaceae > Triticum > Triticum dicoccoides. The sequence continues at coordinate 207,545,294 of NC_041380.1, forward strand.
GAGCGTCTTTTCAAAGATGAGGAAGATCGCTTGTAGGACTTGATGAGGGCTTTGATCTCCTCCATTTGAGCTTGCATCTTGGCGTCAGTGTAGTTATTTGTGGCATCAAACTCATCGTTGTTGTTGTAGATCAAAGGTGAAATTCCTTGCCTATCCACCACAAGACTCGAGTAGAGGTGAGTAGGAAATGAGATAAACAATACCAAGTTACCTTTTCCCAAAGTTGAGGATGTATCCTGTTTCACTCAATGTGAGATGAAAGAATAGTGGAATTGGTACCAGACTTGTTCACTCACACCTATCAAGTAAAGAGTATGGAGTAGCTCGGTGAGGAAAGTGGCACAAAAATTTAATGTAAAATGTTAGCAAGAGTCAATAATGTTGAAAGTGATTCACAAATTCGCAAGTGAAACAAGCATACCAATAGCAATATATGGCACACGGAAACACATACACAGATAGATAAATGGGGTCATGCAACCAAGGAATGAGCTCAAAATGTGGAATCCACGGAAAACACTCGTGTTGCACAACTCAAGAGAGACACTAGCACGATTGCTCTATAGGCGGATACGACACTTGTGCACAACCTATGATATGCAAAATGTATGAACTTTCTATCCCAAGTATGCTATGTATGTATGGTTCCCGGTGTTTCACACATGATGATCCAAGATGATCAATATGGTAGTATGATATGTAATGTGTTGATGCTATGGCACTTGCTTACAAGCTTCTTTGCTCTTTCTCTTTTTCTTAAAAGCTTATTCTTTTTTTTGTATATGGCCACAATGCGAAATGCACAAACCAAGATAGCAATTGTGTATATACAGAAACAATCTTGTGACACATGGGATGATATGGTACCAATATGATATGGTATGTATCTAATGGGAGGTGTAGATCACTAATGTGCACAAGTAACATTGCCGGCAATACTCAAATGGCTAGTCTCGATAGGCAAGTGATGCAAAATGGGCTAGGGATTATCAATGCAATGGCAAGGGAATATACAATGGAGGGATACCACGATACCAAGATGATATGGAGGTTACCGTCCTTGGCGATGATGAGTGGCGGTAATCTTGATGGAGATACCAAGATGATGGAGACTCGTCCCTAAGTAGCCGAAACACCTTAGGAAACGGAAAAACCGCGAACTCAAAATCTCAAAGGCAAATGTCAAATGGTTGTAGTGGAATGCGGTGTAGGTGTTGCCGAAGCTCAATGGGATTGCAGAAATGCAATGATGGGTTATGCGAGTCGGCAATGCGAAAGTGGAGGTTATGGGGTTATGTGAGTCGGAGTTGAAGGTTACCATCCCTAAGTAGCTGAAATACCTTAGGAGACACAACTCACAACTCAAACAAAATTGGGTTAAGTTGGGGTGGCATAAGTGTATGGTGGGAAAGCCTATGCGGAAGTGGTGGTGGTGGTTGATGAGGAAGCAACCGTCCCTAAGTAGCCGAAACTCCTTAGGAGACTCAAGTCACAACTCAAACAACCACAAATATAATGGTGATCAATATGGGTTAAATTGCGGAAGGCTATGGTGGTTTTGCGGAAGTTATGGTGGAAGCCCTAGGCAAAGATGCCAATGTTCCAAAAATTTGATGGAGTCAAATGGTGTTTAAACCTATTTAGATGGATGGGGGATGTCGATAGCTACTCAACGAGCTAAACAACGCAAAAATCGGACTCCGAATGTAAAGTTATGGTCAAAACTGTCAATCAGCCGAGGCTGACATTGGGAGGGGCGGTTGTACCGCTTGCTAGGGCGGTTGTACCACTCTTGGAGCATCCTGGAGTTCCAGAATTAGCTGGCAGAAGTATCAGGTTATGGGGGAGCGGTAGTACCACTGGTGTCGGGAAAAGTTCTCAGATCTGGATCGGGGATGAACTTGGGGCGGAAATGGATGATTTCGGGGACAAAATTGCGGAGATTTCGTGGATGGAAGGTGGGGAAACTTGGGGAGATGCTAGATCTACTCAAGACACAACGAATCCATGGATCAAAATCAACAAAATATCACCAAAACCAACAAATCACAAAAAAAATTGGGCTATTTTTGTGGGGATTTTCGAAATTGGGGAAGAACACGACAAAATCAAGCTAGAAAACAAAGAGGGGAGGCTCCAAAATCGTGATCAACGTGGCTCTGATACCAAGATGGTGTAGGGTGGAACCCTAGACAGCCGATCTTTCATGAAAGGAGCGGATCCCGCCTAAGAACACAAATAGCAAGGGGAAGAACAGAGAGAAATCACATGGGGAAACACTCAAGAACAAGTCCAATCACACATCCACTAGACAATCAAACACACAAGATCCACAAGGTACATGAACAACAAAGGGAATGATACAAGGTAAGGTTCGTCTCCATGAGGAGGTCTTGAATCCACGAGGGGATCTTCCCGTGAGGGGTCTTGAATCCAAGGTGGATCTTCTCCGTAGAGGGGTCGCGGTCTCTCTCATGGAGTAGATCCGCAATGGATGACAAAAGCTCTATCTCTAATGAGCTACTACTTTGCTAACCCTAGTACGGAGCTAGGAGACAAGTATATATAGTCCAAGGGGTAAGTTGGGGGATACATGGGGTGAAACCCCTCTCACTGTGCACAGGAAGGGCGGTTGTACCAGATATGTGAGCGGTTGTACCGCTAGGAGCTCAGGTACTGGTTTCTGGGGGTGTACGCGATGGTAGGGAGCAGTTGTACCGGTGGTAGGACCGGTTGTACCAGTCTTGTCGCAGCTGGGGGGTAAACTGGGGCTGTACCGGCCTTACACCGCTCGAATACAGAAGCTGGGCCGATAGTTGGGCGTTAGTCGAGCGGTTGTACCGCCCGTGTGCCTTCAGCGGTAGTACCGCCTGGTGTGGGCGGTAGTACAACTCGTTCCAGACTGGGCGGGTCCTCTTCTTCCTTCTCTTCCATGCTTCCCTCGTGGACGGTGTAGTCGTTCCTTGACGCTTGCACTCCTCCTCAACATCCGCGAAGCTCCGACAATACCTATGCATGCACACGGGAGAAGTGTCAAGTAGTATACCATCCTCGAAGGGGTCAAGTGATCACGTGTAAAGGAGATGATTCACCCTTGTGTATGTGAAGTAGATGTCGCATGTGTCACTTGCCGAACGTACTGTTGACATGGTGATGTCCGTAGGATGCTCCGCATCAGTTGATCACTGGGAAAAACTTGGTGGCATTCATGTGTCTCTTGGGAGAGATAGACTAGGGGTCCGAGTGAGGACATGCTATGAAACTCGAGTGATGACGTCGGCGCGTGGGCTGACTCTCTAGAGAGATGCTGAAAGTGCAACTATCCCTGGGTGGTTTTGGTAATTCCTAACAACATATAACTCATTGAGCTAATGCTACTTCAAGATAAACATTTCAGAAAAGCTCAATGGTTGGCATGGCATGGATGAAAAATGTGGACCCCTCCAAATGCTAAGGACAAAGGATTGGCTCAAGCTCAAAGCTCAGGACTCTACATTTTTTCATTTTAAGTGATCCAAGATCACATTGACTCCATAGGAAAAGCCAATACTATCAAGAGGGGGTGAGGTGTTGCTTAATGAGCTTCTTGCTCAAAGTACTAAGTGATATGCTCCAAAAACCCAACTACTCTCTCACATCCACATATGTCCTCAACTACTTTCTCACATCCTGATATGGAGGATCGCAGACCTGCTCTGGTGGCATGGAAAACTGTATGTAGACCAAAAAACCAGGGAGGGCTTGGGGTTATGGATATCTTCACACCAAACAAGACTCTGCTTATGAAAAACCTTCACAAGTTTTACAACAGACATGATATCCCTTGGGTACACCTCATCTGGGAATGCTACTACAGTAATGGGCACTTACCAGGAGGCAACATGGTGGGGTCTTTTTGGTGGAAGTCTAATCTGGCACTCATTGATCAATACAAGGCGATTGCAAGATGCAATATAGGGGATGGTAAAAGTGCCCTCTTTTTGGATGATTGCTGGCATGATTTTGTATTAAAGCACAAGTTTGATCATCTATACTCTTTTGCTCGAGACACGGCCATAAATGTCCACCAAGTGATTCACACTGAGTATCTGCAAGACTTGTTCCATTTGCCCTTGACAACCCAAGCTCATGAGGAATTTCTAGAATTGGAGAATATCTGCTTCATGCTGAAGACTTCAGAACACTTGGATCTTAGAGATACATGGAGTTATATCTGGGGTAATGAGTTTTAGTCATCCATTAAGGCATACAATGTGCTAATTGGTTTTAAACAAACCCCACCTCATTTTTCTTGGATATGGAAGAGCTCATGCCAGCCAAAGCACAAGGTGTTCTTTTGGATGCCGCTACATGACAGAGTCAATACAAGGAACTTACTGAGAAGAAATAATTTTGAGCTGGAAGAATACAACTGTGCAGTCAGAAATTGTCCACAGGAAGAGACTTACACCATCTTTTTTGGAGTTGCCCCGATGCAGCACAGTGTTGGGATTTTATTTGCCCTAGCAGAACACACAACTTGTCAGTCTTAGAAGCTTTTCAAGATCTCAAAGACAAACTGAACAAGCCCTTCTTCATGGAGATCATCATTCTCGGATCCTGGGCTATTTCGATTTCCAGAAATAATAAAAAATTTGAGCACATTACTCCCTCTTTCCAGGGTTGGAAGTTTATCTTCTTGGAGGAGCTGAAGCTATTAAGATACATGATGAAGAAGAAGTATGCCCATCAGTTCTCTGCTTGGTTGGAGACCATGTTGTAATTTAGTTCTTTTTTGTAGATTAGTGTTATTTTATTCTGGCTTACCTCAAGCCTTTGTAATGACCTTTATTAATTTTAATAAAAGTTGCAATGGGGTGTTTACCCTACTATTTATAGTAAAAAAAACTCGGCCCCACCGAAACTGTCTACCCGGCGCCACCGAGTTCAGTTGACATAGCCACTGCCAGAAACCCTAGTCTTTTCGCTCTTACCTATAGGGATCTCGGTCTGACCGAGATGGGATTGTAATCTCTCTGTTTCCCTTCATAACGTTTCGGTCGAACCGAGATGAGCGATCGGTCCCACCGAGATTGCAATGCAAACTCTCTGTTTCCCTTTCATAACATTTCGGTACAACCGAGATGAGCGAATCGGTCCCACCGAGTTTGCCTGACCAACTCTCTGTTTGTCTATTACCAAAATTGGTCCCACCGAGTTTGTGTAATCGGTCTCACCGAGATTACATTATGCCCTAACCCTAACAAAATCGGTCTCACCGAGTTGACATGTCGGTCCCACCGAAAATCCTAACGGTCACATTATGAACTAAATCGGTCTGGCCGAGTTTCACAATTCGGTCCCATCGAGTTTGGTAAATTGTGTGTAACGGTTAGATTTTGTGTGGAGGCTATATATACCCCTCCACCCACTCTTCATTTGAAGAGAGAGCTATCAGAACATGCCTACACTTCCAACATACATTTTCTGAGAGAGAACCACCTACACTTCTGTTGAGATCAAGATATTCCATTCCAACCACATAAATCTTGATCTCTAGCCTTCCCCAAGTTGCTTTCCACTCAAATCATCTTTCCACCAAATCCTATCTTATGAGAGAGAGTTGAGTGTTGGGGAGACTATCATTTTAAGCACAAGAGCAAGGAGTTCATCATCAACACACCATTTGTTACCTCTTGGAGAGTGGTGTCTCCTAGATTGGTTAGGTGTCACTTGGGAGCCTCCGTCAAGATTGTGGAGTTGAACCAAGGAGTTTGTAAGGGCAAGGATATCGCCTACTTCATGAAGATCTACCCTAGTGAGGCAAGTCCTTCATGGGCAACGACCATGGTGGGATAGACAAGGTTGCTTCTTCATGGACCCTTCGTGGGTGGAGCCCTCCGTGGACTCGTGCAACCGTTACCCTTCGTGGGTTGAAGTCTCCGTCAACGTGGATGTACGATAGCACCACCTATCAGAACCACACCAAAAATCTTCGTGTCTACATTGCGTCTGCTCGGTCCAAACTCCTCCCTTTACCTTCATATGCAATTGTTTTACTTTCCGCTGCTATACTCTTAGAATTGCATGTGTAGGTTGTTTGCTTGACTTGTGCAAAGTTGCTAAAATCTGCCAAGAACTAAAATTTGGAAAAGGCTAGATTTTTATTTGGTCAAGTAGTCTAATCACCCCCCTCTAGACATACTTTTGATCCTACAAGGTGTATCAGAGCTTTGGTCTCCATTTGCTTTGATTTCCATAGCTTTTGGTGGTCATAGCCTTGGTTTCACAACCTAGGAGAGTATGGCATCTAGCGAGGGAAATTACCACCGTAGAGGTCCTTACTTTGATGGTAGTAATTTTGCTAGTTGGAAGCATAAGATGAAAATGCATATTCTTGGACATAACCCCGCCGTTTGGGCTATTGTGTGTATTGGCTTGCAAGGTGAATTCTTTGATGGGAGAGAACCGAACCGTGAAGCTACCACAGAAGAGTTGAAGATGCTGCAATACAATGCTCAAGCTTGTGATATTTTCTTCAACGTATTGTGCCCCTAAGAATTCAACAAAATCAGCCGTCTTGAGAATGCAAAGGAAATTTGGGATACTTTGATTGATATGCACGAAGGTACCGACTCCGTCAAGGAATCCAAATTGGATGTGCTTCAAAGTCAACTCGACAAGTTCAAAATAAAGGATGGTGAAGGAGTCGCTGAAATGTACTCTAGTCTTGCTCTCATCATAAATGAGATTGCCGGCTTAGGAAGTGAAGAGATGACCGATAGATTCATCATCAAGAAGATCCTAAGAGCCTTGGATGGAAAATATGATACCGTGTGCACATTGATCCAAATGATTCCCAACTACAAAGATCTCAAGCCAACGGAAGTCATTGGAAGAATTGTTGCTCATGAGATGTCACTCAAGGATAAGGAAGAGCTCCACAACAAGTCAAGTGGTGCCTACAAAGCCTCATGTGATGCTCCCACATCATCAAGTGAGAAACAAACCTTCAATGAATAATTGAGCCTAATGGTGAAGAACTTCAACAAGTTCTACAAGAGTAGAAGCAAGGAAAGAAGTTCCAAGTCAAGGTCCAACAATGACAAAAGATCTTCTAGTCATGAGCGTAATTGCTACAATTGTGGAAGACCTAGACACTATTCAAATGAGTGTACGACTCCTTACAAAAGAAGAGAAGATTCTCCCAAAATAAGAAGTAGGACAGAAGAATCACCGCCAAGAGAGAGAAGGAGTGGAGATGATCGTTATGAACGAAGACCCTCTCAGAGAAGCAAGGATTCAGAGAGGAAGGACAAATCATCAAAGAGCTACACAAAAAGAAGACATCAAGCTCATGTTGGTGAATGGGTATCCGGCTCCGACTCCGACAATCACTCCGAAAGAAGCTATCACTCCGACTCTGAATATACTCAAGATGAAGGTGTTGCCGGTCTAGTACTTGTGTCAACCGACTCCTACGACATATTTGACTCACCAAATGAAGGAATTGGAAGATGCTTCATGGCTAAAGGTCCAAAGGTAACACACCCCGAGTATGTTGATTTCAATAGTGATGAAGATGACTTGCTAGGAGATGATGATACTTGTTGACAACTCTAGTTATGAAAACTATGATGAACTTGCAGTTAATCATAATAATCAAGATAAAACGAATGACGATGATAAGAAGAAGATTGAGCGTCTAACTAAAGAACTAAACACTCTTAAGTTAGCTCATGAAACTACCTTGGAAGATCATTGAGAACTTTTAAAGACTCATGAGAAGCTACGCTTTGAAAAACTCAACCTTGAGCAAGACCATGAGTTCTTAAAAGCAATCAATGATGATCTTCGCAAGGAAAGTTCTTCTTACATTGACAATAGTTTACTCTTATCTACTTACATGCTACAAGTTAAATCTAGCAAGAAGGGTAAGAAAGATTCTTCTTCTAGTAGTAACAACCATCATGCTAAATCCAATATTGTTGCTTCTAGTAGTTCTATTGATTCCACTAATGATTCTCTTAGCCAAGTTACACTTGAGCAAGAAAACAACTTATTGAAGGGAATTATAGAGAAAGGTGTTTACAAGAGCCTTGCCGAGAGTAAGCAATTCGAGGAAATTGTACACAAGCAAGGAAGACACCGAAAAAATCAAGGTGTAGGTTTTGAACGAAAGTTCAATGCCAATGGAGTTGAGTGGGAAGAAGATCAATACCCCAAGACGAAGTTTGTTCCTCAACAAGAGAAGTATGATCCTACTTCTTTCCAAGGAACACAAGCTCAAGATGATCTTCCACCACAAGACCACAAGCTAAAAGGCAAGTACATGCTTCAAGAGGAGATTGATACATTTGAAGAAGCACCTAAGGCCTTGGTCAAGTGGGTTCCCAAGACTACATCAAGTACTACTTCATCAAGTATGACTACAACTCCAAGGATTCCCATCAAGATGGTGTGGATCCCAAAGAAGAAGAACTAGAGAGTTCTTGAGGGTGACTCCGCCAACATACTTCACTCATATCATTTTGGCGAGGACAAGTGCAAACAACTTCCATATCTTGCGCTAGGAGTCACAAACCCTCTTGTTGGTAAGACAAGGGACAAGGTAACCTAATGCTTTCATGGACATCATCCTATGTGAACATCACTCTATGTCAATGGATATCCTTGTTTGTTCCTTGTGGGACTATCCCGTGTAGGTATTGAAAGTGCAACTCACTCCAAAGGATTGCTCCAAAAGATCTACATCAACATTGAGCATCTACATCTTCAACACCTACATGAAGTCATCATCGACAAAACCCAAGGTTAGTTCATCCCTCTTAGGGGGGATATCACATCTAGGGGGAGCTTTACTCCAATCAATTGAGCTAAAGCAACTCTAATGGTGTGAACACAACAATGCTTTATGTAAGAGTGGCAACCCCACTTGTGCTTAAACAATGAGTATGACCTACGATCAAATGTTCTCATTTGACTCCTAAGTCAATATACTCATATATAGATGACCTAGTCATCGCCAAATTGCTTGATAGATGCTAGAGTGATTGTGCATGCTTTATCACATATTTCATTTGCCATCTTCTTGTGTGAGCATGTTGGATGCACATTTTACTCATTCGAGGACATCCATTTGTTGCTTTGATTGTTTGGTTTTTTCTCTTTTGCCAAATGGATGGACAAGAATGCCTAAGAACTCCCTCTAGCTATCTATGCTTTCCTCGTCTCAAACTCTATTCATGCTACATCACAATGTTTAACCAAGTCATATTCGAACCACTCTGTGTGAGGAGCACTCAAAGTCCCCGATTCGTCATAGACTTAAACTTCCAAAACCTCTTTGTGCATTCCGGTATGACTGAGTCACCCATTTCGGTCACACCGAGATCACTAAGTTGATCTAGGTTTTGAATCTCTGTGCAACCGATTAGAACGTTTCAGTCACACCGAGTTGCAGTAACCGCTTGTAGTTCTGCATCTCGGTGCCACCGAGTTGTTCCACTCGGTCACACCGACAGGGACAGGTTATATATACTGATGGGTCAAATTTTGGGAAATTTTCCGAAACCCTTCACCCGCGCGTAACCTGCTCTGCCTCTTCAGGTCTCCAGATCGTCCTCTCGCCGCCAGCAACCTCCTGACGCTGGTCTCCGCCGCCGTCAACGGCAATCTGCTCCGCCGTTGCCGCCGTAGCGAACACTCGCCGCTCTAGGGTAAGTGTTCGACCCCTTGTGCTGTCTTTTTCATTCTGATTCCTAGCACAAGGACAATGCCATGTTTCTTGCCACGATTGAGATTGATCCATCCAGCTAAAACTCCTTTAGGTCTAGATTGATTCAAAAAATTTAGGGTTAGCTCTCCGCAGAACTCATCTCGGACCAACCGAACTATAGAAATCGGTCTCATCGATTCGGCCTTGGCCATTGCACATGCGCTTTTCGGTCTGACCGAAACATGCAAATCGGTGTGACCGAGTTAGAGATTCTGTGAAACCCTAGCAATCTCGGTGCCACCGAACGGTGACTCGGCCCTATCGAGTTCACTAGTTTAGGTTCCAAGTGTTTCTTTGGTATCACCGAGTTTGTCAATTCGGTAGCTCCGAGATCACTTCTCTAGAGAACTAAAACTAAGCTTTTTGACTCAATTATTTTGCAAAACCTCTGTACTTTGTGATGCTCATCTACTCTACCTCATCTACAACCTATTCACAGGGTCTGCTGACAGTTTGCCTGCAAGATGTCTGATCAAAGTGACAGCCAGAACAAGTCTGAAGAGCAGGTTCAGATGAGTGAGGGCACTAGTCCCTCCAGCTCTTCTGATGATGGAAGCAGGAGCACTCCAAGCAACTTACCTAAGGCAGCAACCAGATCCAGGAAGAAGAAAACCTCAGAATCTGAGGATGGGGATTATGTGGCCATTGAGGATGAGGTCACTTCAAGGAAAAAGGTGCTGAAAAAGGAGTATGGCACAGCTGCTACAGTTAAGCCAGGGATGTATAAGAAGGCACCAGCAAAGAGTGTTCCTATGTCTAAGGCCAGAGCATCCGTTGCTGAAACCTCCAAGCCAACTGAAGAGGCAGTTGGAGAAGGGAAGAAAAGGAAGGAAAGGGTCAAGAAGACCACTACCAGAGTGCTTGACAGATCATCCATAATGAGAGGTTCAGATGAAGAGGAAGAGGAAGAGGATGCTGCACCAGCTCCTAAGGCTCATAAGCTTATGGGAGATGCAATCAAGTCAGGGGCTGCTCCATCTAAGCCCAAATCTGCTCCCAAAGCTGCTGCTCAGAAACCCCCAAAACCCAAGAGGAACACCAAGAGTATACCAGCTGAGGAAAAGAACAAGGCCCTACTGCCTGAAGCTGCTGAGGAAGAGGAAGATGACTCACTTTTTTTTGAGAAAGCCGAAGCCCAAGATCCCTGACCATAATGATGCAAATCCTGTTGCAGAAAACATGAAAACCAGGAAGGATTTAGGACTGAGATTATGGAGACAGTCTGATCCATATGCTATGAGGAGGAGAACTGCTGTGGATTACAGGTTTCACACTAAGGAACAACAAGACTTCTATGAGACAATTCTGCTTGATAAGAAGCCCATAGTGTGTGACATGAGATGGGTTGACTGGGAGTACATCAAGGAGAATGAAGATCACTATCCAGGTGTATATGACAGCTTCAAAGCATGTGGAGTTGATACATTTGTTGCCCAGAAGCTCACCAAGTGGAATGATGAGCTGATCATGCAGTTTTACTCCACTGCCCACTTCTACCCAGATGGGAAGATCATTTGGATGTCTGAAGGTACAAGGTACGAATCTGCTATTGAAGAATGGGCTCAGTTGATCAATGCGCGAGAAGAAAGTGAGGATGACCTGGATGTTTATGCTGAAAAGAAGAAAGACCATAACTCTATGGCCAACATGTACAGAGAGATCGCAGATGATGCATTGGATACTCATAAGTTTGGATCTGTCCACTTCTTGTTGTCTGGTCTGCCTACCATAAACTGGATCCTAAGGCACACATTGCTACCCAAGTCAAGTGATCACAAGATGATCAGAGCACATGCTATCAATTTTCTTCATTTGTTTTATGTGCCTCAAAAGTTCAAAGTCATGAGTCTGATTGTGGAGACAGTCAAAAGGACAACATCTGATCAGAAGAGAAGTTGTGGGTATGCCCCACAAATTCAGGAGCTCATCAACTCCAAGATGGGCATAGGCAAATATCTATAGGATAAGGAGCACCTGCCCATCTACCCTGAATTTGAAGACAACACTGTTGTCATGAATGAAAATGAACCATCATCAGCTCAAGCACATGAGAAGAGAGAGAAGGCAAGGGCAGAGAAAGCTGCAAAGATGCCAACTGTTGAAGAGGCATCTCAAGTATTCTTGAAGACCAAGCAAGATCAGCTTGGATATCTGATCCAATCCACCTTGAGGATTGAGAAGGGCTCGGCCACCCTGACTCAAAACCAAGAGAGTTTGGAGAGGATCATTGAGCAGAAATTCTATGATCTTGATGTCAAGTTAACTGAGATCCAAACTGCAGTTGAGAAGCTACATGAGAAAGCAGAGGAGAAGAAGGGCAAGTCTACTATAGATGTTTTTGCTAGAGTGCCCAGAAGCCAGAGGTCTGCTGTAGTGCCAGTCACAGATTCTAGAGCTACAACATCAGCTCCAGCAGCTACAGCCTCAGTGCCACCAGCTCCAGCAGCCACCGAAGGAAATATGCCCTAGAGGCAATAATAAAGTTATTATTTATTTCCTTATATCATGATAAATGTTTATTATTCATGCTAGAATTGAATTATCCGAAAACATAATACTTGTGTGAATACATAGACAAACTAAACGTCACTAGTGTGCCTCTACTTGACTAGCTCGTTAATCGAAGATGGTTATGTTTCCTAACCATAGATGTGTTGTCATTTGATTAACGGGATCACATCATTAGGAGAATGATGTGATTGACATGACCCATTCCATTAGCTTAGCACCCGATCGTTTAGTATGTTGCTATTGCTTTCTTCATGACTTATACATGTTCCTATGACTATGAGATTATGCAACTCTCGTTTGCCGGAGGAACACTTTGTGTGCTACCAAACGTCACAACGTAACTGGGTGATTATAAAGGAGCTCTATAGGTGTCTCCAAAGGTACATGTTGGGTTAGCGTATTTCAAGATTAGGATTTGTCACTCCAATTGTCGGAGAGGTATCTCTGGGCCCTCTCGGTAATGCACATCACATAAGCCTTGCAAGCATTGCAACTAATGAGTTAGTTGCGAGATGATGTATTACGAAACGAGTAAAGAGACTTGCCGGTAACGAGATTGAACTAGGTATTGACATACCGACGATCGAATCTCGGGCAAGTAACATACCGATGATAAAGGGAACAACGTATGTTGTTATGCGGTCTGACCCATAAAGATCTTCGTAGAATATGTAGGAGCCAATATGAGCATCCAGGTTCCGCTATTGGTTATTGACTGGAGACATGTCTCGGTCATGTCTACATTGTTCTCGAACCCGTAGGGTCCGCACGCTTAACGTTACGATGACAGTTTCATTATGAGTTTATATATTTTGATGTACCGAAGTTTGTTCGGAGTCCCAGATGTGATCACGGACATGAAGAGGAGTCTCGAAATGGTCGAGACATAAAGATTGATATATTGGAAGCCTATGTTTGGACATCGGAAGTGTTCCGGGTGAAATCGGCATTTTACCGGAGTATCGGGAGGTTACCGGAACCCCCCGGTAACCTAATGGGCCTTAATGGGCCTAGTGGAGGAAGAGGAGAGGAGGCCTAGGGGCTGCCGCGCGCCCCCCCTTTCCTTTCTTCCCTCTCCTCCTTCCCCCCAAGTCCTAATCCAACTAGGGAAAGGAGGGGAGTCCTACTCCCGGTAGGAGTAGGACTCCTCCGGCGCGCCTCCTCCTAGGGCCGGCCTCACCTCCCCTTGCTCCTTTATATACGGGGGCAGGGGGGCACCTCTAGACACACAACTTGATCCTCGTGATCGTTTTCTTAGCCGTGTGCGGTGCCCCCCTCCACCATAGTCCTCGATAATATTGTAGTGGTGCTTAGGCGAAGCCCTGCGACAGTAGAACATCAAGATCGTCACCACGCCGTCGTGCTGACGGAACTCTTCCCCGACACTTTGCTGGATCGGAGTCCGGGGATCGTCATCGAGCTGAACGTGTGCTAAAACTCGGAGGTGCCATAGTTTCGGTGCTTGATCGGCCGGGCTGTGAAGACGTACGACTACATCAACCGCGTTGTCATAACGCTTCTGCTTTCGGTCTACGAGGGTACATAGACAACACTCTCCCCTCTTGTTGCTATGCATCACCATGATCTTGCGTGTGCGTAGGAAAATTTTGAAATTACTACGTTCCCCAACAGTGGTATTAGAGCCTAGGTTTTATGTGTTGATGTTATATGCACGAGTAGAACACAAGTGAGTTGTGGCGATATAAGTCATACTGCTTACCAGCATGTCATACTTTGGTTCGGCGGTATTGTTGGATGAAGCGGCCCGGACCGACATTACGCGTACGCTTACGCGAGACTGGTTCTACCGATGTGCTTTGCACACAGGTGGCTGGCGGGTGTCAGTTTCTCCAACTTTAGTTGAACCAAGTGTGGCTACGTCCGGTCCTTGCGAAGGTTAAAACTGCACCAACTTGACAAACTATCGTTGTGGTTTTGATGCGTAGGTAAGATTGGTTCTTGCTTAAGCCCGTAGCAGCCACGTAAAACTTGCAACAACAAAGTAGAGGACGTCTAACTTGTTTTTGCAGGGCATGTTGTGATGTGATATGGTCAAGACATGATGCTAAATTTTATTGTATGAGATGATCATGTTTTCTAACCGAGTTATCGGCAACTGGCAGGAGCCATATGGTTGTCGCTTTATTGTATGCAATGCAATTGCGCTGTAATGCTTTACTTTATCACTAAGCGGTAGCGATAGTCGTGGAAGCATAAGATTGGCGAGATGACAACGATGCTACGATGGTGATCAAGGTGTCGCGCCGGTGACGATGGTGATCATGACGGTGCTTCGAAGATGGAGATCACAAGCACAAGATGATGATGGCCATATCATATCACTTATATTGATTGCATGTGATGTTTATCTTTTATGCATCTTATCTTGCTTTGATTGACGGTAGCATTTTAAGATGATCTCTCACTAAATTATCAAGAAGTGTTCTCCCTGAGTATGCACCGTTGCGAAAGTTCTTCGTGCTGAGACACCACGTGATGATCGGGTGTGATAGGCTCTACGTTCAAATACAACGGGTGCAAAACAGTTGCACACACGGAATACTCAGGTTATACTTGACGAGCCAAGCATATACAGATATGGCCTCGGAACACGGAGACCGAAAGGTCGAGCGTGAATCATATAGTAGATATGATCAACATAGTGATGTTCACCAATGAAACTACTCCATCTCATGTGATGATCGGACATGGTTTAGTTGATTTGGATCACGTGATCACTTAGAGGATTAGAGGGATGTCCATCTAAGTGGGAGTTCTTTAGTAATATGATTAATTGAACTTAAATTTATCATGAACTTAGTACCTGATAGTATCTTGCTTGTCGGCGTTCTGGGAATGGGGGTCCCCAGACTTGCCTGCCCGCGGCCTGCGGCGTGGCTCAAAGGGGGGCCCAGCACGGCCCATCTTCACCAACACAAACCCAAGACCCTCGCGAGGGGCCAAGCCTCGCGGGCGGATGACGCGGAGCTTCCTCAGGCACGGCCTCATCAGGCTGGCTCGCGAGGAGGCGGAGAGATCAAGGCGGGGTACCTCATGAGGTGCCCGTGACGCAAGCCATGACGACCAAGGGCGCCAGGCGGGTGCCAGCCCGCAGTGTCCTCCTTTCCTCTTTGGTGCAAAGGGGGCAAGCGCAGCCACGGAGTAACGAGGCATCAGGCAAAGGTTTCCATTTCGGTGCAACAAGACCAAGACCAGGAGGACTACAAGATGGAGGCCATCATGGAGCCCAAGACGGCGTCACCACCAGAGCTTTATGCAGGCGAAGACTACTTTTGTCAGGATAGCTGGTACTAGCTGTCCCCTTTCAAATTAGCCCGCCATTGTTGGCTCCCTTCCCGCTCGATATTTGGGAAGAGGACCATGGCCTCTATAAATAGGACCAGCCACCCACGAGAGCAAAGGAGGGCTGAGGGGCTGAGAGGGTGAGAGGTGAGAGGTTTTTGAGAGAGGAATCATCAGTTGTGAGGAGAGAGAGAGAGAAGGGTGACTGGACTCCTCCCAGCAGTTCATCGCCCCAGCCAAGAACAGACCCTCGTGAGGCTGTTCTTCCTTGTATTGTTCATCATCATCAGCCCAAGAGGCAATCCACCACACCACACACTGGAGTAGGGTATTACACCACAACGGTGGCCCGAACCAGTATAAACCCTGTGTCTCTTGTGTTGTTCTTTCCATAGCTTAGATCTTAGCGAGGCGGAGGGGTGCAGGTAGGTAGGAGGCGAAATCTCCATGCGCACCCCAGTGTTCGAACCTCAAGGGTCTGCCGGAACCCGAAATCTGACATTTGGCGCGCCAGGTAGGGGTGCACCGGAATCCACCTTCTACCGCTTCGTGCCCCGTCGCGTCGTCATCACCATGTCCAGCAACCAGGCGGGCAACCCAGATCCATGGGCGGCGTGGCCCGCTCACGCAGAGCCGCTCGCCTCGGGCGACCCCGTGCCCCAGGCAACTCGTGGTCCGCAGGGCGCTGCGGGCCGCGGGCGACGCGGACAGGCTTTGACAGCTCTCACACCGCGGCAGGCGCGGTCGGCAGCAAGGGCCTCCAATCACGCTGCGACCACGACACTGTACACCCGCCGAGAGAAGGCGAACTCGAGGGCCGCGCTCACGGTGGCCCGAGAGCTGATGCAGTGCAGACTGCTGGAGGGCGGCCGCAACGTGCTGCTGGAGCGGGTGGCAGAGCTCCTGGGCTTTGCCACCTCGGGGGCTCACCCCTTCTGCACCTAGCTCCCATCTCAAGCCTAGGGCGGTCCACGCGGGGGCTCTGCGCGCGCCCGCGGGCTCCAAGGCTACTCCAATGCCAGCGAAGCTGTTAGCACCGGACCGGCGGCGGCGCTGCCCCCGCTCCCGGTCCGCGAAGAAGAAGGACTCGACGCGACCCGCGGCCCCAGTGGACAGCCACGCTGCCGCCCCACGGTGGGCGCGTCGGGCAGGACCGCGTGGCATGCGGAGCACTACGGCGTGTCCTTCGGGATGACGGCGCCAGAGGAATACGTGCCCCTCATGATGGACCAAGGACACCCACACGAGAGCGAACAAGGCTCGCTCCACAGCCCAAGCTAGGGGGACGAGGCACCAGAAGCTGAGCCTTTCCAGGAGCCCCGGGACGGTCCCATTAGCCACGCTGGAGGCAACGATTATCGGGTACTGCTAATTCTTCCGGAGCAGGCATACGCTAACCATGGATCGTAGGAGGTGCAGGTCGCCACAGCGAGCAGCTGCCCCACTCCCACAGTCTCCTACCCCTCGGGAGGAGGGCGCAGGGGGCTGCAGGAGAGGGGCCGGGATTCGGCATCACCACCGCGGCGTTCGGAGCAAGGTGTTCTCAGGAGGTAGGCCCTCCGCTGGGGAGGTGCCTCAGGGCCTGCCCCGGCGGAGGACCCGTGGTCGTCGGGGGAACCGCTGGCGACCACTCTACCCCATCGGCGGCGTCCTGGTTTCCGGTCATCGTTGATGGCACTAGAGTGTGGCGCAAGGCGGGGCCCTCATCTGGCGATATGAAGCAAGGCCGGTACCTGTGAAGAAGGCCCAGTGCCTGTGAAGCTCGCCGCCCCATGACACTCTCACGTAATAATGAGTGGGGCTGTACACGCCTCGGAGTCTCAGGGGTGCCGGCCTTAGGCCCTGGGGCTCCCTCCCACGCCCAGTGGCAGCACTTAGCTCCGCGCTGGTGAGAAGACGTCCAAGACTAGACTAGGTGCCGGACGCAGCCTTTTGTCTGCTTTCGTTGCTTTTCCCTTTGGTTGTCGCTTTCCCCCGCTGGATTCAAGTTGGATTCGAATTTGAGATTTGCGTGTGTTCGGGGAAGGGGTGCTTAGTCTCGTTCGAGCAATTTCTCGCGTTTGGTTACCACTTCACCTCAGCTGCCTCCCCTCATGAGCCCCTCGCGAGCCGGGTCAGGCCTAGCTTGCGCGCAGCCCAGACTGCCGCCGCCGCGTCCTCTCAGGAGGGTGTTTTACTGCAGATCCAACAGATTCAATCAGGGAAAACTGAGGAACCCACAGCCTCCCACGGGCTACCTCAGGGCCAGCACGGGACAAAGGTAAACTAGCCGACCAACGCGTCGCTTAAGCCAACCACTTGGCGCGGGCGCATGGGCAATGTAGCGTCTACTAACACGATCAACACAAGTTTTACATAAGGGGCTCCCCCTCCAAAATGCTCTCACCGCCATCAGGCCAAAACCTGAGTTCTATTCATGCAGGGTAAGTGTCGGCGTTCGGGGAACGGGGGTCCCCAGACTTGCCTTCCTGCGGCCGGCGGCGTGGCTCAAAGGGGGGCCCAGCGCGGCCCATCTTCACCAACACAAACCCAAGACCCTCGCGAGGGGCCAAGCCTCACGGGGCGGACAACGCAGAGCTTCCTCAGGCACGGCCTCGTCAGGCTGGCTCACGAGGAGGTGGAGAGATCAAGGCGGGGTACCTCACGAGGTGCCCGTGTCGCAAGCCATGATGACCGAGGGCGCCAGGCGGGTGCCAGCCCGCGCAGTGTCCTCCTTTCCTCTTTGGTGCAAAGGGGGCAAGCGCAGCCGCGGAGTACCGAGGCATCAGGCAAAGGTTGCCATTTCGGTGCAACGAGACCAAGACTAGGAGGACTATGAGATGGAGGTCACCGTGGAGCCCAAGACGACGTCATCACCAGAGCTTTGCGCTGGCAAAGACTACTTTTGTCAGGGTAGCTAATACTAGCTGCCCCCTTCACATTAGCCCGCCATTATTGGCTCCCTTCCCGCTCGATATTTGGGAAGAGGACCAGGGCCTCTATAAATAGGACCAGCCACCCGCTAGAGAAAGAAAGAGAGAGAAAAGTGATTGAGCTCCTCCCAGCAGTTCATCGCCCCAGCCAAGAACAGACTCTCGCGAGGCTGTTCTTCCTTATATTGTTCATCATCGTCAGCCCAAGAGGCAATCCACCACACCACACACTGGAGTAGGGTATTACACCACAACGGTGGCCCGAACCAGTATAAACCCTGTGTCTCTTGTGTTGTTCTTGCCATAGTTTAGATCTTTGCAAGGCGGAGGGGTGCAGGTAGGCAGGAGGCGAAATCTCCGTGCGCACCCCAGTGTTCGAACCTCAAGGGTCTGCCGGAACCCGAAATCCGACATTTGGCGCGCCAGGTAGGGGTGCGCCGGGATTCGTCTTCCACCGCCCCGTTCTCCTCCGACCATGATGCCCATGTCCGACGCTCGTCGGGCCCGCGCCAAGCGCCGGGCCGCACTCGCTTCCCGCGTCGCCCAGACGGCCCCTGTTGGCGGGCGTCCTCGCTGTTCCCCGTCACCCATCGTCAATGCCGCCACCGGCCCGGCGGGGGACGAGCAGCAAGCATCGTCCTAGCATCTGTCCGTGCGGCAAGACGGCCGCGCCGCAACTCCCTCGCTCACCCCAGCTGGTTCTTCGTCCCGCGTGCTCCGCACGCCCATGGAGCCCCGCAACCTCTTCCCCGCCCATCGCGCTGCACCAACACCCCCGGTCGTCGCGGCCCTCTTGGGCGGCTCGCAGGCGCCGCCTACACATCACCACGTCAAGCCATTCATCCGCCGGGTCAGCGCTGCTTCCACGCGGCAGGGGGCTCCCCTGGACCGGGCGGCGCCCGAGACCGGCCTGACCGTCAGCTCGGAGGACCACCCATCCAACTCGGCCTGCTCGGGTGTGCTCCCCATGCTGTGCACCCCCACCATCTGCCAGGTGGCCGTCACCAGAACCCTCATTGATGGCGGCGCGGGCCTCAGCATGCTCTCGATCGAGGCCTTCAACCTCCTCTGCATACCCCTAGAACGGCTGCAACCCAGCCGGCCCTTCTCAGGCGTTGGGGGCAAGTCGTCCAGCTCCTTGGGACAGATCCGGCTCCCAGTAACCTTCGGCACCTACGACAACTTTCGCACGGAGCTGGTCGACTTTGACATCGCCCCCATCGGCCTCCCCTACAATGCCATCCTCGGCTACCCAGCACTGGCCGAGTTCTTGGTCGCGACGCATCCGGCGTACAACCTCTTGAAGATGCCCGGGAGCAGCGGTGTCCTCACTGTGCACAGGGACACCTGGGACGCGCTGCGGGTGCTCAAGCTCGCCTTCAAGACGGCGGCGTCGGCACAGCCCGCCGACTTGGAGACCCCCGGGCCCAAGGGGGCTGCACCCGCCAAGAAGAAACAACTGTTCACCCAAGACAAGGCAGAAACCAAGCAGATACCCATCGATGAGGACGGGTCCACCAACGCCACTTTCACCATAGGCGCCCACCTCAAACCCGAGCAGGAGAAGGCCCTGGTCGGGTTCCTGCGCGCGAATAGAAAGGTATTCGCTTGGGAGCCTGACCAGTTGGCAGGGGTCCCTAGGAGTGTAATCGAGCATCACCTCAACGTGTGCCCCAACGTGCGCCCTGTGAAGCAGAAGGCCAGGCGGCAGTCCACAGAAAAGCGGGCCTTCATTGTCCAAGAGACCCGCAAATTAGAAGTCGCCGGGGTCATTCACGAGGTCTGATACCCGGATTGGTTGGCCAACCCTGTCGTTGTGCCAAAGAAGGGAGGGAAGGAGCGCATGTGTGTCGACTTCACCAACCTCAACAAAGCATGCCCGCAAGATCCGTTCCCGCTCCCCCGCATCGACTAGATCATCGATTCCACTGCGGAATGCGACCTGTTATGCTTCTTGGATGCCTTCTCTGGGTATCACCAGATCAAGATGGCGGTAGAAGACGTCGAGAAGACAGCCTTCTTAACCCCGTGTGGGGTGTACTGCTACACATGCATGCCATTCGGGCTGCGTAACGCAGGGGCGACCTTCCAGCGGCTTATGCACATCACCTTGGGCCCGCAGCTCGGGAAGAATGTTGAAGCTTACATCGATGACATTGTGGTAAAGTCTCAGGAGGCCAGGACCTTGATACAAGACTTGGAGGAAACCTTTGCGAGCCTCAACGCAGTGAACCTATGGCTCAACCCGGAGAAGTGTGTGTTCGGAGTCCCCTCGGGCAAGCTCTTGGGTTTCCTCGTGTCCCACCGAGGCATCGAGGCTAACCCGGAGAAGGTTAAGGCGGTGGAAGACATGAGCCTGCCAAAGACCCTCAGAGAAATGCAGAAGCTCACGGGGTGCATGACTGCGCTAGGGCGCTTCATCTCCAAGTTGGGGGAATGAGCACTGCCCTTCTTCCAGCTAATGAAGAAAAAGGGGCCCTTCGAGTGGACTGAAGAGGCTGACAAGGCGTTCCAGGATCTCAAGATATACCTGACCAGCCCACCGGTCAAGGTGGCTCCGCGCCCTCAAGAGCCCCTGGTGCTTTACCTCGCCGCCACTCCCTACTCCGCCAGCGCAGCCTTGGTGGCTGTCAGAGAGGAGCGCCGAATCAAAACTGCGGCAGCAGCCCGAGACAAGGCAAAACAGGGACAAGGAAGGCCTACAGAAACTGCCACCGCGGCTGAGGAGGATCAGCCGCTGCAGAGGAGCGCACCGGAGGCGGAAGAGGCCCCTCTTCCAGATGGCCAGTCTCAGGAGGCCTCATTACCTCAAGAGGCGCCATGGTCTCCGAAGGGAGCCACTAACATTGACGCACTCCACCTCGTCGAGCACCCAGTGTACTTCGTCAGCACGGTGTTGCGGGATGCAAGGGCACGGTACCCCATGCCTCAGAAACTCCTCCTCGCGCTACTGGTGGCCTCGCGCAAGCTGCGGCACTATTTTCAGGGTCATCCCATCAAGGTCGTCTCATCATACCCCCTGGAGAGAGTGCTTAGGAGCCCTAATTCAGCTGGAAGGGTCGCTGAGTGGAACATAGAACTGCAAGCGTTTCAGCTCGAATTCAGCACGACCAGAGTCATCAAGGGAGCAGCGTTGGCGGATTTTGTGGTAGAATGGACGGAGGCGCCAGGCCTCAAGGCCGACGAGGATCGGTCCCTGTCCCCGGGAAGCGAGGCGCCAGAAGGTTGGGTCATGTACTTCGATGGGGCGTTCTCCAGGCATGGCGCTGGGGCTGGGGCGGTGCTTATATCGCCCACTCAGGACAAGCTCTATTACGCTGTGCAGCTCTGTTTCCAGCAAGGTGAAAATGTCTCCAACAACATAGCGGAGTATGAAGGTTTAATAGCGGGCTTGAAGGCCGCGGCTGCCCTGGGGGTGAAACACCTCACCATCAAGGGCAATTCGCAGCTCCTTGTCAATTCCTCCAACAAGGTGTACGAGCCGAAGGATGAGCACATGGAAGCCTACCTAGCGGAGGTCCGCAGGATGGAGAAGCAGTTCTGGGGGTTGGAGTTGCAGCATGTGCCCCGTGGAACCAATTAGGAGGCCGACGACATCGCCAAACGGGTGTCCAGGCGGTTACCTCAGGAGCCTGGCGTTTTTGAGGAACGACTCTTCAAGCCGTCAGCCCTGCCGTCATTATCGAACACGGCTCAGCCCCGGGAGGAGCTCCCCCAGCCACCTACCTCAGGGGCTCCGGCCTATGGCCCGGCCTGTGGCTCGGCCTCAGGAGCACGCCTGCTCCTGACGATGGAACCTCAGGAGGGATGTTGGATCGCGGAGCTCCGGAGTTACCTAACGCAAGGGACCCTGCCGGAGAAGGAGGAGGAAGCGGAGCGAGTGGCATGCCAGGCCACGGCATACTACATCAAGGATGGAGAGCTCTACTGGAAGCAGCCAAATGATGTATCCCTGCGCTGCATCTCCAGGGAGCAAGGGAAGGAGCTGCTGGAAGGTATACACGGCGGAGACTATGGACATCATTCATCATCGCGGACCCTCGTCAGCAAGGCGTTCCGCAGTGGGTTTTATTGGCCCACCGCACTCAATGACGCCGTCGAACTAGTGAAAGCTTGTGAGGCCTGCCAGTTCCACACCTAGCAGATCCATCAGCCGGCAGGAGGCTTGCAGACTATACCCCTTTTTTGGCCATTCGCAGTCTGGGGGCTGGACATCTTGGGCCCGTTTCCTCGGGCGCCCGGGGGCTACCGCTACCTTTACGTCGCCGTGGACAAGTTCACCAAGTGGGCTGAAGTAGAGGCTGTCCGCACCATTCCCGTGGGTTCCGCGGTCAAGTTCATCAAGGGCATCGTGAGCCGGTTCGGGGTGCCGAATCGCATCATCACGGACAACGGTTCACAGTTCACCAGTAACCTCTTCAAAACATACTGTGCTAACCTTGGAACGCAGATATGCTATGCTTCGGTGGCGCACCCCCGAAGCAACGGCCAGGCCGAGCGAGCCAACGCGGAGGTCCTGAGGGGCCCCAAGACCAGGACGTTCAAGAAGAAGCTGGAGGCCTGCGGCAGAGGTTGGTACGACGAGCTTCAGTCCGTGTTGTGGTCCATCCGCACAACTGCGACCAAGCTGACTGGAGAGACCCCATTCTTCATGGTCTACGGAGCCGAAGCGGTCCTCCCTCACGAGGTCAGACATCGCTCCACGCGGGTCCTGGCATTCGACGAGGCGCAGCAGGACGCCATGCGGGGGATGGACCTCGTGCTGGGGGAGGAACGTCGCCGAGAAGCCGCGCTACGAGCGGCGAGGTACCAACAAGCACTGCGGCGATATCACTGCCGCAACATTCGCCCCAGAACTCTTGAGGTAGGAGACCTCATGCTCAGGCGGGTTCCCTCCAGGGAGGGGCTGCACAAGCTCTCTCCCATGTGGGAGGGCCCGTTCAAAGTTGTTCATGTTTCCAGGCCCGGCTCCGCGTGCTTGGAGACTCAGGAGGGGGTGCTAGTCCAGAATGCATGGAACATCCAGCACCTCCGGAGGTTCTACCCCTAAAAAGTCCCAGAGCCTGTGAAGAAGGCGAACGCCTATGAAGCTATCGCGTTTTGGAAAAGGCCCAAAGCCTGTGAAGAAGGCAAACGCCTATGAAGCTATCGCGTTTTGGAAAAGGCCCAGAGCCTGTGAAGAAGGCGAATGCCTGTGAAGCTATCGCATTTTGGGAAAGGCCCAGAGCCTGTGAAGCTATCGCGTTTTGGGAAAGGCCCAGAGCCTGTGAAGAAGGCGAACGCCTGTGAAGCTATCGCGTTTTGGAAAAGGCCCAGAGCCTGTGAAGAAGGCGAACGCCTGTGAAGCTATCGCGTTTTGGAAAAGGCCCAGAGCCTGTGAAGAAGGCGAACGCCTGTGAAGCTATCGCGTTTTGGAAAAGGCTCGGAGCCTGTGAGGAAGGCCAACACCTGTGAAGCTCGCCGCCCGTGACACTCTCACGTAATAATGAGTTGGGGCTGTACACGCCCCAGAGTCTTAGGAGCGCCGGCCTTAGGCCCTGGGGCTCCCTCCCACGCCCAGTGGCAGCACTTAGCTCCGCGCTGGTGAGAAGACGTCGAAGACTAGATTAGGTGCCGGACGCGGCTTTTCATTTGCTTTCCGCAGTTGGCTTGTTCCTTCTCATTCGAAGTTTTATTGAAGTTGTTGCCATCTTTGGCTTGTGATTCTTCGACTTTTTACTCTCCTGCCTCGATTTCTCTTGTGCAAGGCCTCGCGAGGGGGGCAGCTGAGCGCCCTCGCGAGTGTTCCTATCCTAGTCATTCAAAGAGTTCACGACCTGGGCCCATTACAGGAGCACCCCTCCAGTCCGTGCCCCACGGGCACCGCGACACAAACAAAGGGCCTGGGTCGGTCGCCCCCCACGGCCGGGGCCGGGAACTATCCATTCTCGGGCACGTAGCCGGAAGGTATGATAACGAAAGCAAAACGATGATTAACAGCAATAACCCAAACACGCCCCCGCGGGGCTCCACACTACTGTCTTTGTTATGCAGGAAAAAGGAAAAGAAGGAACAAATCTGGTGCAGCTCGCCTCACACCGGCCCGCAGGGAAGGCCCGAGCTGCCTCCGGAGCTCAGGCGGACTCCCTCTCATGCTTCACCAGGGCGCGACGGCGGGCGGACACGTTGCCACCGCCCAAGCAGATACGACGGCGTGGAGGCTGACCGCGGCCACCGCTAGAAGAGTCGCCGCCCGAAGAAGAACCGGAGAAGCTTGAGGAACCCTGAGCACCGCCAGCCGCGCGAGCGCTGCCCTCTCCATCATCGCCAGAGCTGGGTTCCCAGCCGCAGTCGTCACCCTCGGCGCAACACCCTGCGTGGCGACCATCTTCCCCAAACACCCTCACGTAGAGGGTGGCATCGCCATCGAACTTGAAGTGCAGGGTGCACCGACGGCTCAGGCCATGCGCGCGGGCAAACGTCTGCCAACCGCGGGCCAGGGACAGGCTCCCGGCCGCGGAGACCTCCACTGAGACCCATGAGGCCCGGCTGCAGCAGCCGTCGGCCTGGAGCCAGAGGCCGCCCGGGGCGCCAGCCGGGAGCTCGCCAAGGAGGAAGCGAGGAAGTGGAAGCCGGGTGCTAGTCGGCTCCGCCGACCACACGACGAACTCCGGCAGCACTTCAGCAGCGCGAAAGCGCGGACTAGGGGGACGCGCAGCCGGAGCGCGCCCCCCGGCCGCAGCAATCCGCCCATCGCTGTGCTGAAGATCGCCTCCATGGCCGCGGGGAGCCACCATGGTGGCCACAGGATGTTTGCGAGGGCGCCCTCGGCCGCGCTTGGGCGGGGGAGAGGCGAGCTCAACCTGGTGAGCCTTCCCCTTCTCTGCGGCCGAGAACCTCCTCGACGGGGCCATGAAGAAAAAGGAGAAGCAAGGGGGGATGAACCGAAAGGGTGCGCGCCGGTCCGTGCTTATAGCTGGTGATGGCCAAGCACCCCCACGATCGCAGGTAATTATGACCCACTTTGCATGCAGGGACTTGTCCAATCCGTGCAGTTGCCGAGGCGCCATGGGTAAGTGGAGACGCCCACGTCCCATCAACCGCCACGTGGCGCCCAAGGCCGCAGGCTGTTAGGGTTCGCGACACTTCGCTCTTGCCCTTCCGCCTCCCTGCACGGCCAAGCCCGGGCGCGCCTTGGGCCCGGGGGCTACTGTCGGCGTTCTGGGAACGGGGGTCCCCAGACTTGCCTGCCTGCGGCCTGCGGCGTGGCTCAAAGGGGGCCCAGCGCGGCCCATCTTCACCAACACAAACCCAAGACCCTCGCGAGGGGCCAAGCCTCGCGGGGCGGACGACGCGGAGCTTCCTCAGGCACGGCCTCGTCAGGCTGGCTCACGAGGAGGTGGAGAGATCAAGGCGGGGTACCTCACGAGGTGCCCGTGACGCAAGCCATGACGACCGAGGGCGCCAGGCGGGTGCCAGCCCGCGCAGTGTCCTCCTTTCCTCTTTCGTGCAAAGGGGGCAAGCACAGCCGCGGAGTACCGAGGCATCAGGCAAAGGTTGCCATTTCGGTGCAACGAGACCAAGACTAGGAGGACTACGAGACGGAGGTCACCTTGGAGCCCAGGACGACGTCATCACCAGGGCTTTGCGCAGGAAAAGACTACTTTTGTCAGGGTAGCTAATACTAGCTATCCCCCTTCAAATTAGCCCGCCATTGTTGGCTCCCTTCCCGCTCGATATTTGGGAAGAGGACCAGGGCCTCTATAAATAGGATCAGCCACCCGCTAGAGAAAGAAAGAGAGAGAAAAGTGACTGAGCTCCTCCCAGCAGTTCATCGCCCAGCCAAGAACAGACCCTCGTGAGGCTGTTCTTCCTTATATTGTTCATCATCGTCAACCCAAGAGGCAATCCACCACACCACACACTGGAGTAGGGTATTACACCACAACGGTGGCCCGAACCAGTATAAACCCTGTGTCTCTTGTGTTGTTCTTGCCATAGTTTAGATCCTTGCAAGGCGGAGGGGTGCAGGTAGGCAGGAGGCGAAATCTCCGCGCGCACCCCAATGTTCGAACCTCAAGGGTCTGCCAGAACTCGAAATCCGATAGTAAGGAAGTAGGAACGATGCACAATCAGTCGGATAAATCCCCCAATGCGTCCTCAGGAGCACCACCCGAGCCGTTGCTGGCATCGCTAAACTCGCCATCGCTGTCCGCGTCGCCACCAGCGGCGTCAGGGCCATTCACCACAGCGCCCTCGTCGGTAGCCACGATCACGCCATCGTCGTCTAAAGCAAAGGCCCTGATAAGAGCATCCACATTGTCTTCCACCCAGTGCGCCAGGTCGTCTCGGACGGCCTGGGGGACTGGGGCGATGGCGGCGTCGAAATCGAAGTGGGGATCCATGTTCCGGAGATGGCCGAAGACGCAAGAAAAGGCGTGCCCGAGCAGGGCGCGGCTCCTCTCCTCCACCAACCTGTCAGCCCTGACCGACCGCACCTCCAGCTGCATCACCACGTTAGTGAAGAACTGAAGATTGCCGGCGTAGTTGACTGCGTGCGGCTCGCCAACAGCCACCTCGCAGATGTTGCCCAAGGCTGTGTTGGCTCTCTCCCGGAGCGTGGTGAGCATGGGGCCGTGCTCATGCTCCAGGATCTGCCGCTGACGTATCTCGTCCGCATTCTGGCGCGCGACGGCCTCAGCCTCCTCCACCCGCTGGCGAAGAAGGAGCACCTCGGCCTGGGAGGTGGTTAACTCACCTTGCGCCACCTCAAGGGCGGCCCGGAAAGCATCGGCCTGCCGCGTCGCCTCCTCCAGCTTGGCCCTCAAGGCGGCAGTCCTGCCTTCAGCTTCGGCCCGGATCAACCCCAGCTTCTCTTCGAACTCGTGCTCGAGGTTCAAATGCGCCGTCGCCACCCGACGTCCGACCTCCTCCAGGACACAGGCTTCCTATGCAGCGACATCATCCTCCGCCTGCGTCACCAAGCGCTCCCTCGTCTCCAGACGCTCGTACTCGCGGGTACGTTCGGCGGCTTCCAGCGTCAGCGCCTCCTCACGCTTCTGGAGCTCTGCCGAGTCGCCAGAGGCCACCTTCATCGATGCGAGGGCTGCCTCATGCAGCTCCACCTGCTCCTCCAATGAGTGGCACCAGGCCAGGAGCTCCCGAGCCCGCTCCTCCGCCACCTTTCGCCGCCGGTCGGCTTCCCGGGCCTCCTCAGCGGCCCAAGATCGGGCCTCCCGAGAGGCCACCAGCGACGCCTTAGCCTCTGCATCGTCAAGATCGCGCTGATGGCGCGCAAGGGCGATGGTGCCCTCCAGCTCGCGCCTCTCCGCAGCCAGACGCAGGCCCTCGGCCTCAAGGCGCGCGTCTTCATCAGCAAGCTCCTCACCAAGCAGGCTCACCGCGTCAGCCGCCCTTTGAAGGAATCCTTGGCGGAGAGCGCGGTGCTCCCGAGCGTGCTCAAGCACGTCTTCCACACCATCATCTGCCCCAAGCAAGCGCCGGGGGCCACGAATCAGCACTCCCCCTCCGGGCAGGGGGCTGGGGGCTGGCACCCTCGCGATGGCCGGGCACGCCGCGCCAGAAGCCCGGCCTGGAGCTAGCCTGTCCCCAGCTGAAGAGCGCAGGGAGCGCCTCAGCCAATCGCAGTCCACGACCAGGCGAGAAGCCCACGGCAGGCTGGCTATGCCAGGAGAAGGCCCGCGAAGGAGGATCGCGAGGTGCGCAGGGCCACGATACGCCTCGGGACGGTTCGCCTCTTCGATCGCCCTCACCACAAGGGCTCCGCTGCTCGGAGTGCTTGAGGACGGTGGAGGGGGCGAAGCCAAGGGGGACGGCTCCTCAGCCGTCTCCACAAGCTCGGCTGGAAGGGGCCTGTGGAGCAAGGGTCAGTAAAAGCAACAGAAGGATCGGGAGCTGGGAAAGGAGAAGGCTTACTCATCAGTGGCGAAGTACTTCCTACGCTTCAGCAGGCGACAAGGGTAATCGTCGCCCAGGGCCTCCCTTCTCTTCCGGAGGGCCTCAAAGTCCACGCGGAAGTGGCCTAAGAGTTGGGCGCAGGGATCAACCTGCGACGAAGACGGTGCGTCAAAGTGATCTGCGTCAGGGGCGCCTGCCTGATGTGCGCTGCCAATCGCCTCGCCAGGAGAAGCAGCCGGAGCCTCAGGGGCCTCAGTCGCAGGCGCAGAGGGCAGCTGCTTGTCACCCTCAGCCTCAGCGGCACGGGCCCCAAGAACTGCTCCCTCATGAGCATTGCCCGGCGCTGTCACCCCGTCGGGAGCCCCCTTGACCTCTGGAGCCTCATGCCTCCCTGCTCCGCCGCTTGAGGAAGAGTCGCCTTGGCCGACTGGAAGGGCAGTCACCACCACTGGGTTCTCGCGAGGCCCCTGGAGGCCGGCGGGGCGCGGCCCCCACTCATCAAAGATAGGCATCTGCTTGCCCCTGCTCTGGCAGAGGTACAGCAAGGCCCCTCCCTGTTGGATGCTGCCGGGGTTGGGGTCCCCAGTCAGGATCAAGAGCGCTGTCCTCAGCACTTCAGGAGTTAGGTCCTCTTCCTGGAGCCTCATACGATCATCGCGCCCGCTGAAGGCCCACATCCGGCGGGAGTGGCGTTGGAGAGGAGCAACGCAGCATAGCATGAACTCCTTCACCACCTTGGGCGCTGTCACGCCAAGCGACCTCAAGAACGTGAAGCGGTGCCAGACGAAGACGAGCCGGGGGCTCTCAAGCGTCTCCTGGCCCCATCCCGAATTGGGGACAGCAGGCGAAGTTGGCTCCGATAGCAGGGGGCTGGGCACCCCCGCGTCCACATACAGCCACCGCTCACGGAACCCAGCTGCGGGCAGGGGGAGCTTGAAGTCAATCCCAGAGGCTGCTGTCTCAGATGCGGCAACGAAGCTCACGCACGCCCAGCATTGGGTAGGGTCGACAAGGCGCAGCAAGAAGAAGTGGCATAGCAAGGCAACCGAAGGAAGGATGCCCATCATATCCTTGCAAACAAAGGCGAAGACCGAAAGGAGAGTGATGGATTCAGGACCCAGATGCATCATGTGGATCTGATAGTGGGAAAGCACGGCATTGAAGAAATCAGAAAAGGGAGGAACCAGACCCGCCCACAGGGCGTCGGCAAAATACGGGACCTCGTTGACTATCCTATCGATGGATAAGTGGGACGCGTGCCAGGCCGTCGTCCTCCCGCATTCGTTGAAGATAGTGGCCAGAGCCGAGATGACCTTGCCCAAGCCCCCGGCGGGGGCCGCCAATGGCGGCGGGCAAGGCGGAGACACGGGTTTCTTCCCTCTTCCCTTCTTCGTCGGAGCCATGGCGATGGGAAGGGGGGGGGGAAGGTTCGAGATTGGGTTGAAAACAGAAGCCGGAGTTCGAGCGGAGGAAGGACAGAGGGCGCTCGAGCAACAGAAAGGGGAACGGCTGTGTACGACTACGAGTCCGCCTAGCATGGCGCAAAATAAGGAGGGCGTGGGGGAATAGTGCCGCCCACGTCCAATCAACCGCCACGCGGCGTCCAAGGCCGCAGGCTGTTAGGGCCCGCGACGCTTTGCTCTTGCCCTTCCGCCTCCCTGCACGGCCAAGTCCGGGCGCGCCTTGGGCCCGGGGGCTACTGTCGGCGTTCTAGGAACGGGGGTCCCCAGACTTTCCTGCCTGCGGCCTACGGCGTGGCTCAAAGGGGGGCCCAACACGACCCATCTTCACCAACACAAACCCAAGACCCTCGCGAGGGGCCAAGCCTCGCTGGGCGGACGACACGGAGCTTCCTCAGGCACGGCCTCATCAGGCTGGCTCGCGAGGAGGCGGAGAGATCAAGGCGGGGTACCTCACGAGGTGCCCGTGATGCAAGCCATGACGACCAAGGGCGCCGGGCGGGTGCCAGCCCGCGCAGTGTCCTCCTTTCCTCTTTGGTGCAAAGGGGCAAGCGCAGCCGTGGAGTACTAAGGCATCAGGCAAAGGTTGCCATTTCGGTGCAACAAGACCAAGACCAGGAGGATTGCAAGACGGAGGTCATCGTGGAGCCCAAGACGGCGTCACCACCAGAGCTTTGTGCAGGCGAATACTACTTTTGTCAGGATAGCTGGTACTAGCTGTCCCCTTTCAAATTAGCCCGCCATTGTTGGCTCCCTTCCCGCTCGATATTTGGGAAGAGGACTAGGGCCTCTATAAATAGGACCAGCCACCCACGAGAGCAAAGGGGGGCTGAGGGGCTGAGAGGGTGAGAGGTGAGAGGTTTTTGAGAGAGGCATCATCAGTTGTGAGGAGAGAGAGAGAGAGAAGGGTGACTGGACTCCTCCCAGCAGTTCATCGCCCCAGCTAAGAACAGACCCTCGCTAGGCTGTTCTTCCTTGTATTGTTCAGCACCATCAGCCCAAGAGGCAATCCACCACACCACACACTGGAGTAGGGTATTACACCACAACGGTGGCCCGAACCAGTATAAACCCTATGTCTCTTGTGTTGTTCTTTCCATAGCTTAGATCTTAGCGAGGCAGAGGGGTGCAGGTAGGTAGGAGGCGAAATCTCCACGCGCACCCCAGTGTTCGAACCTCAAGTGTCTGCCGGAACCCGAAATCCGACATTGCTTGTTTATGTTTGATTGTAGATAGATGGCCCGTGCTGTTGTTCCGTTGAATTTTAATGCATTCCTTGAGAAAGCAAAGTTGAAAGATGATGGTAGCAATTACACGGACTGGGTCCGTAACTTAAGGATTATCCTCATTGCTGCACGGAAGAATTACGTCCTGGAAGCACCGCTGGGTGCCAGGCCTGCTGCTGGAGCAACACCAGATGTTATGAACGTCTGGCAGAGCAAAGCTGATGACTACTCGATAGTTCAGTGTGCCATGCTTTACGGCTTAGAATCGGGACTTCAACGATGTTTTGAATGTCATGGAGCATATGAGATGTTCCAGGAGTTGAAGTTCATATTTCAAGCAAATACCCGGATTGAGAGATATGAAGTCTCCAATAAGTTATATAGCTGCAAGATGGAGGAGAACAGTTCTGTCAGTGAGCATATACTCAAAATGTCTGGGTATAATAATCACTTGATTCAATTGGGAGTTAATCTTCCAGATGATTGCGTCATTGACAGAATTCTCCAATCACTTCCACCTAGCTACAAGAGCTTCGTGATGAACTATAATATGCAAGGGATGAATAAGACAATTCTCGAGCTCTTCACAATGCTGAAAGCTGCGGAGGTAGAAATCAAAAAGGAGCATCAAGTGTTGATGGTCAACAAGACCACTAGTTTCAAGAAAAAGGGCAAAGGGAAGAAGAAGGGGAACTTCAAAAAGAACAGCAAGCAAGTTGCTGCTCAGGAGAAGAAATCCAAATCTGGACCTAAGCCTGAAACTGAGTGCTTCTACTGCAAGCAGACTGGTCACTGGAAGCGGAACTGCCCCAAGTATTTGGTGGATAAGAAGGATGGCAAGGTGAACAAAGGTATATGTGATATACATTTTATTGATGTGTACCTTACTAATGCTCGCAGTAGCACCTGGGTATTTGATACTGGTTCTGTTGCTAATATTTGCAACTCGAAATAGGGACTACGGATTAAGCGAAGATTGTCTAAGGACGAGGTGACGATGCGCGTGGGAAATGGGTCCAAAGTCGATGTGATCGCGGTCGGCACGCTACCTCTACATCTACCTTCGGGATTAGTATTAGACCTAAATAATTGTTATTTGGTGCCAGCGTTAAGCATGACCATTATATCTGGATCTTGTTTGATGCGAGATGGTTATTCATTTAAATCAGAGAATAATGGTTGTTCTATTTATATGAGTAATATCTTTTATGGTCATGCACCCTTGAAGAGTGGTCTATTCTTATTAAATCTCGATAGTAGTGACACACATATTCATAATGTTGAAGCCAAAAGATGCAAAGTTGATAATGATAGTGCAACTTATTTATGGTACTGCCGTTTAGGTCATATCAGTGTAAAGTGCATGAAGAAACTCCATACTGATGGAATTTTGGAACCACTTGATTATGAACCACTTGGTACTTGCGAACTGTGTCTTATGGGCAAGATGACCAAAACACCATTCTCCGGTACTATGGAGAGAGCAACAGATTTATTAGAAATCATACATACAGATGTATGTGGTCCGATGAATGTTGAGGCTCGTGGCAAATATCGTTATTTTCTCACCTTCATAGATGACTTAAGCAGATATGGGTATATCTACTTAATGAAACATAAGTCTGAAACATTTGAAAAGTTCAAAGAATTTCAGTGTGAAGTTGAAAATCATCGTAACAAGAAAATATAATTCCTACGATCTGATCGTGGAGGATAATATTTGAGTTACGAGTTTGGTGTACATTTGAAACAATGCGGAATAGTTTCGCAACTCACGCCACCCGGAACACCACAGCGTAATGGTGTGTTCGAACGTCGTAATCGTACTTTACTAGATATGGTGCGATCTATGATGTCTCTTACTGATTTACCGCTATCGTTTTGGGGTTATGCTTTAGAGACGGCCACATTCACGTTAAATAGGGCACCATCAAAATCCGTTGAGACGACGCCTTATGAACTGTGGTTTGGCAAGAAACCACAGTTGTCGTTTCTGAAAGTTTGGGGCTGCGATGCTTATGTGAAAAAGCTTCAACCTGATAAGCTCGAACCCAAATAGGAGAAATGTGTCTTCATAGGATATCCAAAGGAAACTATTGGATACACCTTCTATCACAGATCCGAAGGCAAGACTTTTGTTGCTAAATTCGGAAACTTTCTAGAGAAGGAGTTTCTCTCGAAAGAAGTGAGTGGGAGGAAAGTAGAACTTGATGAGGTAACTGTACCTGCTCCCTTATTGGAAAGTAGTACATCACAGAAACTAGTTTCTGTGACACCTACACCAACTAGTGAGGAAGCTAATGATGACGATCATGAAACTTCAGAACAAGATACTACTGAACCTCGTAGATCAACCAGAGTAAGATCCGCACCAGAGTGGTACGGTAATCCTGTTCTAGAAGTCATGCTACTAGATCATGATGAACCTACAAACTATGGAGAAGCGATGGTGAGCCCAGATTCCGCAAAATGGATGGAAGCCATGAAATCTGAGATGGGATCCATGTATGAGAACAAAGTGTGGACTTTGGTTGACTTGCCCAAAGATCGGCAAGCAATTGAGAATAAATGGATCTTCAAGAAGAAGACTGACACTGACGGTAATGTTACTGTCTACAAAGCTCGACTTATCGCAAAAGGTTTTAGACAAGTTCAAGGGATTGACTATGATGAGACCTTCTCACCCATAGCGATGCTTAAGTCTGTCCGAATCATGTTAGCAATTGCCGCATTTTATAATTATGAAATTTGGCAGATGGATGTAAAAACTGCATTCCTGAATGGATTTCTGGAAGAAGAGTTGTATATGATGCAACCGGAAGGTTTTGTCGATCCAAAGGGAGCTAACAAAGTGTGCAAGCTCCAGTGATCCATTTATGGACTGGTGCAAGCCTCTCGAAGTTGGAATAAACGCTTTGATAGTGTGATCAAACCATTTGGTTTTGTACAGACTTTTGGAGAAGCTTGTATTTACAAGAAAGTGAGTGGGAGCTCTGTAGCATTTCTGATATTATATGTAGATGACATATTACTAATCGGAAATGATATAGAATTTCTGGATAGCATAAAGGGATACTTGAATAAGAGTTTTTCAATGAAAGACCTCGGTGAAGCTGCTTACATATTGGGCATTAAGATCTATAGAGATAGATCAAGACGCTTAATTGGACTTTCACAAAGTACATACCTTGACAAAATTTTGAAGAAGTTCAAAATGGATCAAGCAAAGAAAGGATTCTTGCCTGTGTTACAAGGTGTCAAATTGAGTAAGACTCAATGCCCGACCACTGCAGAAGATAGAGAGAAAATGAAAGATGTTCCCTATGCTTCAGCCATAGGCTCTATCATGTATGCAATGCTGTGTACCAGACCTGATGTATGTCTTGCTATAAGTCTAGCAGGGAGGTACCAAAGTAATCCAGGAGTGGATCACTGGACAGCGGTCAAGAACATCCTGAAATACCTGAAAAGGACTAAGGATATGTTTCTCGTATATGGAGGTGACAAAGAGCTCATCATAAATGGTTACGTTGATGCAAGCTTTGACACTGATCCGGACGATTCTAAATCACAAACCGGATACATGTTTACATTAAATGGTGGAGCTGTCAGTTGGTGTAGTTCTAAACAAAGCGTTGTGGCGGGATCTACATATGAAGCGGAGTACATAGCTGCTTCAGAAGCAGCAAACGAAGGAGTCTGGATGAAGGAGTTCATATCCGATCTAGGTGTCATACCTAGTGCATCGGGTCCAATGAAAATCTTTTGTGACAATACTGGTGCAATTGCCTTGGCAAAGGAATCCAGATTTCACAAGAGAACCAAGCACATCAAGAGACGCTTCAATTCCATCCGGGATCTAGTCCAGGTGGGAGACATAGAGATTTGCAAGATACATACGGATCTGAATGTAGCAGACCCGTTGACTAAACCTCTTCCATGAGCAAAACATGATCAGCACCAAAGCTCCATGGGTGTTAGAATCATTACTGTGTAATCTAGATTATTGACTCTAGTGCAAGTGGGAGACTGAAGGAAATATGCCCTAGAGGCAATAATAAAGTTATTATTTATTTCCTTATATCATGATAAATGTTTATTATTCATGCTAGAATTGTATTATCTGGAAACATAATACTTGTGTGAATACATAGACAAACTAAACGTCACTAGTGTGCCTCTACTTGACTAGCTCGTTAATCGAAGATGGTTATGTTTCCTAACCATAGACATGTGTTGTCATTTGATTAACGGGATCACATCATTAGGAGAATGATGTGATTGACATGACCCATTCCATTAGCTTAGCACCCGATCGTTTAGTATGTTGCTATTGCTTTCTTCATGACTTATACATGTTCCTATGACTATGAGATTATGCAACTCCCGTTTGCCGGAGGAACACTTTGTGTGCTACCAAAC
The DNA here is from genome assembly GCF_002162155.2 of Triticum dicoccoides. Classification (NCBI taxonomy): domain Eukaryota; kingdom Viridiplantae; phylum Streptophyta; class Magnoliopsida; order Poales; family Poaceae; genus Triticum; species Triticum dicoccoides. Next base: position 207,580,782 of record NC_041380.1, read on the forward strand.
GTCACAACGTAACTGGGTGATTATAAAGGAGCTCTACAGGTGTCTCCAAAGGTACATGTTGGGTTGGCGTATTTCGAGATTAGGATTTGTCACTCTGATTGCCGGAGAGGTATCTCTGGGCCCTCTTGGTAATGCACATCACATAAGCCTTGCAAGCATTGCAACTAATGAGTTAGTTGCGAGATGATGTATTACGAAATGAGTAAAGAGACTTGCCGGTAACGAGATTGAACTAGGTATTGAGATACCGATGATCGAATCTCGGGCAAGTAACATATCGATGACAAAGGGAACAACGTATGTTGTTATGCGGTCTGACCGATAAAGATCTTCGTAGAATATGTAGGAGCCAATATGAGCATCCAGGTTCCGCTATTGGTTATTGACTGGAGACATGTCTCAGTCATGTCTACATTGTTCTCGAACCCATAGGGTCTGCACGCTTAATGTTACGATGACAGTTTCATTATGAGTTTATATATTTTGATGTACCAAAGTTTGTTCAGAGTCCCGGATGTGATCACGGACATGATGAGGAGTCTCAAAATGGTCGAGACATAAAGATTGATATATTGGAAGCCTATGTTTGGACATCGGAAGTGTTCCAGGTGAAATCGGCATTTTACCGGAGTATCGGGAGGTTACCGGAACCCCCCGGTAACCTAATGGGCCTTAATGGGCCTAGTGGAGGAAGAGGAGAGGAGGCCTAGGGGCTTCCGCACGCCCCTCCCCCCAAGTCCGAATTGGACAAGGAGGGGGGGGGGGCGGCGCCCCCCTTTCCTTTCTTCCCTCTCCTCCTTCCCCCCCAAGTCCTGATCCAACTAGGGAAAGGAGGGGAGTCCTACTCCCAGTAGGAGTAGGACTCCTCCGGCGCGCCTCCTCCTAGGGCCGGCTGCACCTCCCCTTGCTCCTTTATATACGGGGGCAGGGGGGCACCTCTAGACACACAAGTTGATCCTCGTAATCGTTTTCTTAGCCGTGTGCGGTGCCCCCCCTCCACCATAGTCGTTGATAATATTGTAGTGGTGCTTAGGCGAAGCCCTGTGACAATAGAACATCAAGATCGTCGCCACGCCATCGTGTTGACGGAACTCTTCCCCGACACTTTGCTTGATCGGAGTCCGGGGATTGTCATCGAGCTGAACGTGTGCTAAAACTCGGAGGTGCCGTAGTTTCGGTGCTTGATCGGTCGGGCTGTGAAGACGTACGACTACATCAACCGCGTTGTCATAACGCTTCCGCTTTCGGTACAGGTGGGTACACAGACAACACTCTCCCCTCTCGTTGCTATGCATCACCATGATCTTCCGTGTGCGTAGGAAAATTTTGAAATTACTACGTTCCCCAACAGCCACTCCACCAGCTCCATCTACATCAATAGAAGCTTTCGTCCTTGGAGTCTTCTCTACACCTCCTACCAAAGATCAAGCCTAAGAGTAGTTTAGCACTATGCATTTTTGAACTTTTTGGTAACTTGTTGCCAAAGGGGGAGAAAAATGTATAGATCATAGACTTCAAGAGAGAGTGTTGCTTTTTATCTCTCTTGCTATTTTGGTTGAAGTACTTTATTGCGTACTTGTGTGAGATACTTGTTTGATCATGTGTTTGATCATATGCTACCCTTAATGCTTGTTGGATGATATTATCTCTTATATCCCTATATGATCATTCACTTGCTTGGTGATGAGTGCATGTTTTTAACTTCTATCATTTTGAGCGTTCCACCAAGATGTATGTGACATGGAAGAGTAACCCATGATCCTAATCGATTTTGCATTTGCATTCAAAAGCAAATTTTAAATAATGCAAAAATTTAGGGGGAGCTCTTGCTTATCACATACTTCTCAAAGCGATGATGTTTTTCAATCTTATTATCTTTTGTCGAAGCTTTGCTCTATATGTTGTCATCAATTACCAAAAAGGGGGAGATTGAAAGTGCAACTATCCCTGGGTGGTTTTGGTAATTCCTAACAACATATAGCTCATTGAGCTAATGCTACTTCAAGATAAACATTTCAGGAAAGCTCAATGATTGGCATGGCATGGATGAGAAATGTGGACCCCTCAAAATGCTAAGGACAAAGGATTGGCTCAAGCTAAAAGCTCAGGACTCTACATTTTTTCATTTTAAGTGATCCAAGATCACATTGAATCCATAGGAAATTCCAATACTATCAAGAGTGGGTGAGGTGTTGCTTAATGAGTTTCTTGCTCAAAGTGCTTAGTGATATGCTCCAAAAACCCTCAACTACTTTCTCACATCCACATATGTCCCAAACCAAAAGTCAAACTCGGCCCCACTGAAACTGTCTACCCGGCGCCACCGAGTTCAGTTGACATAGCCATTTATAGAAACCCTAGTCTTTTCGGTCTTACCGATAGGGATCTCGGTCTCACCGAGATGGGATTGTAATCTCTTTGTTTCCCTTCGTAACGTTTCGGTCAAACCGACATGAGCGATCGATCCCATCGAGATTGCAATGCAAACTCTCTGTTTCCCTTTCATAACGTTTCGGTACAACCGAGATGAGCGAATCGGTCCCATCGAGTTTGCTTGACCAACTCTCTATTTGTCTATTACCAAAATCGGTCCCACCGAGTTTTGTAATCGGTCTCACCGAGATTACGTTATGCCCTAACCCTAATAAAATCGGTCTCACCGAGTTGACATGTTGGTCCCACCGAAAATCCTAACGGTCACATTATGAACTAAATTGGTCTGACCGAGTTTCACGATTCGGTCCCACCGAGTTTGGTAAATTGTGTGTAACGGTTAAATTTTGTGTGGAGGCTATATATACCCCTCCACCCACTCTTCATTTGAAGAGAGAGCTATCAGAACATGGCTACACTTCCAACACACATTTTCTGAGAGAGAACCACCTACACTTGTGTTGAGGTCAAGATATTCCATTCCAACCACATAAATCTTGATCTCTAGCCTTCCCCAAGTTGCTTTCCACTCAAATCATATTTCCACCAAATCCTATCCTATGAGAGAGAGTTGAGTGTTGGGGAGACTATCATTTGAAGCACAAGAGCAAGGAGTTCATCATCAAGACACCATTTGTTACCTCTTGGAGAGTGGTGTCTCCTAGATTGGTTAGGTGTCACTTGGGAGCCTCCGTCAAGATTGTGGAGTTGAACCAAGGAGTTTGTAAGGGCAAGGAGATCGCCTACTGCGTGAAGATATACCCTAGTGAGGCAAGTCCTTCGTGGGCGACGAGCATGGTGGGATAGACAAGGTTGCTTCTTCATGGACCTTTCGTGGGTGGTGCCCTCCGTGGACTCGCGCAACCATTACCTTTCGTGGGTTGAAGTCTCCGTCCACGTGGATGTACGATAGCACCACCTATCGGAACCACGCCAAAAATCTCCGTGTCTACATTGCTTTTGCTCCCTCCAAACTCCTCCCTTTACCTTCATATGCAATTGTTTTACTTTCCGCTGCTATACTCTTAGAATTGCATGTGTAGGTTGTTTGCTTGACTTGTGCAAAGTTGCTAAAATCTGCCAAGAACTAAAATTGGGAAAAGGCTAGATTTTTATTTGGTCAAGTAGTCTAATCAACCCCCTCTAGACATACTTTAGATCCTATAGATGCCACTCCTTATCCCAGGGGAACGCCAATGCAGGCCATCTCTGAGTCCAAATTTATGAGGCGAGCGTCTTTGAGCCTAGTGAAAGAGCCAAGTTAACCTGTGGAGTGACGTCAAACTCATCCCGATGCGATCCTGAAGATGACTTCAGTCGGGTGTTTTACATGTCCGAGTGCACGGGTACCCGCGGAGGGTGGTTAGTCAGACTGACTGGTGTCCTTTAGGAAAGCAGCGGTGGATAATCAATTGAGTTGATTTGTTGCGGAAATTCTGGGATTCGAAATTGGGCGTGCGCGCACAAAAGCGGTAACATCGTGGCTTAGTGGGGAAAGTGGGTCACGACGCCTTGGTTTTTGCCTCGGAAATCCCGCATGTGCCGTTGTTATCCTGCACGTGCGACCGTCGCGGGTGCCTTCACTCCAGGGATCTATGGCTGTGGATTTGTGGTGAGATTCCACCCGCGGTATAAAAGATTTGGGTGGGAGGGGGGCTAGAGTAAATCCAGATCTACTTTCTCCCCTCGAGCTCTTCACACTCCGTCTCCTCCGCTCCGGCATTCAGCACGCACGCGAGCTCGAGTCGAATGGCGAAGGATTCCACTGCCAATCTAGAGAAGGCGAAGAAGGCCTGGTAGGCCACGTCGTGGAGCTCTGACCCTCTTGTCGGCTACACCGTGGGGGATTGGATCACCTCGTGCGTCTCGGCGAAGCGGTTGGAGGACCTTGCCATGGAGGGACTCATCTCGGCGGACGGGTGGAGACGTTCGAGGGCGGGCGAGGTCGAGCCGGCGTCGCAGGATGATGAGCGCGTCCTCTTGGTCACCCACATCGAGCATGGTTTTTTGATGCCTCCTCACCCTTTCTTCCATGTTTTCTTAGATTATTTTGGGGCGCAGCTCCATCATCTTCCTCTGAATGCCATCATTTATCTTTGTGCCTTCATCTCTCTCCGTGAGAACTTCATTGGTTGTCACCCACATTGGGGTTTGTTCAAGCACATTTTCACGTGTCGGTCGATGACCATGAAGGACTCGCTGGCCGGCGAGAAGACCCATGTCACCAAGCTATGCGGAGGCTTGGGGATCCATCTCAGGGGCGGTAGTGCTTTCCCTAAGATGAGCTTCCCCACTCCGTCAAGGGGTGGAAGGGCACTTGGTTCTACTGCTGGGTCATCCCCGGAGCCAACAGCCAGTTGGGCCTTCTCTCGAACTCGGCGGAGAGGGTGAGGGCCCCCGTATCCCTCATAGTGAAGAAGGAAGAGAAGGTAGATGTGGGTATCCTGGCAAACGCCATGGTCGGGGCTGCGAATGCCGACGTCAATGAGATGGATCTACTTGAGACATTCCTCAGTCAGTGGATTCAACCATTGCAGGCCAGGGCGCATCCATGTGATTGTATGAGGGTCCAAATGACCCCACTTGGGTGCACTCGGAGGAGCTCGCCCAGAAGGATGTGGGTGGCAAGATCAGGGCCATCACCTTGCCCGAGACAACCCACACGGGGCCAGGAGGGTGCCCCCGTATGACAAGGACACTCCACCGATTGAGGTAACCCTTTCTTCGATCAGTCAGATTGTTTGTAGGTTCCTTTCTATGCATCTGAATTCTATTTCTGTGATGTCTTTCTCTCTTCAGAGTTTCCAATAGCTGGTCTCTGAAGTTCTCGGTGTTCTAGGAACGAGGGTCCCCAGACTTGCCTGCCTGCGGCCCGCGGCGTGGCGGAGCCAGCAGGCCGTACGACCCATCTTCATCAACAAAGCATCCAAGACCCTCGCGAGGGTCGATGCCTCGCGAGGTGGACGACGCAAGGCCTCCTCTCGAGCGGCCTAGTCAGGCAGGCTCGCGAGGGGCGGAGATATCAAGGCAAGGCGAACCTCACGAGGCTCTCGTGATGTGAGCCATGACGATCGACACCAGGCGGGCGCCAGGCGGGCGCCAGCGCGCGCAGCGTCCTTGTTTCCCCTTTGGTGCAAAGGAGGCAAGTGCAGCCGCGGAGTACCGGGGCCTCAGGCAAAGGTTGCCATTTCGGTGCAATAAGACCAAGACCATGGACTGCAAGACGGAGGTCATCGTGGAGCCCAAGACGGCGTCACCACCAGAGCCTTTCACAGGCAAAGACCGCTTTTGTCAGGATATCTTGTACTAGCTATCCCCCTTCAAATTAGCCCGCCATTGTTGGCTCCTTTCCCGCTCAATATTTGGGAAGAGGACCAGGGCCTCTATAAATAGGACTAGTCACCATAGTAGGGGATCGGATCGCATCTCATCTTAGCTTGAGGGAATCTACACACCACAAGCTCATACGCACAAGAACACCTCAATCTCAGGAGGCTGTTCTTCCCCTTGTATTGTTCATCATCAGCCCAAGAGGCAATCCACCACCATCACACTGGAGTAGGGTATTACACCACAACGGTGGCCCGAACCAGTATAAACCCTGTGTCTTTCTATGTTGCGAGTTTGTCGATTTCGTCCGGGAGATCTTAGCGAGCTAGAGCGTAGATTGGTAGGAGGGAAAGACTTTGAGCGCACCCCAGTGTTCGAACCTTAAGGGTTTGCCGGAACCCCACATCCAACATTTGGCATGCCAGGTAGGAGTGCACTGTAGCTTCCTTTCCGTCAGTCCGTCGCTCCGTCGTCTCCATGTCGGACGCTCGCCGTGCTCGAGCTGAGCGTCCGGCTGCCCTCGCCACACGCGTCGCTCAGACGGCTCCCATCGGCGGGCCACCTCGTCGTTCTCCGTCTCCCGCCACCAACGCTGCCACCGGTCCGGCAGGGAACGAGCAGCAGGCGTCCTCGCTGCATCCATCAGTGCGGTAGGACGGCCACACCGCTACTCCATCACTCACCCCTGCTGGTTCTTCGTCTCACGCACACTATGCTCCCATGGAGGCATGGGCCGCGCTCATCGCGGCGAATGAGCTCCTGCGTTACCGCCCCGTCGACGACCTCTATGAGGAGTGGCTCGACCGTGTCGCCGAGCTCGTCCGTGCCGCAGGGGGCTCTCCGACGCCGTCCCACTCTCTGCCTCCCCCTCAACCAACCGCGGGCGACGGGGCTCATGGCATGCCTCCACCGCCTCGACCCCAAGACGGTGCCTTGGCACCAAGGCGCATGCCTCCGCGGCGTGATCAACCGCGCTCGGTGCCCGCGCGTGAGGAAAGAAGCTGCCAAGAAATCCCGCGGCCGCGAGAAGCTGCACCGGCGCTCCCCGTGCCACCTCATCAAGACCGCGTGCCGCCTGCAGTGGTGCAGCACGGACCTCACCAGGACCAAGCTCCGCCTTAGAAGCGGGTCCCCCTGACCACGGCTGGCTGCCGCGCCTTCACCCCCGAACTGCGTAGTGTCGCCTGGCTAGGCAAGTTCAAGCCAGATCTACCTCCTCGGTACGACGGCATCGCCGACCCCACGGAGTTCCTGCAGCTCTATGAGTTGAGCATCGAAGTGGCCAACGGCGATGAAAAAGTCATGACGAACTGGTTTCCCATGGCTCTCAAGGATGGGACCCGCTCCTGGCTCCTGAACCTGCAACATCACTCAATATCTTCCTGGGACGAGATGCGCGACTGCTTCGTCGCCAACTTCCAGGGCACTCGCGACCGCCCACCGGCCGCGGGCGATCTATGCCGCATCAAGCAACAGCCAGGAGAGACCCTCAAGAAGTACATCCAGTGCTTCAACAACACCCGCCTCAAGATCCCCAAGGTCACGGACGAAGCCATCATCTCCGTGTTCTCAGACGGCGTCTGTGACGTCAAGATGAAGGAAGAGCTGGCTATCCATGAGGAGCTTTGCACATCTTAGGAGCTGTTCAACCTGGCGACCAAGTGCGCAAGAGCTGAGGAGGGGCGCCTCTCTCTCCTTGAGCTTCCAGCTGCAGGAGTGGAGGAGAAGAAGGCCAAGGCCAAGGACGTGAAGCGCAAAGAGGCAGTAGTGCTCACAGCAAAGCCCGACACCAAGCGAGGTAGAGATCAGTCTAAGTCATCCAAGAACGACCGACCATTATGCGCCTTCCACAATCTGAACACCCACAACACTAGCGACTATCAAGAGCTCAGAGCCATACAGGAAGGATGCTTTGGTCGACGCCCCGAGCGCAACGACCGGGGCTACGGCCGCGGAGGAGGACGCATAGGTGGATGCTGGGACGACCGTGGCCCGCGCCCAGAGTGGCGCGACTGGCCTCGTGAGGACCGCTGGCAGGAACCAACCTCGCGAGGGCGCCTGGAGGGACCCGCCTCATGAAGATCGCCCCCAGGGCAACGCCGGTCTTCCCCCGTTGCTGCCACCAAGAAGGAACGACGACCATCACCAGGACGAGGGGGCTGGGGCTTCCAGGAGCCGCGTGCGATCGCTTGCATCTTGGGCGCTGCTCAGGCCCCAACCTCTCAGTGCATCTTCAAACAGTTCGCTCGCGAGGTGAACGCGGCGCTCCCCAAGCTCGAGGCCACGCGCCCGCTCAGATGGTCCCAATGCGCATCACCTTCGACTCGGCAGACCAGCTCAAGTGCGCAGCCACCGCTGGTGCACTCCCTATGTTGTGCTCCCCAATCATCAGCAATGTGCAAGTCACCAAGACTCTCATCGACGGTGGCGCAGGGCTCAACGTCCTATCCATCGACACGTTTGACAACCTCCAAGTGCCCTATGAGCAGCTCCAGCCAACCAAGCCTTTCTCAGGAGTGACTAACGGTTCCACCACACCGATAGGGCAAGTCCGCCTGCCTGTCACCTTTGGGGAGCGCAAGAATTACCGCACCGAGCTCATCGACTTTGATGTCACGCACAGCCACCTGCCGTACAATGCCATCCTTGGGTATCCAGCCCTGGCCAAGTTCATGGCAGTCACTCATCACGGCTACAACGTTCTCAAGATGCCAGGAAGCGGGGGAATCATCACAGTCCCTTGTGAAGAAAGGGATGTGGTGTGCTCCCTTGAGCGCGCCTTCCAAGCTGCAACAATCGACATCCCTGATAGTAGAAGTGAAGGCCCTCCGGAGACCATACCCAAGAAGCTGTCGCGCCGTGCAGGATCCCAAGAAGATGGCGTCGCGTCAGGAGCCTCGTCAAGATCAGCGCCCGCTCCAGGGGCGCCTCCCTCCATCGCATAGGAAAGCGTGCCCGGTGCCCTCCTCAGGCAGGGCTCGTGGGCTCTCTTCTAGAGGGCCTCAGACCTTGTCAGCCTCATGAGGGAGGTGCTTGGGCACCACTTAAGCGTGCTTCACGGCACACTTTCCTCAGGAGAGCACGGGGCAAGGAGTGCCCACCACCCAGGAGTTCATCACCAAGACCACCCAGGAACTGCAAGAAGCAAGAGCCATGCGCGGCCACATCCCCTCACAAGGCGCAGCCCCCCATCCAGGCGAGGATGCCGGGATGCACGTCTGCATCGACATCCTAGGGCTCAACAGGGCCGCATCTCAGGAGCGCTTCTGGCCTTCGAGCGTGGGTCGTTGCGAGGGCCCACCACACAGCTACGTTCGCATGCCCTTCGGCTTGCCAAGCGCGGCGTTGGCTTACCAACGCAGTGTGCGGAAAGTCCTGGTGGCTCAGGAGGCCAGGTTCCACGCCGTTCTGGAGGAGATGGTCTTCAGGGAACCTCTTGAGCCCCTAGATCCCCCCGAGGCTCTGGGTCCCGGTGGCTCATGAGGAGCCATTCCTTTAACGGGTGGCTTCAGCTGCACCAACCCTACTTCGTCTACAGAACCAGGTGACATCTTCCAAGTTCATTTAAGCTGGGAGCGCCCCTCGGGCTGCATTATTCCCAGGCCACACAGGTCCGTCCCTGTGGCATGTATCCCTTTTGCTTATCTCTTTAGCTTACCTTGTTGGGGGCGCCCCTCGGGCTGCATCATCCCCAAGCCGCTCAGGCCGGACCCGGTGGCATGTATCTTCCTCCATTTACCTAAGTCGATATGCTGTTCATGCTTAACCTGCCAACTGCTATCACCTGCTCGATCATTGCCTCCCTCGGGGCCTTCTCACAGGCACGTCACTGGTGCATGGGTCCGTCCCTGCCACGTTGACAAATCTGAGCGGTCGAGCTCTGGCTCGCGGCATGCCCCGCGCACGTCACCTCACCAGGCCCTCAGTGCCTTCACTTCATCCAGACCAACCAGCAGCAGGCAGGCGGCAGTAACGGCAAACCATGTTTCTTCTTGTGCCTGTCCATAGGGACCCTGCGGGAAGGATAGTAGGCGGCACCGCGAGTCTCTTTTTCTCTCGTGCGATTCACTTGTGTGTTAAAAGAGGGGCTCCTGAGCATCGCGACTTAGGAACTCTTACTGGCTCTCCAGCCCTCACCCCTAGCCTTGACCATGGCAGCGCGACCTGGCATACCAGTGGCGGCTGAGCTCGCTCGAGGGCCGGGCCCTGAGGACGTAGAGCACTAAGAAGAGCTCGGGGGAAGGAAAACTTGTACGGACCAGCCTAGCTATGTCGCATAAGTTGGCGCGCAGCCCTAGCGCATCATCAGGAATCACCGTGAAGTCAGCAAGATAAGTCTCGCCCTCGGATCGGCTAAATATTTAGGCCTAGTAGTCGCTCACACCATGCCGCAACCCCATTGCGGCCAAGTCATCTACCTTTCTTTCCTTACCATGGCCGCTTGGTGCTACCTCTTTTAGCACTGCATTGGTTTTCCCCGAAGAGGAAGGGATGATGCAGCAAAGTAGCGTAAGTATTTCCCTCAGTTTTTGAGAACAAAGGTATCAATCCAGTAGGAGGCTACGCGCGAGTCCCTCGCACCTGCACAAAACAAATAAATCCTCACAACCAACGCAAATAGGGGTTGTCAATCCCTATAGGGCCACTTACGAGAGTGAGATCTGATAGATATGATAAGATAATATTTTTGGTATTTTTATGATAAAGATGCAGAGTAAAATAAAGGCAAAGTAAATGACAAAGTAAATAACTAAGTAGTAGGAGATTAATGTGATGAAGATGGACCTGGGGGCCATAGGTTTCACTAGTGGCTTCTCTCGAGGGCATAAGTATTCTACGGTGGGTGAACAAATTACTGTTGAGCAATTGACAGAATTGAGCATAGTTATGAGAATATCTAGGTATGATCATGTATATAGGCATCATGTCCGAGACAAGTAGACCAACTCCTGCCTGCATCTACTACTATTACTCCACTCATCGACCGCTATCCAGCATGCATCTAGAGTATTAAGTTAAAAACAGAGTAACGCCTTAAGCAAGATGACATGATGTAGAGGGATAGACTCATGCAATATGAAGAAAACCCCATCTTGTTATCCTCGATGGCAACAATACAATACATGCCTTTCTGCCCTTACTGTCACCGGGAAAGGACACCGCAAGATTGAACCCAAAGCTAAGCACTTCTCCCATTGCAAGAAAGAGCAATCTAGTAGGCCAAACCAAACTAATAATTCGAAGAGACTTGCAAAGATAACCAATCATACATAAAAGAATTCAGAGAAGATTCAAATATTATTCATAGATAGACTTGATCATAAACCCACAATTCATCGGTCTCAACAAACACACCGCAAAAAGAAGATTACATCGAATAGATCTCCACAAGAGAGGGGGAGAACATTGTATTGAGATCCAAAAAGAGAGAAGAAGCCATCTAGCTACTAACTATGGACCCGTAGGTCTGAGGTAAACTACTCACACTTCATCGGAGGGGCTATGGTGTTGATGAAGAAGCCCTCCATGATCGATGCCCCCTCCGGCGGAGCTCCGGAACAAGCCCCAAGATGGGATCTCGTGGATACAAAAAGTTACGGTGGTGGAATTAGGGTTTTGGCTCAATATCTGATCATTTGGGGGTACATGGGTATATATAGGAGGAAGAAGTACGTCGGTGGAGCAACAGGGGGCCCACGAGGGTGGAGGGCGTGCCTGGGGGGGGGAGGCGCGCCCCCTACCTCGTGGCCTCCTGTTACGTGTCTTGACATAGGGTCCAAGTCTCCTTAGTTGTATTCGATGAGAAAATCACGTTCCCGAAGGTTTCATTCTGTTTGGACTCCGTTTGATATTCCTTTTCTTCGAAACCCTAAAACAGGCAAAAACAACAATTCTAGGTTGGGCCTTCGGTTAATAGGTTAGTCCCAAAAATAATATAAAAGTGGATAATAAAGCCCAATAATGTCCAAAACAGTAGATAATATAGCATGGAGCAATCAAAAATTATAGATACGTTGGAGACATATCAAGCATCCCCAAGCTTAATTCCTGCTTGTCCTCGAGTAGGTAAATGATAAAAACAGAATTTTTGATGCGGAGTGCTACTTGGCATAATTTTAATGTAATTCTTCTTAATTGTGGTATGGATATTCAGATCCGAAAGATTCAAGACAAAAGTTCACATTGACATAAAAACGATAATACTTCAAGCATACTAACAAAGCAATTATGTCTTCTCAAAATAACATGGCTAAATAAAGTTATCCCTACAAAATCATATAGTCTAGCTATGCTCTATCTTCACCACACAAAATATTTAAATCATGCACAACCCCGATGACAAACCAAGCAATTGTTTCATACTTTTGACATTCTCAAAACTTTTTCAATTTTCACGCAATACATGAGCGTGAGCCATGGATATAGCACTATAGGTGGAATAGAGTGGTGGTTGTGGAGAAGACAAAAAGGAGAAGATAGCCTCACATCAACTAGGCGTATCAACGGGCTATGGAGATGCCCATCAATAGATATCAATGTGAGTGAGTAGGGATTGCCATGCAACGGATGCACTAGAGCTATAAGTATATGAAAGCTCAAAAAGAAACTAAGTGGGTGTGCATACAACTTGCTTGCTCATGAAGACCTAGGGCAATTTGAGGAAGCCCATCATTGGAATATACATGCCAAGTTCTATAATGAAAAATTCCCACTAGTATATGAAAGTGATAACATGAGAGACTCTCTACTATGAAGATCATGGTGCTACTTTGAAGCACAAGTGTGGTAAAAGGATAGTAACATTGTCCCTCCTCTCTTTTTCTCTCATTTTTTTATTTTTTATTTGGGCGTTTTTTATGGCCTCTTTTCTTTCTCTTTTTTTATTATTTGGGCTTCTTTGGCCTCTTTTATTTATTTTTCATTCGGAGTCTCATCCCGACTTGTGGGGAATCATAGTCTCCATCATCCTTTCCTCACTAGGACAATGCTCTAATAATGATGATCATCACACTTTTATTTTTCTTAAAACTCGATACTTAGAACAAAATATGACTCTATGTGAATGGCTCCGGCGGTGTACCGGGATATGCAATGACTCATGAGTGACATGTATGAAAGAATTATGAATGGTGGCTTTGCCACAAATACGATGTCAACTACATGATCATGCAAAGCAATATGACAATGATGGAGTGTGTCATAAACGGAATGGTGGAAAGTTGCATGGCAATATATCTCGGAATGGCTATGAAAATGCCATAATAGGTAGGTATGGTGGCTGTTTTGAGGAAGGTATATGGTGGGTGTATGATAACGGCAAAAGGTGTGCGGTATTAGAGAGGCTAGCAAAGGTGGAAGGGTGAGAGTGCGTATAATCCATGCACTCAACATTAGTCATAAGGAACTCATATACTTATTACAAATTCTACAAGTTATCAAATCAAAGTATTACGCGCATGCTCCTAGGGGGATAGATTGGTAGGAAAAGACCATCACTCGTCCCCGACCGCCACTCATAAGGAAGACAATCAATAAATAAATCATGCTCCGACTTCATCACATAACGGTTCACCATACGTGCATGCTATGGGAATCACAAGCTTCAACACAAGTATTTCTCAAATGCACAACTACTCAACTAGCATGACTTTAATATCACCATCTCCATATCTCAAAACAATTATCAAGTATCAAACTTCTCATAGTATTCAACACACTCATAAGAGAGTTTTATTATTAATCTTGCATGCCTAGCATATTAGGATTTTAAGAAAATTGCCATGCTATTAAAACTCTCAAAATAATCTAAGTGAATCATGAGAGATCAATAGTTTCTATAAAACAAATCCACCATCATGCTCTAAAAGATATAAGTGAAGCACTAGAGCAAAATTATATAACTCAAAAGATATAAGCGAAGCACATAGAGTATTCTAACAAATTCCAAATCATGTATGGCTCTCTCAAAAGGTGTGTACATCAAGGATGATTGTGGTAAAATAACAAGCAAAGACTAAAATCATACAAGACGCTCCAAGCAAAACACATATCATGTGGTAAATAAAAATATAGCTCCAAGTAAAGTTACTGATAGAAGTAGACGAAAGAGGGGATGCCTTTCGGGGCATCCCCAAGCTTTGGCTTTTAGGTGTCCTTAGATTATCTTGGGGGTGCCATGGGAAACCCCAAGCTTAGTCTCTTGCCACTCCTTGTTCCATAATCCATCAAATCTTTACCCAAAACTTGAAAACTTCACAACACAAAACTTAAAGTAGAAAATCTCGTGAGCTCCGTTAGCGAAAGAAAACAAAAGACCACTTCAAGGTACTGTAATGAACTCATTATTTATTTATATGGGTGTTATACCTACTGTATTCCAACTTCTCATGGTTTATAAACTATTTTACTAGCCACAGATTCATCAAAATAAGCAAACAACACACGAAAAACAGAATCTGTCAAAAACAGAACAGTCTGTACTAATCTGTAGCTAGCGCAAGATCTAGAACCCCACAAATTCCAAAATAAATTTCTGGACGTGAGGAATTTATCTATTAATCATGTGAAAAAATAATTAACTAAATAGAACTTTCCAAATAAAAATGGCAGCAGTTCTCGTGAGCGCTAAAGTTTCTGTTTTTTACAGCAAGTTCAACAAGACTTTCCCCAAGTCTTCCCAATGGTTCTACTTGGCACAAACACTAATTAAACACAAAAAACACAACCAAAACAGAGGCTAGATAAATTATTTATTACTAAACAGTATAAAAAAGCAAGGAATAAAAATAAAATTGGGTTGCCTCCCAACAAGCGGTATCGTTTAACGCCCCTAGCTAGGCATAACAAGCAAGAATAGATCTAGGTATTGCCATCTTTGGTAGACAATCCATAAGTGGCTCTCATAATAGATTTATAAGGTAATTTAATTTTATTTCTAGGAAAGTGTTCCATGCCTTTCCTTAATGGAAATTGGAATCTAATATTTCCTTCCTTCATATTAATAATTGCACCAATCATTCTAAGGAAAGGTCTACCAAGAATAATAGGACATGAAGGATTGCAATCTATGTCAAGAACAATAAAATCTACGGGAACATAATTCCTATTTGCAACAATAAGAACATCATTAATTCTTCCCATAGGTTTCTTAATAGTGGAATCCGTAAGGTGCAAGTTTAGAGAGCAATCATCAAAATCACGGAAATCTAACAAATCACACAAAGTCTTTGGAATCATGGAAACACTAGCACCCAAATCACATAAAGCATAGCATTCATGATCTTTAATTTTAATTTTAATAGTTGGTTCCCACTCATCATAAAGTTTTCTAGGGATAAAAACTTCCAATTCAAGTTTTTCTTCATAAGATTTTATCAAGGCATCAACGATATGTTTAGTAAACGCTTTATTTTGACTATAAGCATGAGGAGAATTTAGCACGGATTGCAACAATGAAATACATTCAATCAAAGAGCAATTTTCATAGTTAAATTCCTTTAAATCCATAATAGTGGGTTTAGCAACATCTAGGGTTTTAATTTCTTCAATCCCACTTTTATCAAATTTAGCATCAAGATCAAAAGATTCATAATTCTTGGAACGCCTTCTAGGTAAAGGTGGATCATATTCGGTCCCATCATTATCAAAATTCATATTGCAAAACAAAGATTTAATAGGGGACACATCAATAACTTTTAGATCTTCATCATTATTTTCATAGGAACTAGAAGAACACGCTTTTATAAAGGCATCTTTCTTAGCACGCATCCTAGCGGTTCTTTCTTTGCACTCATCAATGGAAATTCTCATGGCTTTGATAGACTCATTGATATCATTCTTAGGTGGAATAGATCTAAGTTTCAAAGAATCAACATCAAGAGCAATTCTATCAACGTTCCTAGCCAAATCACCAATCTTAAGCAAATTTTCCTCAATCATAGCATTAAAATTCTTTTGCGAAGTAATAAATTCTTTAATATTAGAATCAAAATCAGAGGGAATCTTATTATAATTTCCATAAGAATTGTTGTAGGAATTACCATAATTATTAGAGTTATTACTAGGATAAGGCCTAGGATTGAAATTTCCTCTATATGCGATATTACCAAAATTGTTCCTACCAACAAAATTCACATCCATATATTCATTAGTATTCTCAATCAAAGTAGACAAGGGAATATCATTAGGATCATAAGAAACACTCTTATTAGCAAATAATTTCATAAGTTTATCCATCTTTCCACTCAAAACATTAATTTCTTCTATCGCATGCACCTTTTTGTTAGTAGATCTTTCAGTGTACCATTGAGAATAATTAACTATAATATTATCTAGGAGTTTAGTAGCTTCTCCTAAAGTGATTTCCATAAAAGTGCCTCCCGCAGCCGAATCTAAAAGAATTCTAGAAGCAAAATTCAATCCGGCATAAATTTTTTGTATAATCATCCACAAATTTAAACCATGAGTAGGGCAATTACATATCATTAATTTCATTCTCTCCCAAGCTTGTGCAACATGTTCATGATCAAGTTGCTTAAAATTCATAATATCGTTTCTAAGAGAGATGATCTTAGCGGGAGGAAAATACTTAGAGATAAAAGCATCTTTGCACTTGTTCCATGAATCAATACTATTTTTAGGCAAAGACGAAAATCAAGCTTTAGCACGATCTCTAAGCGAAAAAGGAAATAGCTTCAATTTAACAATATCATTATCCACATCTTTCTTCTTTTGCATGTCACACAAATCAACGAAGCTATTTAGATGGGTAGCAGCATCTTCACTAGGAAGGCCGGAGAATGGATCTTTCATAACAAGATTCAACAAAGCAGTATTAATTTCACAAGATTCAGCATCGGTAAGGGAAGCAATCGGAGTGCTAATAAAATCATTGTTGTTGGTATTGGTGAAGTCACACAATTTAGTATTATCTTGAGCCATCGTGACAAGCAAGCAAACTAACACACAAGCAAACAAAAAGCAAGCAGACAAAAAGATGCAAATAGAGAGGGAGAGGGAGGATAGAGACAGAGGGCGAATAAAACGGCAAGGGTGAAGTGGGGGGAGAGGAAAACGAGAGGAAAATGGCAAATAATGTAATGCGGGAGATAAGGGTATGTGATGGGTACTTGGTATGTTGACTTTTGCGTAGACCTCCCCGACAACGGCGCCAGAAATCCTTCTTGCTACCTCTTTTAGCACTGTGTTGGTTTTCCCCGAAGAGGAAGGGATGATGCAGCAAAGTAGCGTAAGTATTTACCTCAGTTTTTGAGAACCAAGGTATCAATCCAGTAGGAGGCTACGCATGAGTCCCTCGCACGTGCACAAAACAAATAAATCCTCGCAACCAACGCAAATAGGGGTTGTCAACCCCTATAGGGCCACTTACGAGAGTGAAATCTGATAGATATGATAAGAAAATATTTTTGGTATTTTTATGATAAAGATGCAAAGTAAAATAAAGGCAAAGTAAATGACAAAGTAAATAACTAAGTAGTAGGAGATTAATATGATGAAGATAAACCTGGGGGCCATAGGTTTCACTAGTGGCTTCTCTCGAGAGCATAAGTATTCTACGGTGGGCGAGCAAATTACCATTGAGCAATTGACAGAATTGAGCATAGTTATGAGAATATCTAGGTATGATCATGTATATAGGCATCACGTCCGAGACAAGTAGACTGACTCCTGCCTGCATCTACTACTATTACTCCACTCATCGACCACTATCCAGCATGCATCTAGAGTATTAAGTTAAAAACAGAGTAACGCCTTAAGCAAGATGACATGATGTAGAGGGATAGACTCATGCAATATGAAGAAAACCCCATCTTGTTATCCTCGATGGCAACAATACAATACGTGCCTGGCTGCCCTTACTGTCACCGGGAAAGGACACCGCAAGATTGAACCCAAAGCTAAGCACTTCTCCCATTGCAAGAAAGAGCAATCTAGTAGGCCAAACCAAACTGATAATTCAAAGATACTTGCAAAGATAACCAATCATACATAAAAGAATTCAGAGAAGATTCAAATATTATTCATAGATAGACTTGATCATAAACCCACAATTCATCGGTCTCAACAAACACACCGCAAAAAGAAGATTACATCGAATAGATCTCCACAAGAGAGGGGGAGAACATTGTATTGAGATCCAAAAAGAGAGAAGAAGCTATCTAGCTACTAACTATGGACCCATAGGTCTGAGGTAAACTACTCACATTTCATCGGAGGGGCTATGGTGTTGATGAAGAAGCCCTTTGTGATCGATGCCCCCTCCAGCGGAGCTCCGGAACAGGCCCCAAGATGGGATCTCATGGATACAGAAAGTTACAGCGGTGGAATTAGGGTTTTGGCTTCGTATCTGATCGTTTGGCGGTACGTGGGTATATATAGGAGGAAGAAGTACGTCGGTGGAGCAACAGGGGGCCCATGAGGGTGGAGGGCGCGCCTGGGGGGGGGGGTAGGCGCGTCCCCCTACCTTGTGGCCTCCTGTTACGTGTCTTGACGTAGGGTCCAAGTCTCCTGAGTTGTATTCGATGAGAAAATCATGTTCCCGAAGGTTTCATTCCATTTGGACTCAGTTTGATATTCCTTTTCTTCCAAACCGTAAAACAGGAAAAAACAAAAATTCTGGGCTGGGCCTCCGGTTAATAGGTTAGTCCCAAAAATAATATAAAAGTGGATAATAAAGCCGAATAATGTCCAAAACAGTAGATAATATAGCATGCAACAATCAAAAATTATAGATACGTTGGAGATGTATCACTTGGGCACTAAGGGGGACCTCCTGAGCATCGCGCCTCAGGGTCTCTTACTGGACCTCGGGTCGTGCACCTCCTGGCCTTGACCACGGCATCGCGACCTGGCATACCAGCGACGGCTGTAACCGCCTTGGTACCGGGACCCGTCAGCGTAGAGCAACAAGCTATCGCGAGGAAAGAAAGGGGGGACTGAGCCTTAACGGGACACGCGTTCATCAAATCTTCATAACAAGGAAGATAAGTACAAAGGCATTGCAGATCCTTACATACCCCACGGGGTGATTCATGATTCTTCGCAGGAAACAAAAGCTGATACTAAGGGGAATCCTATCTACACCCTCCCGTGGCGGACGCCATCATCAACAGTGGGCCACGGGAGGCCGGCGCCAACCCCATCCAGATCAGCGGCGGCGGCGGCCGGACACCGCAGCCCTGCTCCGAGCGCGGTGATAGCTCGGGGCACGCAGTTGTCATCGCTCATCTTCGGAGTCTCGTAGAGCTCAGGAGAGCTGTTGGACTCCCAAGGGCTGATGCTACTGGAGTGGTCGCGAGCGGAGCGCGCATCAGCCTTGCGCTCTTCTCCGGAGCAGCACTCCAGGCGAGGGCCCTTGGCGTCGAAGACCTTGAAGAAGAGCGTGGAGGCGCCATCGTAGTCGAAGTGGATCGCGAGGGCGCCCCGCGCACGGCAGACCCGCGTGACCTTGCCCCAGCCGCGAGACATGAAGATCTTGCCGGTGGGGACAGCTTCGATCTCCGCTCCGGTCGCCGAAGCTCTGTAGTCGGCATGCTACAGCCAGAGCTCCAGAGGCCCCCTTGGAGGCATCACGTCGGAGAAGAACCACGGGAAGCAGATCCAGGAGTTTGGTGGCATCGGCGCCCACAACACCAACTCGCGCAAGGAGTCCGCGGCGTGGATGACACGCGGCGCTGTGGCGCGGCGACCCCGGATGCGGCGTGGGTGGCGCTGCTCGTCACTTCGTCCTCCCGAGCCCTCTGCTTGGGCGTACAGGGGTTGCAGATACCCTGGAGGAGGCTGCTCGCACCAAGGCCTCGTCACAACCTGCATCGCCACTTCATCGCAGCGATGGATCGACCTCTTCTTTGGCGAGATTGGCTCCGGGACATCCCGGGGGGCTTTCCCCTTCTCTTCGGCGGAGAACCTTCTGATAGGCACCATTGGAGCAAGCAGTAGAGCGAGGAGGAAGAAGCAAGCAAGCGAGAAAGAGATGGGCAACGGGGGCTCCGCCCCTCCCCATTTATAGCAAGAGAAGGCCAACCGGCGTCTCCCACGATCGCATGTAATGATGGTTTTCCTTGCATGTCGCAGGGACTTGTCAAGCCGTGCGGTCGTCGAGGAAGCACGGGGAAGCGGAGACGCCCACGTCCAATCAACTGCCAGGCGTCAACCGAGGCCACTAGCTTTTGGGGACCGTGGTGCTCCGAACTTGACCCTTGGCTTCGCCGTGAAGCCAAGCCCGAGCGCACCTTGGGCCCGGGGGCTACTGTCGGTGTTCTGGGAACGGGGGTCCCCAGACTTGCCTGCCTGTGGCCCATAGCGTGGTGGAGCCAGCAGGCTGTACGGCCCATCTTCATCAACAAAGCATCCAAGACCCTCACGAGGGTCCAAGCCTCGCGAGGCGGACGATGCAAGGCCTCCCCCCGAGCGGCCTAGTCAGGCAGGCTCGCGAGGGGCGGAGATATCAGGGCGAGGCGAACCTCACGAGGCTCTCGTGATGTGAGCCATGACGATCGACACCAGAAGGGCGCCAGGCGGGCGCCAGCGCGCGCAGCGTCCTTGTTTCCCCTTTGGTGCAAAGGAGGCAAGCGCAGCCGCGGAGTACTGAGGCCTCAGGCAAAGGTTGCCATTTCGGTGCAACAAGACCAAGACCATGGACTGCAAGACGGAGGTCATCGTGGATCCCAAGACGGCGTCACCACCAGAGCCTTTCACAGGCGAAGACTGCTTTTGTCAGGATAGCTTGTACTAGCTGCCCCCTTCAAATTAGCCCGCCATTATTGGCTCCCTTCCCGCTCAATATTTAGGAAGAGGACCAGGGCCTCTATAAATAGGACTAGCCACCATAGTAGGGGATCGGACTGCATCTCATCTTAGCTTGAGGGAATCTACACACCACAAGCTCATACGCACATGAACACCTCAACCTCAGGAGGCTGTTCTTCCCCTTGTATTGTTCACCACACTGGAGTAGGGTATTACACCACAACGGTGGCCCGAACCAGTATAAAACCTGTGTCCTTCTGTGTTGCGAGTTCGTCGAGTTCGTCCGCGAGATCTTAGCGAGCTAGATCATAGATCGGTAGGAGGGAAAGACTTCGCGCGCACCCCAGTGTTCGAACCTTAAGGGTTTGCCGGAACCCCACATCCGACAGAAGTGCCGGTGATCGACCGGTCACCGGAGGATGAGACGAGTGACATGGAGCGCTAGTACTCGTATGGGGATGATGATGATGAGGAGGGGAGCGACGAGGATGAGAGCATCGAGGAGTGCGAGGAGGCTGAGTCCTTGCCGTCGTCTGGCGGTTACTAGGAGCCCTACACCAAGGCGCAACAC